>NC_060279.1:97915838-97948866 GCF_021613505.1 Equus quagga | reverse complement strand
TCCAGTCCTGGTCCTGGTGGCACCCTCAGAGGCCCACCACCTGGAAGAGACTGCTGCATTGTGAGGTTCCAGTCGCCAGGCATCTGAGAGAACAGAGGCCACCACCTTTGTGAGTCTCCCCCACGGGAGTCGAGAAGGCAAGCTCTGGAGTCAGGCAGACCAGGGTTTGACTCTGACTCCACCACCTACCAGCTGTGTGGCCCGGGGCAAATTACTTCTCTGTGCCTCAGTTTCCTCATCTGGAAAATGGGAAACAAAAGATGTCTGACTTCCTAAGACTCCTCTGAGGATCCAGGGGATAACACAGTGACATGTTGAGAACAGTGCCTAGTATGGGGTAAGCATTCTAACGTAGCCTTCGGGGTTCATGATTTCCCACTGGTCCCTCCCCTATAGGCTCACTTCCAGCCTCCCCCTCCATGCACGCCTGTCTCTGGTCCTCGTGAACTCACACTCCCCCGGTTGGGAGATAACAGTGGTGGCTCTAACTATTGAGTGCACCCTCCCTCCCTTGTGCTGTGGGCTGAGACCTCCTCCTGCTGCTGTTCTCAGACCCACTCCCGCCTGAGGGACCGAGACAGTAAACACTTGGTCATAGGGCACACAGCAGGGGCTCATTAATGTTTGATGACAGAATACTTAGGGACTCGGTGGGTCGTGTTTCCCGCCCCGCCACAGGACCTGAAACCCGGGACCTGCTGCCGCAGGTGAGCAGCTGGGCAGAGGCTTAAAAGATGGGACGTGTAAGGGGCAAAGCCAAGCAGGACAGTGGGGTTGGGTGAAGGGGCACAGGTGACTAGTGAGGAGACCCACAAGGTCAGGTTGAAGAAAGACTGTGAGGAGACGTACTTGAATGGCGCAGTTGGTGGGCACAGGCGAGGAGCAAGTCAGAGAGGAGGAAGAGAGTCCCTTGGGAGTCCTAACTCTCCTGCCTCACCTGGCCCCCTCACCTGGCGCCCTCACCTGGCTCTCCTCCCCAGCCTCCCTCCCTCCCCCAATTTCCCTCCAACTCTCTCTCCTCACCTGTCCAACACCTGGCCCCCCACTTCTCAGCTCTCCTTATCCCGTGGTCCCTCCCCTCAGCTGCCTTCCTACCTGCCCCCTCCTCAGTCGCTCCTCACAGATCCCCCTCCACCGCTAATCCTGCCCTTCCGTCTTTCTCATCTGTCCCCCTTCACTCATTCTCCTCTTGTCCCCTCTTCTGTATCCTTTTTGCTAGCAGGGGCTTCCTGTTTCCCACCCGGGACCCCTCGATGGCTCTCAGGGCCAGGAAGAGACATGGGGGCAATGGGACGTCTCAGATGTGCGCAGGCAAGGAGCTGCCGAGAAGGCAGCATAGGATGGAGGTCGTCGGGGGGTGGGGTCTGCGGGTGGGATCTGAAGTCCATCCCAGCAGTGGGCAGTCCAACTCCTCTACCCCGAGCTGAACCAAAGAGCCCCTTTCTGCCCATCTCCCACTCTCTGCCCTTGAGGACATGCCCCTGTGTTTGCCTCTAGGATCTCCCGCCCTGCAGTGGGGGTCCTGAGAGACACGTCAGAGAACCCAAGGTGGCCCAGGAGGCACCTCGGGAGGTGGGGCAGTGGAAGAGGGGCTGAGACCCCACTCAGGGTCCCCTGACTCAGCTCCTCCCACCCCCACCTGAGAACCTGTGCCTTGCGTTCCTCCCAGGAGACCTACCCCGATCCCAGGATAGGTTCCAGAAGCTTTGCAAAGCAAGAAAAGCAAATTGCAGAAAAATGTACTCCGGATAATTGACAGCACTTTTCTAAAACCAAAAATAAAAATGTGTGCTGTGGATCTGCATTTGATATGAGTGTACAGAGAAGCTGTGAGTTCCCAGTGGTTGTCTAAGGGGGTTAGAGTGGGAGAGGGAGGGGTGGAGAGGGAGGTACAAACGAAAGGGGAAAAAATGTATGAGCCGAATGGAAAAATACGCATGGGATCAGGTTTTTTCTTTTAGTACATTTTTATCAACTTTAACTTTAAAAAAAAGTTTATTTTAATATACTGTAGACTTACAAGAAGTTGCAAAAATACTCCGGAGAAGTTCTCTGTATCCATCATTACATAACTGTAGCGCATTCTCAAAACTAGGAAACTGACATTGTCGCAAAACCATTAACTAGACTGCGGACCCGACGGACTTCACCGGCTTTCAAATGCACTCCTTCTTTTTGTGTGTTTTTGTGTTTAACTCGGTGACATTTTATCATGTATAAATACCACAATCCAGACACAGAACTGTCTCCTCGCCACTAAGAAACGCCCAAATGCCACCCCTTTATGGTCACACTTCCCTCTTCTTCCGTTGCCCTTGACAACTACTAATCTGTTCTCCATCTCTATAATTTTGTCACTTCAAGAATGTTATATAAATGGACTCACATAGCATGTCACCTTTTGAGACTGGCTTTTTTCATTCAGCACAATGCCCTTAAAATCCACCCGAGTTGTTGTGTGTGTCGCTAGTTCCCTCCTTTTTATTGCTGAGTACTATTCCATTGAATGGGTGTGCCAACAGTGAATATTTAACTGTTCACCTGTTGAAGGGCATGCAGATCATGTCTAGTTTTGAGTGCTGCAAGCTACTAATATTAATTAGCTTAGCTAGTATTAAATAGTTCAATGGGCTATCGAAGCTGCTATGAACATTCATATCAGATTTGTGTGTGAACACAGATTTTTATTTCCCTAGGATCAACGCCCATGAGTGTGATTATGGAGTCATGGGGTATAAGTGTACATTTAACTTTTTAAGAAAGTACCAAGTATTTTCTAGAGAGGTTGCACCATTTTACGTTCCCAGAGTCTGGTTTCTTCGAATCCTCACCAGCATTTGGTCCTATCAGCCTTATTATTTTTAGCCATCCTAATAGGTGTGTCGTGGTATTTCATCATGATTTTAATTTGCATTTCCCTCGTGGTGAGTGATACTGACATCTTTTCTTGTGTTCATTTGCCACCTGAATATTCCCTCTGGTGGAATGTCAATGTCTTCTGCCCGTTTTCTAATCGGATTTTTGCATTTTTTAATTGATGCATTTTGAGGGTTTTTAAATATATTCTAGATCTAGCCCTTGTCAGAAATGTGGTTTGCAAATAGTTTCTTCCAATCAGTTACTTATTTTCTCATCCTCTTAACAGAGTCTTTCAGAGACTAAAAGTGTGTGTGTGTGTGTGAGGAAGATTGTTGCTGAGCTAACATCTATGCCAATCTCCCTCTGTTTTATGTGGGATGCTGCCACAGCATGGCTTGATGAGCAGTGCTAAGTGGGTGCCTGGGATCCGAACCTGTGAATCCAGGGCCACCTGGCCACCAAAGCAAAGTGTGCGAACTTAACCACTACACTACCTAGCCAGCCCCAAGAGTAAGAGTTTTTAATGTGATGAAGTCCAGTTGATCCTTTTTGTTTTTTTTAAATAGTCATGCTTTTGGTGTCAAATCTAAGAACTGTGCCTAATCCCAGATCACATAGGTTTGCTCCCGTGTTCTCTTCTAAAAGTTGACAGTTTTCTTGAAGATCTACGGCCCATTTTGATTGATTTTTATTGAAGGTGTGAGGTTGAGGTCAAGGTTCATATTTTGCCTGTTGATGTCCAGTTGTTCCAGCACCATTTGTTAAAAGGTCCTCCTTCTTTTACTGAATTGCTTTTCCATCTTTGTCCACATTCCTTTGGGCATACTCATGCGGCTCCATTCATGAGTTCCCTCTTCTGTTTCCATCAGTTTCTGTGTCTGCTTCCTCCAGTCCCACACCATCCAGATTACCATCTAATAAGCCTTGAAATCAGGTGTGTGATTTTTCCAACATTCTTCTTCTTCTTGAATATAATTTAGTTGTTCTGGTTCCTTTTCTTTTCCATATAAATTTTAAGACAAGTTTGTGTATATATACTAAAGCAGTCTTGGATTTTTGATAGGAGTTGCAATGAATTATAGAGCAGTTTGGGAAAACTAACATCTTCACGAGGCTGAGCATTCCGGTCCATTAACACAGTATGTCTCCAGCTTTATTTAGAGCTCCTTTGATGCCTTTCATCAGGATTTTGTAGTTTTTGACACGCAGATTCTATTCATATTTTGTTGATTTATACCTAAGTGGGGTTTGTTTAGTGATTGGAAGGTATATTGCATTTTTAATTTTGGTTTTCAATCGTTCGCTGCTGGAATAAAGAAACATAATTGATTTTGTGTGTTCACCTTGTAGCTTGCATCCTTGCTAAACTCACTCTTTACTTCCAGGAAATTTTATAGTTTCCTGGTGGCTTTATGCATAGACATTCATGCCATCAACAAAGAGAGTTTTGCTTCTTCCTTCCAATCTCTATGCCTTTTGTTTGTTTATTTATTCAGCCTTATTGCACTGGCTAGGACTTCTAGGACTAAACATAGTACTTAACAAAGTAAGAGTGGTGAGACCTCACATCCATTAGAATGGCTGCTAGTAAAAAAATAAAAGAATGTAACAAGTGATGATGAGAATGTGGAGAAATTGGGACCCTTGTGCACTATTGGTGGGAATGTAAAATGGTGCAGCCACTGTGGAAAAACAGTATGGCGGCTCCTCAAAAAATTAAAAATGCTGCATAATCCAACAATTCCACTTCCGGGCGCATACCCAAAAGAATTGAGAGCAGGGATTCAAACAGATATTTGTACACTCATGTTCATAATAGCCTTATTCACAAAAGCCGAAAGATGGAAGCAACCCAAGTGTTCATCGACAGATGAACGGATCAACACAATGTGGTATACACATACAATGGAATTTTATTCAGCCTGAGAAAGAAAGGAAATTCGGACACATCTACAACATGGAGGAACCTGGAAAATATTATGCTAAGTGAATAAGCCAGTCACAGAAGGACAAATACTGTGTGATTCCACTTATATGAGGTACCCAGAGTGGTCAAATTCATAGAGACAGAAAGAATGGCAGTTGCGAGGGTCTTGCGGAAAGGCAAATAGGGAGTGACCATTTATTAGGTACAGAGTTTCAGTTTTGCCAGATGAAAAGAGTTCTGTGGATGGATGGCGGCAATGATAGCACAACAATGTGAATGTATTTAATGCCACTGAACTGTACCCTTAAAATGGTTAAGATGGTAAATTTTATGATGTGTGTACTTTACCACGATAAAAATAAGAAGAATAGTGAGAGTGGGCATCCTTACCTTGTTCCTGATTTTAGGGTGACAGGTTTCAGTATTTCACCATTATGAAGCTAGCTGAAGGTTTTTCATAGAATCTCTTTGTCGAGTTGAAGTTTCCTTTTATTCCTAGTTTGCTGAGAGTTTTTAATCAGAGATGGATGTTAGATTTAGTCAAATGCCTTTTCTGCCTTGATCGATATAATCACGTGATTTTTTTTTCTTTAGCCTGTTAATATGGTAGATTCCACTGAATGATTTTCAAATATGGCACCAGTATTGTATTCACGGAATAAACCTCCATTTTGTCATGGTGTATGATTTTTTTAAAAATATAAAACATCTTTATTTGCTTTGGATGACTATTCTTCCAGTAAGATTAACTTTTTCCCCCTCAATTGCAATAACAAATATATAAAGTAAGATTTTCCATTTTAACCATTTTTAAGTGTGCAATTCAGTGGCACTAAGTACATTCACAATATTGTACAACCATCACCCCCATATCTGTTTCCAAAACTTTTCAACACCCCAAACAGTCACTCTCTACATCTTAAGCAATAATTCCTCCTTCTCCCGTGCTCCCAGCTCCAGGCAACCGCTAATCTACTTTCTGTGTTTATGAACATAGGCATACAAGTATCTTTTTGAGTCCCTGTTTTCAATTCTTCTGGGTATATACTGACTTTTTATATGTGTTTTTATTGCTGGATGCAATTTGCTAAATTTTTAGGTTTTTTTTTTTTTTGTCTATGTTCACAAGGAATACTAGCCTACAATTTCCTTTTTTTTCCCCTTTCTTTCTTTCTTTTTGTTCTGTCTTTGTCTGATTTTGGAATGAGGATAATGCTGGCCTCATAAAATGAATTAGAAGTCTTGCCTCCTCTTTTACTTTCTGGAAGAGGTTGTAAAGAATTGGTGGTAATTTTTCCTTCAGTTAATGGTTGATAGCGTTCTCCAGTGAATCTGGACCCAGAGATTTCTTTCCTGGAAACTTTTTAATTACATTTCTTTAACAGTTAATAAGATTATTCACCTTGTTTCTTTCATCTAAGGTGAGCTTTGGTAGTTTGTGGTATTTGAAGAATTTATCCGTTTTGTCTAAGTCATAGAATGTGTACAAGTAGAATTGCTTGTAGTATTTATTTCATTTTAACGTCTGTGAGGTCTGTAGTGATATCTCCTCTTTCATTCATGATCGTGGTCATCTGTGTCTTCTCTCTTTTTTAATCCTTCGGTCTTGCTAAAAGTTTGTCAATCATCAATATTTTCAAAGAACCCATTTTTTATTTTATTAATCTTCTTTACTGTTTTTCTGGTTATTTCATTGATTTCTGCTCTTATCTTATTTCTTTCCTTCTGTTTCCTTTGGGTTTATTCTTTGCTTTTTTTGGTTTTTTTTTAAAGATTGGCACCTGAGCTAACTGTTGCCAATCTTTTTTTTTTTTCTGCTTTTTCTCCCCAAATCCCCCCAGTACATAGTTGTATATTTTAGTTGTGGGTCCTTCTAGTTGTGGTATGTGGGATGCTGCCTCAGCATGGCCTGATGAGTGGTGCCATGTCTGCGCCCAGGATCCAAACCGCCAAAACCCTGGGCCGCCAGAGCAGAGTGCCTGAACTTAGCTACTTGGTCACAGGGCCGGCCCCTATTCTCTTTCTTACTAGTTTTTTGAGGTGCATGCTTAGATTGTTGATTTGAGAACTTTCTTCTTTTTCAACCTAAGCATTTAATGCTATAAATTTCTCTCTAAACACTGCTGTCCTTTATCTCACAAATTTTTATACGGTTTATTTTCATTTTCATTTAGTTCAGTGTTTTTTTTTTTTTAATTTGCCTTGAGATTTCTTCTTTGACTCACGGATTGTTCAGGAGTACATCGTTTAATTTCCAAGTGTTTGGAGATGTTCCTGTTGTCTTTCTGTATGGATTTCTAGTTTGACTCCATTGTGGTCAGGGAATACATTCTGTATTAATTCTTCTGTATTTGTAGAGGTTGGGTTTATAACCCAGGATATGGTCTATCTTGTTGAATGTTCCATGTGCGCTTGAAAAGAATGCATATTCTAGAGTGGTTGGGTGGGATGTTTTTCAAAGATCAATCAGATCCTGTTAGTTGATGGCATTGTTCGGTCTACTAAATCCTTGTGGATCTTTTGTCGAGTCATTATGACAGAGGGATATTGAAGTACCCAACCATAATTGTGCATTTTCCTATTGCTCTTTTCTGTTCTGTTGGGTTTTTCTCAACGTGTATTGAAGCTCTGTTATTTGGTGCATAACATTTAGGATTATTTTGTCTCCTTGGTACATTGATCTTTTATCCTTATGTAGTGTCCTTCTCTGTCTCTGATCATTTTCTTTAGGAATTTCCTCAAGCCTACTTTATCTATTATTTGTATAGCCACTCCAACTTTCTATTGATTCTTATATCTTTTTCCATCCGTTTACTTTTAACTTACCTGCGCCATATATTTGAAATGGATTTCCTGTAGACACATCATTTTTTAAAACATTTTCTGCCAATCTCTGTCTACGTATAGACCATTTACATTTATTGTAATTATTGACATGTTGGCACTTAAGTCTGCCATCCTTTCTTTCAGTTCCTTTTTTTTTTTTCACTTTTCTGTTTCCTTTTTCCCGCCTTCCTGTGGATTACCTGAATATTTTTCCTGTTTTGTTTCACTTTATCCATAGCATTTTGTTTTGTTTTGTTTTTTTAAAGATTGGCACCTAGGCTAACAACTGTTGCCAATCTATTTTTTTTTTCTGCTTTATCTCCCCAAACCCCCCTGTACACAGTTGTATATCTTAGTTGCAGGTCCTTCTAGTTGTGGCATGTGGGACGCCGCCTCAACGTGACCCGATGAGCGGTGCCATGTGTGCAAACCGTGGGCCGCCGCAGCAGAGCGCGTTAACTTAACCACTCGGCCACAGAGCCGGCCCCTGTTTTGTTTTTTTACTGAGGAAGATTCACCCTGAGCTAACATCTGTTGCCAACCTCTCTCTCTTTTTGTATGTGAGCTGCCGTCACAGAATGACCACTGACAGAGGAGTGGTGTAGGTCTGCACCCAGGAACTGAACCAGGGCCGCCAAAGCAGAGTGTGCCAAACAGCCACTAGGCCACCAGGGCTGCCCTTCTATAGTGTTATTGAGTATATCTCTTTGTTTAAGTGTTTTTTTTTTTTTATTGGTTGCTCTGTGATTTCAATACACATATAACTGATCACACTGTAATTGTATTGACATTTTACCACCTCACATAAAATGTAGGAACCTTATCATTATTTAGATCCCTTTACCCTCTCTTCTTTATAATACATAAATATCTTAAATATCTTTTTAAATACATTGAGAATAACATCAGGCAGTAGTATAATTTGCTTTCAAACATCTAATATTATTTTTAAAACTCGAGAGGGGGATAGTCTATTGTATTTAATTACATACTTATTTGTTCCGTAAGCTTTTCTTCATTCCTGATGTTCTAAGTTTCCTCTGGTGTTCATTTTATTTCTGTTTGAAGAACTTCAGCAAGTCTTTTAACATAGGTCTGCTGATAACAGATTCTCTTAGTTTTCTTGATTTAAAATGTCTTTATTTGACCTTCTTTCCCAAAGAATAGTTTCGCTTGATAAAGAAGTCTGGGTTGATAGTTCTTTTCTCTCAGCACTTGAAAATGCGCCCCTTCCTCCTGGCCTCCGTGGTTTCGGAAGAGAAGTCCACTGCCAATCAAATTATTGTCCCCTATAAACTGTAATGTGCCATTTCTCTCGGGCTCCTTTCAAGATTCTTCCTTTGTCCTTGGTTTGATCTGTGTCGAAGTTTGATTATGATGCACCCGCATGTGGATGACTTTGCATTGACTCTGTCTGGGGTTCACTCAGCTTCTTGAACCTGTAAGTTTATATAGTTTGCCAAAGGTGGAATGTTTTCAGCCATTATTTCTTCAGATATTTTTTTCAGACCTAGTTTTTTTTCTACTTTTCTTCTGGGAATGTCAATGATGTGGATGTTAGAACTTTTTTTATTGTCCAAAAGTTGCCAAGGCTCCTTTTGTCCCAAAAGTCTTTTTTAATTTTTTAAAATCTACTTCTCTTTTGTTCAGACTTCAATCTATTTACTGTCTATTGTTTAGGGTGGATAATTTCTATTGCTTTATTATCAAGATCATGGACTATTTCCTCTCTCATCTCTTGTCTTCTATTTACTTCTTCCAATGAGTTTTATTCCAGTTATTTGTATTTTTCAGTTCTAAAGTTTCCATTCGGTTCTTTATGTCTTCTCTTTCTTTGCCAAGACTTGTTCTTTTTTAATTTGTTGCAAGAGTGTTCATGATTTCTCCTTGAAGCATTTTTACAACAGTTGCTTTAAAATTCTTGTCAGGTAATTCCAATGTCTGTGTTTTCTTGGTATTGGAATCTATTTATTGGTTTTTCCCATTCTATCTAAAATTTTCCTGTTTGTTTTTGTTTTTGTTTTTGTTTTGAGGAAGATTAGCTCTGAGCTAACATCTGCTGCCAGTCCTCCTCTTTTTGCTGAGGAAGACTGGCCCTGAGCTAACATCCATACCCATCTTCCTCTACTTTATATGTAGGATACCTGCCACAGCATGGCTTTTGCCAAGTGGTGCCACATCCGCACCCAGGATCCAAACCAGCGAACCCCAGGCCGCCAAAACGGAACATGCGAACTTAACCACTGCACCACTGGCCGGCCCCTTTCTGGTTCTTGAGATGTCAAGTATAATGAATTATTTTCTCTTGTATCCTGGACATTTGGGATATTATAATATGAGGCTCTAATTCCTTTTTTAAAGTGTTACTGCCAGGACAATAATCAGAGCTCTGTTTACACATTCCCAGTGCTGGTCACCATACACAGTGGCCAAATTACGATTTTTGGAGTTTTGGAATATTAGTTACATAGTAATGGTAACCATACGCGCGGGCACACACACACACACACACACACACACACACACACACACATTTGTATATAAGAGGAATATTTGTGTGCATATATAATTCTTTTGCTCTCTGGGCGCCAGAGGCATGGGAGCAGTAGAGTAAAAATGGCTCTGTGGGGTCCTTGGTAGGGTGGGGATTAGAGGTGATAGAGCCCCAGCCATCCTCTGGGGGATCTGAGAGCCAAACTGGGTGTCTGACATGGTGCATGCACGTGGCTGGCAGTCGATGCGAGTGAGGTGGGAGCGTGGTGGTCTCCAGGCAGTCATCCTTCTCACATGGCAGCTGGCCTTCCCCAGGCTGAGAATCTCAAGAGAACCAAGCAGAAGCTGCCTCGCCTTTTCTGACACAGCCTCAGGGGTCACGCAGCACGGACGGCGACTTGGGCTTCTACGGCCAACCCAGATGCGAGGGAAAGGGATGGATCCGCTGCTCAGTGGGGAAGGGGTTGAAGATTTTGAAGACATATTTTAAAACCACTATAGTCTGCCCTCTGGTCACAAATTACTTATATTCTTTCCATATGCAAAAGACACTCCTCTCTTTCCACAACCTCAAAAGTCTCATTTATTTTGCATCAGGCTCATAGTCAAAGCCCAGGACCTCGTCGTCTAAATCAGATCCCGGGGTCGAGGAGGCCACACCTTTGTGGGGATACTCGAGCACTTCCGGAGGGAAGGAAACAGATGCCACGGTTTGGGAGAGCAATAGACGAGAATTTAGAACTGCGCTGCCTATTACGGTAGCCGCTAGTCACGTAGAGCAATGAAATTTAAATTAAAGAGAAGAGAAAGAAACTGACAATTCATTTCCTCCGTTGCGCTAGCCAAATTTTTTTTTTTTTTTAAGATTTTATTATTTCCTTTTTCTCCCCAAAGCCCCCCGGTACATAGTTGTATATTCTTCGTTGTGGATTCTTCTAGTTGTGGCATGTGGGACGCTGCCTCAGCGTGGTTTTGATGAGCAGTGCCATGTCCGCGCCCAGGATTCGAACCAATGAAACACTGGGCCGCCTGCAGCGGAGCGCGCGAACTTAACCACTCGGCCACGGGGCCAGCCCCTGCGCTAGCCAAATTTTAAGCAGTCAGCAGCCACATGTGGCTTGTGGCTACGGTATTGGATAGGACAGACATAGGACACTTCCACCCGTGCAGAAAGTTCTATTGGACAGTGTTGACTAGACAATATAAGGACAGGTATGCCCTGTGACCCTGAAGATATGTCTCAGTTTGAGGTCTCCCAAAAGCACACTCTGAGCCAAGGGTACAGGTGGTTTATTTGGGAGCTACCCCCAAGAAACACAAGTGAGTGGAGAAATTTGAGGAATAAGCCAATAAGCAGTGCAGAGTCTGGACCAGAGCGAGGCA
The DNA here is from genome assembly GCF_021613505.1 of Equus quagga. Classification (NCBI taxonomy): domain Eukaryota; kingdom Metazoa; phylum Chordata; class Mammalia; order Perissodactyla; family Equidae; genus Equus; species Equus quagga. Next base: position 97,937,378 of record NC_060279.1, on the reverse strand, counting down.
GCGAGGCATCCAGCACACTTACTGAAAGCTGAGCGTGAGGGCCTCCTTAAATTTTGCATCCTAGGTACCTTGGTTCCTCACCCTGGTCCCAGCCCAGAAAGGGTGACTGCTGTGCACAACCAGAGCGCCTTCCTCCTGGGGACCCTCCGAGGCCCTGAGGCATCATGGAGAGCATGCCTCAGTAGTGACCCACTGAGGAAGGGGGAGGCAGAAGTATTTATTCCCTGGCTGGTTGAAGATGGCCCCTGGGGGATTAATCTCAGCACTTCCAGTCTGTTCTGCCCACAGACGGGAGAAAGACCTCAGGTGGAGAAGCAGAAAGATACAGGCACATAAGGTGGGAAACTGTCACCACGTGCGGGAACAGCCCACCAAATCTACAAGCGAGCGAAAAAATGAGCTGAGGGGGCATGGGGTGCGAGGCGACACCAGCTGGGTGCGTGTCCTAGAAAACCGCTTAGAAAGGAAATGCGTGAGCCTTGTGGTGATGGGCAGCTGGAGGCGACCTAAGTGTCCATCCCTGGGGGACTAGGTAAGCACAACTGACTTGTGGGCACACCATGGAACACAGTGTAGCAGTCAGAAACAGCCAACTTGATATACACCCCTATATGGAGAGATCTAGAAACGCACTGTTACATTAAAAAAGAAAAAAAGGAGATACAACTAGATTTATAGCATAATCTCATTTATGTAAATTAGAAACATATACGCACACGAAATCACAAATGATAAAGATACATCTTTGCAGCTCTGTATCAAGTGTATTAAAGGGGTGCCTTGAGGGGCAGGGATGGGAGTGGGGACAGGGCATGGGGTGGGGTAAACCCTCAGAGGGTCTTTCGTGGGCCGGTCGTGACTCTCTCTTATGACCTGAAGAGTGTGATTAATAACTTTCTGCGCCTAAGGGTCAAGAAAAAAATAAAGGAATGAAAAATAGGAAGTCCATGCACGTCCCAACAATTCCCCACCCGCTGCACAGTTGTTGTTACCGCGGGGGGTGATGATGGCAAAGCAGCCAGACTCTGCCTGCCTTCTGGAAGCCTTCCTCACTGCCTTCTCCCCAGGCAGCCCCTCCGGCCCCAGCAAGTTCTCTTGCCCCCAGCGAGTAAGGAGGTCCCTCCCCTTTCACGCTCCCCAGAGAGAGAGAAAGGAGAGCTGGGCGTCTGTGACTTTGGCTGTTTATAGAAACAGAGGTAAGCACATGGGACTCCGTTCAAATCCCAGCTCTGCCATTAACCAGGTGAGGGACCTTAGACAAGGCACTTGGGCTTCTGTGCCTCAGTTTCCTCACCAGTAAAATGGGGCTGATCACGAAAATAACTAGTCACGGGAATGTTCGGAGCGTAAGACGAGTGAGTTCGTGGAACACGCTTCAATCAATGGAGGAAACTCCGTCTGTCACTCAGGCAGCCCCACCCACCCACCCCGGGCCCAGCCCTGCCCTTCTGTGACATCTTCCTGTGGCTCTACCTGCCTCAGCCTCAGTCAGGGGCTTTCCAAAGTCCCAGGGACTCCTAACTAGGCTCAGGGACTTGTCAGGCTCCCTCTTGGGGTTTCCGTTTCTTTCCTTCTCCTCTCACCTGGCCCCGCCCACACCTGTGAGCTCACCTGGCTCAGCGGCCGGCCCCACCCACTCGTGCGTTTTAAGTCCAAGTGGAGGTTGCAATTTCCATTTGCCTTTTCAGTTCCACACACAGATTGCTCATTTGGCCTCCTTAAAAACAGAGCCATGCAGCCGGGGGAGCTGTTGCGATCTGGCCATGGCTGCAGTGCGGATCCTGGTGCTGGTGATCGCGGGGCTGGGCTTGGCCAGGGCAGGTCCCGTCCCCACTTCCAAGCCTGCCACCACCCAGAGGAGCTGCGACATCGGCAGGTTCAAATCTCTGTCTCCGAGTGAGCTGGAGGCCTTCAAGAAGGCCAAAGATGCCTTGGTGGGTCCCTCTTGTTGTGGGCTAACCTGGAGCCCTCCTACTGTAGCGGACCTGCTGTCCTGCTATGGTGGGCTAACCTCTCTCCTCCTGCTGTGGGCTAGCCTCTAGCCTTTCAGCTGTGACTAACCTCTATCCTTTCTGACGCCTTCCTGCTAGACCTTCATCCTGGCTGCCATGGGCTAGCCTCCAGCACTCCTACTGTGGGCTAACCTCTGCTCTCGCTCTCTAGGAAAACTCGCTGGAGAACTGGACCTGCCCTTCCCCTGTCTTCCCCACAACCTGGGACCTGCGACAGCTGCAGGTGAGCTGGGAGTCATGCCCGCCTCACCCTCCCCTGGCCTCTCTCCCTGTATCGTTAAGTGGCCCCTCAACTGCTTTATGACCTGTCCTTCCCTCTCTCTGGCCTCTCCTCCCCTGTCCTGTGCCTCTGTCCGTCCTCAACTGGTCCCTTTTGATCATCTCCCTGCCTGTCTGCACCTCCCTGTCTCCCCCACCTGTCCCGCTCACCTCTACGCTTACGTACTCCCTTCTCCCTTCTTTTCTCCCCTCGGTCTGTCCCCCACCCGTGCGCCTTGCCCTGCCCAGCTTGTCACTGTCCACTCTCCACACCGATTCCCTCTTCCCCTCTTCCCTGTCCTCCTTGCCACTGACTCTGACCTCTGTCCCTCGGCCACTCTCTTCCATGGTTCTTTTCCCAGCACACGCTCCTCCCTCACTCACCCTTCTCACCTACGCACCCAAGTGTCCCCCTCACCTGTTGTCTTCTCCTCCTGTCTCTGCAAACCTCTGTGACCCCCACGATGCGCCTCTCCCTCACCCCTCACCTGTCTCTCCCCTGCCTCCCCTCTCTCGTCTTCATCTCCACTCTTCCTCATGTGTTCCCTCTGCCCTGACCCATCGTGAGTGCCCTTGTCACCTGCCCTCCTCCCCTGTGCTCCCCTCCTGTCCCCACTAAACTGGGCCTTCTCGCCTACCCTTCCTACGTCTCCACCCCAGCTGCCCCTCACCTGTTCTTTCTCACCTGTCCTCAGGTGTGGGAGCGCCCCGTGGCCTTGGAGGCCGAGCTAGCTCTGACACTGAAGATCCTGGCGATGGTGGCTGACTCGTCCCTGGCGGACATCCTGGACCGGCCGCTTCTCACGCTGCGTCACATCCACTCTGAACTCCAAGCCTGTGTGAGTGCTCGGGCGCCCAGGCTGTGTGTGTGGGCTCTGACCCCCCATCTGTCCCCCTCTGGCCCAGGCCCCGCCTCACACACCACCCTCCTCTGCCCACAGGTCCCTGCTCGGCCCACAGCAGGTCCCAGGCCCCGGGGCCGCCTCCACCAGTGGCTGCACCAGCTCCACGAGGTCCAGAAGAAGGTGAGTGACTGGGAGGAGAATGGACGCCAGAGCCCTGGGTAAGGGGGAAGGCTGGGGCCCGGGCAATGGGAACCACTTTCTCTTCTCTCTCCCAGGAGTCCTGGGGCTGCCTCGAGGCCTCTGTCACATTCAACCTCTTCCGCCTCCTCACACGGGACCTGAATTGTGTCGCCAGCGGAGACCTGTGCCTCTGAGAACCTGGACCCACCCCCAGCCTGTCTGGGACCCCAGACCTTATTTATGCACTAAGCCCCACGCCCACCTTAAGTTATTTCCTCTCACCCCTTATTTATGGAGCTGCAGTCCTGGCTCAGACCCCAAAGAAATGGGTTTTTCTTACTTTTATACAATATGCACAAATAAACAGGAAGCAATTGGACCCTCCTATAATAAGTGATTCCTTGAGTGTGCGTGTGACTGTGGGTCTGTGACTGAGTGTGGATGTCTGTATGGTGCAGGCAAATTCAGGACTGGTTGTGTACATTTGTGTGTGCCTGGTTTCTGTGAGTGTGTGCGTGTGTATATGTGTGCAAGGGAGTACCTGCCAGAACCTGAGTCCACCTGAGGATGCATAATAGCATCTTCAGACCCATGTGTGTGCAGATGTGTGTGTATTTACGCACATGTTTATATGTCCCTGTCTTTCCTTGTCTGTGTGAAGTCTTTTCCATGTGTTCCTAGGATGGGTGGAGGTCTATATGAATCAGGGTGCTTTATCCTATAACAAGGATCAGAAACCCAACACAAATGGGTAAAACAAAAATGAATTTATTAGCACACATAACAAAAAGGCCATTGGCAGGGCAGTTTGAGGACTCATTAATTCATTCATTCAGTAAGGTCATTGGGGAACCAAGTTCTTTCCATTTCTCTTGGCTGATTCTTATGCTGGCTGCCTCGTGGCCTCAAGAGGGCAGCCACAGCTCCAGCTGTCACACACAAACAATATCCTCCAGATCAGAACAAACCACCTCAAACGTAATAGAGTGAAACAACCACCATCTTATTATGCTCACAGAGTCTGTGGGTGACGGATTTGGACAAGGCCTAGTGTGGGTAGCTTGCCTCTGCTCCACAATGTCTGTCTGGGGCCCTGATTTTTCTTCCATGGTTCTTAAAAGCAAGGCGAACCTTTCAGAGAAACTCCTCATTGGATGGGCATGCTTGTCTCATGGGCTAGAATTTAGTCATTTCCCCAGCCTGAACCAATCACTGGCAAGGAAGATGTAATTACAAAGATAGCATGAAACTAGTCAAGATTCTCCCCTGAGGTTAGGGAGAAGCCCCTCCCCTGGGAACATGCCCCAGGGATGGTGAACACCGAACAAACTTCGAGTTCTATCAGCAGGAAGAAGGTGGGAGACGGACCTGGTAGATGCCTAAAATAGTCCATGGAGGTTCCAAGGTTGTGAATCGCCTGCAGGACTAATATCCAATGGGTTCCCAAAGGTAGTACTATTTCTGTTATTAAAACATTGAAATACTGTCATACCAGTTAGCAAATAGCTATTTCCCCAAGTCCCCCCAAGCAAACCCATGCCACCCATGCTGTCCCAGCCCTCCCCCAGGACCCCCTAGACTTTCCCGTAATTCAGAAACGAAAGAATTAGTACCCGATACAGAGGGCAGGAGGGGAGTAGTTGTTCCAGGATTTGCACCAATGCGTAGCCCGTGTGCATTCTGATTCTGACGACAATGCCAGCTGTTAAATCGTTTGCTGGCATCTCCAGCTCATGCATGGCATGTGTTGTGGTTTTCAAAAAATGGCCACAAATTGTTGGGCATTCCCCTGGTCAAGAGGTGGGGTCAGGGGCCGGCTCCGTGGCCAAGCGGTTAAGTTCATGTGCTCCGCTGCGGCGGCCCAGGGTTCAAATCCTGGGCATGGACATGGCACCGCTCATCAGGCCACGTTGAGGTGGTGTCCCACATCCCACAACTAGAAGGACCTGCAACTAAGATATACAACTATGTACGGGGGGCGGGTTGGGGAGATAAAGCAGAAAAAAAAAAAGATTGGCAAGAGTTGTTAGCCCAGGTGCCAATCTTAGAAAAAAGAAAAAAAAAAAAAAGAGGTGGGGTTCAATGCTCCCCTCTCATCCAAAGTGGACTTGTGACTTCTTCAACCACTAGGGTGCCGTGGATGTCAAGTCATGTGACTCTCAACGCCAAGTCCTCCTGGCTCTCTTGGAACCCATGTTCTTGGACTCTCCCTCTTGGAACCCGACCGCCATCCTTCAAGAAGCCCAAACGAGGTGGAGAGGCCGCATGTGCCTACCCTGGCTGACACTCCCAGCTGAGCTCAGCTTTGTAGTCATCCCAGCTCAGGAGCCAGATGTGTGAGCAAAGAAACGTCCAGATGATTCCAGCTCCCAGCTGGGGCAGAGACGAGCCGTCCCCTATCCCCACTGTGCCCTTATCGAGCTCCTGACCCACAGAATCTGGGAGCATAATAAAATAATTTTTGTTTTATGCCACTACGTTTGTTTTTTTATGAGGCAGTAGATAAATGGAAAAGCGTGACAGCCACCAGCACGTCACAATCCACTGTCAGGTGTGTCTGAATAAATTCATTACCAAGAGGAACCCAGCGAAGTTTCTGATTGGGTGAGTTTCGGTCACATTATACGTGGCCGTGTCAGAAGCATCCCCATAATCCTAGAGCCCTCACTCCTTTGCCTTCTCAAGTGTTTTCTCAATTAGGAGACAAAAGGCTGGAATACAGCCATGCACTAGAAATCACACACAACCCCACAGCCACTCCCACTGTACTGGATGGTTTGTGAGTGACAGAAGCCCAGCACAGGTGGGGACAGCAAGGTGCCCAGCCCGGGGCATGAATTTCTTTCCCCCTTTGCCTGACATCTGCTTCCCCAGGCTCCCTTGCAGTTTGGAGTGGTCATAGGGCTTCCTAAATGAAGTAATTTATGTAAATAATTTCAAACAGTTCTTGGCACAGGTTAAGCCCAATATATATGTCTATTGCTGTTAGTCTTATTATTTTAGAATTTTTTTCTTCCCTGACACAAAGAAAACTCTTCCATTTGTTCCTTTCCTTCCTGCTTTGTTCATTGGTATGAGGACGTGTGACCCGGAGTTGTGGCAGCCATTTTGTGACCAGGAGGCAACCAGCCTAGACTATGAAGCTATCCTTCTAAGGAAAGTGGAACAAAAGGGTAGGAAACTGGGTCATTGGTGATATCAACAAGCCATGGCAGCAAACCACCAAACTCCCTTACTCCAGACTTCCTATTAAATGAGATAACCAAGTGTTTTAAGTCATGCTAATTGGGTTGTCTGTTTCTTGCAGCCAAATGTACCTTCCCAAATCCACCTCTGCATGCCCAGCACAGAACCCAGAGAAGGTGGTCAATTAATATTTGATCCTAAAAACTTGAATCCTATAGGACATATCTGAGTTCAGGCATATGACCCTCTTGAACAGGAGTGCTGTAATGGATATAAGGTTGTAAATCTCTGCTTGGAGACGCCAAGGCCTAATCAAGAGTGTCTTGGTGGAGGGGAGACTGGACTCCAGTCTCTAAGGTCAAGTTCCTCGTAATTTTCCCTTGTCTCCTTATCAGCTCCAAATGTGCACTTTTTACGCCTAACTCAGTTAAGCTGAGTTCCGGTCCCTTGTTACCCAAAGATCCTGACTAAGACAGGTCCCTGAACCTCTGGGCGGGGTCAGGTGGCTCCTCGGGAGTCCAGTCTCCTGTTTGTCCCATCGCAGCCCTATGGCCATCTGTCTGCCCGAGCTCTAGGAGGGCTGGGGGTGGGGGTGGGGGGTGGTCTGTCTTGGTCACTGCTGGGTGCCCAGTGCCCAGCACAGGCCAGGCACAGAGCAGGTGCTCGGACATTCCCCTTGGAAGGGCCCACGCCCTCTCTCACCCGGTGGATCTGTTCCTTGGAGGCAGCAAGGACAGCACCAGAGAACCGCAGGCCAGGAGGCTTCCTCACCCGGGGGCCCAGCCACGCTTATCCATCCTTGCGTTTAAAGTTCTCAACTTTGAAAAAACACAAGCACGTCATTGGCATTGATAAATACTTCTCTAGCAAATGGAGGGCTTGGGGTCACAGAGGAAAGAGGGTGGTGGGTGTCATCCAACGGGCTGACCAGGGACCACATGGCCCCCAAATATGCTGATGATATGGTGCTGATGGCAGTTCCTGACTTCTTTTGAAGGCAGGCACACCCCCCTTCCAAAGCTGGGGTCTCCACGGAAATCAGACCATAAACCACGCCCCTGCTGAACACCCTCCAAGGGCTTCCCATAACTCTGAGAATAAAATCTGGACTCTTGACCACAGCCCATAAGGCTCTGCAGAATCTGCTCCCTGCTGGCCTCTCCCCGCTGCCCTCCTCCCACTCTCCCCCTCACTCTGGTCCAGACACACTACCTCCAACACACCAAGCACACTCCTGCCTCAGGGCCTTTGCACATGCCAGTCCCTTTGCCAGGAATGCTTTTCCCTGGCCCTTCCCACAATGCATTTCTTCACCTCCAACCTTCCTTGACCGCCCCCAATCTAAGTGAGGACTCTCAGTCATTCCCTTTCCCCATCACCCTGTTTTCATTCTTTACATGGCACTTATTTACCACCAGACACTCATTATTTATTTGCTTATTCACTGTCTCCCCCACTGGAATATAAGCTCGGGGCAGGAGTTTCGGATTTTCTTTATTTGTCTCTTTTCACGGCTGTATTCTCTGCGCAGGGCCAGGTACACGGAACAGGCTCAGTAAAGCTTTATCAGGTGAAGCAGACGATAGAGTCAGATGGTTAGGCGTGCAGGATCGGGAGGCAGTAAATCTTCCAATCACGGCTCTGCCGTTTACCGGCTGTGTGATCCGGGGCAAGCCCTTCAACCACTCTGAACTTCAGTTTCCTTCTCGAGAAGAGTGGGCGCACACACTCCACGCCTGTTGCAGAGTATAAACGCGACCGCGCTCCCTCTCCGAGGAACTACATCTTGCCAGCGTTGGGCGCGGGCGCCCGGCTGCACGCTCTCGACTCACGCACGGCGAGGGTTTGCGAGCAGGTGCCGGGCGCGTGGGAAGCCGTCTGCACTCGGGAGTCGTGAGGACCGAGCCGGCTGAGCGTGGCTGCGCCGCCGGGCGAGGAAGCCTCCTGGCCTGCGCTTCTCTGGCGCTGCCCTTGCTGCCTCCCACCCCGTCTGCCCGGACCCATCCCCCTCCCTCCTGCTCTGCTTCTATTTCTGTCTCTCTCTCCTCCTCCCCAGGCCTCAGGGGGCCCCTGGCTGGCAAGAAGCCTTCTTCCTGCTTCCCCAGGATCAGGAAGGAGTTTTCATTGCAGGGTCCCCACTGCAAAGGGCCGGGGTACCCCCTCCCCCCCCACAACCACCTTCCCTCCGCCTGCCACAGCCCTCGGCCTCACCTGAGCAACTCCCCTCCCAAAACCATCCCCTGGTCCCCGGACACACACGCTCCTTCTCCACCTGGGATCCCTCAGACTCCAGACTGTGACCAAGGAGCTCCCCCCGCCCCAGGCTGGCTCTGGATGCCCATGCTCAACTAACTGAGGTCGCTGGGGCCACTCTCCAGCCTCCAGACACACACACCACGGGCAACATAGCGTAGTGGGGAGGAACAGATACCCAGCACAAACCACCAGCTCCACTATTCCTTCAATGGGGTGCCTTGAGCAAGTGACTTCCCTTCTCCCTGGTTTGGATTCCTGTCTGCAAAATGGGACCAAAGTTGGCCGGCCCCAAAGGTAGGCTGTGCTTAGCACAACCAGTGTGTGGAACCAACGTCACCAACTGCTCACCAGCAGAGCTAAGTGCTAGGGTTAAAACAGTCAGAAGTCAGGCTGCCTGCCTTTTAAATGCCAATTTTGCCACCTTCTGGTCATGTGACCCTGGACAAGTGACTTAACTTTTCTGGGCCTCTATTTCTTCACGTGCAAAACAAGATAAGAGTATCGATGTCTCCGGTGGTTGTGAGGATGCAATTACGTGCTTGGCACATAGGAGGCACCCACTAAAGGTTAGCTGTCATCATTTTATTTGTATGAGTCCCCACCTGTAAGTCTCTCGGAGGATAGGAAACTGCAAGGGTCCCTGGTCCCAGTGAGTCCTTCAGTCTCACTTAGTCCTTGTGCTGCCGTCTGGGCCACCCCGTACCCCAAGACACATGGACACACACGGAGGTCAGCAGAGCGGCCTCAGACACACAAAAAAGTTTAATTCTGCTGCGGCGGAGGGTCCTGGCTCCGGTAGACAGGATTTGGTTTTGGATTTTGTTCTTGTGGGGATTTATCCGGGGAGAGAGGAAGGAATAGGGGGGAGTCTGGTCCTTCCAGTGGGACCTGCCCGGGAGAATGTGTAGTGGGGAGAGGTCACCGGGAGAGACAGGGAGACGGGACGAAACACGGGAGGGCAGAGGGAGAGACGACCGGAGAGAGCGAGGAGAGACAAAGGGGGAAGGAGTGGGACGTCAGACAGAGAGGGGGACAGAGACAAACGAGGGGGACAGAGAAAGGGGGACCCCAAGCCAGACCCGACGGGACCAGGTAGGTGAGTGGGGCGGGGCTGGGGGCTTTGGAGGCCGCCGCGGGACAGAATAGGATCTAGTCCAGCCAGATACAAGAAATGGGCCCCTCGCCCCTGCCCCGGATCCCGGGCGGGGGAGGGGGCTCGTGTCTCAGTGCTGCAGTGTTGGGGGCCCTGCCCCTCCCCACGCTTCGCTGTGTAAGGCACCGGCTCCAGCGAGGTCCGCGAGCGCGCGGGGGGAGGGGCAGGAGGGGGCTGGGAGTCCGGGGGGAGGGCAGCCCCCCAGGGCGCGGGGCGTGGCCTCGAGCCGCAGCCCGAGGCGGCCCCGCCCCTCCGGGAAGAGCAGGGCGCGTCCCCTCCAGGCCGAGGTCTGGGCGCTGCGCGTTCTCCCCCGAGTCCGCCCCAGCGTCCGGGCGTCCGGGCGTTTCTCCGCGGCACCCAGGGGTTCCGGCGCCCGCCCGCCGCTCACACGGTACTCTCCAGCATCCACTCGGTGCTGGTGAAGGCCAGGCGCGCCCTGGCGGAGCCCAGCCCCAGGTCTCCGTCCTCCCCGGCCGCGCCCCCGCCGGCCCCGTCCAGATGCGGCGTGGACCGGTGGCGCTTTGTCCGCCGGGCGCGGCGCGGGTAACTGTGGCTCTGGAAGAGCGCCCCGTAGTCCCCGTCGAACGAATAGCGCTGCTGCGGCCTCGGCCGGGCCGGCGCCCCGCCAGGAACCAGAGCTAGAGTCGGGGGCGCCGAAGCTGGCGGCCCCAGAGCCCCTGAACGGCTCCTCCGAGGGCCCGCCGCGGCCAGAGATTCCTCCCCGGAGGTCTCCTCGGACGGCAGCAGGCACAGCGAGGTGGCCGAGCCGCCCAGGGAGCGTCCAAGGGCCGCCTCCGACTCCGCGGAAGCCGGCTCGGCCGCCGTGGCCTTCGCCTCAACGGCCGGCGCTGCAGCAGCCGGGGGCGCCACCTCGCGCAGCGCCTCGTAGCGGTCCTGAGCCGGGGGGGCCGGGGCCTGCGGCGCGCCTGCGCCATTGGTCTGCGAGCACACGTGGCTGACCCGCGGGGCCGACCTGGAGGTGCCCTTGACGCGGCGGCCGTCTCCGTCCCCGTAGACCTTGTAGCGGATCATGAGCAAAACGATGAAGACCAGGACCGAGGCGACGATGACGCCCCCGATGGCGATGATCATGGTGCCGCCCAGGAAATGGGCTCTCAGCGGGCGGCAGGGCGCCGGGTCCCCAGCCGTGGTAAACTGCACGCAGCCCACCACTCGCGTGGCCGGCAGCGCCGTGGCCCCGTCGTCGTAGACAGCCAGCACGCACAGGTCATAGGCGCGGCCCGCCGCCAGGTCATTCACCAGGAAGGTCTGGCTGGTGGAAGGGATCATCCTGCGGGAGGGGGCGAGGTCAGCGCGGGGGTGGCTCCACTCTGAACCACGCCGCTTCATTGCATGGCCCACCCGTGGGGACCAAACCATGCGTCCCTGCCGGTATTTCACCCTCTACTGGGACAACAGCAGCCACTCAAGCAACAAATTCCCACCCTCTAGGGAAGATTGCCTCAGGCCACGCCCCTCATCTACATGCCCCGCCCTCAGACCCACCTCCAGTCTGGGTCTCGTCCCCTACTAGATGGCGTCTGCCATCTATGTTCCCTCATCCACATACCCTCTTCCCGGGGATGGCAGGAGTGCTGTAGTTTTTAAGCGCTGCCTTCAAGGGACACGCCCCCTAGCAGAGTGTCACTCCCACTAGGATAACTGCCATTCAAGCCCTCTGATCTACATATCCCCAACCCTTAAGGGGACCCATGCTGCAGGCCGCGCCCCCTTAACCTGCATGCCCCACCCTCACTCAAGTGGACGCTGAGGTCAACTCACGCCACCCCCCTTTCTCCTACTGGGACGACGGATGCTCTTCTAGTTCCTATTTTCTACATGTCCCCTCCCTTTAGGGGAAACCATGATACAGGCCACTCCCCCCCATCTTGGTCCCACCTTGGGGTACACACGTCTCCTAGCTGCGACTATCTTTGGGGACAATTTCCAAGCCCCTCAACTACATATTCCCACCCAGGAAGGGGCCAAGGTTACAGGCCACTCTCCTTCTGATTGACAGGTGGCTTCCAAGCCACACCCCACAACAGCCCACTGGGATGATTCCTCTGCCGTGCCTAGGACCATGTCTACTCTTTGCATGTCCTGCTCCTTGTCCAGATATCAGAGGCAACCACTCTTTATGTGCATGCACTGCTCTGTACCGCCAGAAGTCACCAAAACACGGCCCAGGTAAGTTTTAGCCATAACTGGGTCACATGTCGCCAAGCAAGCATGCCCCTTTCTTGCTGCACGTTCCTGCCGTCAAACAAGAGGCAATGCAGAGACGTGACTAAGCTGACAAAGTCTGGGACCCAGACTGCCCGTGTTTGAGTTTCTCCTCTGCTATTTGCTAGCTCTGGGGGCTTAGGCAAGTTTCTTAACCTCTTTGTATCTCATTTCCCCCAAAGGGGGATATTAAGAATTCCTACATCATAGTGATGGTGTCAAGTATGAAGGAGTTAACATACCCCAAGCCTGGCACTTATTATCATTATTAGCTCACGTCCCACCCAGTGTTGGCCAGGAACCCTTGCTGGGACTCATCCTCTACTGCCAGTTGCACCCTCCCCATCTATAAGACCATTCCCGCTAGGCCTTGTCTCTCTTCTGTCCCGCACATCCCTTCCATGCTGTTGGCCAGGTCTAGCCTTGGCTAACTGGGACCGCCACTTCCCTGTGGATTTGCACTTCGACCTCACAAGTTCTCCTCTCCTGCCAATCTCTCAGTGGGCCACCAGAGACAAGGACCACCTCCTTATCTGCGGGGCGCCACCACCTCTCAAAGGCCATGCCCCATCTCCAAAAGCCTCCTACTCTCAGAACCCTCCCCTCCCCTCCAGCCAGGCCACCTTCCGGTCCCAAAGCCCATCTCAGTTCCCCCACCTCCAGGAGGTTCCTCCTGCCACCAAGAGCGATCCTCCGAAGGGAAGACTTCAAGGAAGGGCCCCACCCCCTTTATAGAGACCCACCCACTTCTCAAACTCTCCCCCTGCCTGCCATTTCACAGGCCACTGACCCCCTCCCCATCCAGCCTTGGGCCCCTGGCTGTCCGCCTTCCTCTTCCTCCCATCTCCCCTCTCAGAGAGCCTTGATTCCTCTTGCTCCATCCCCCAAAATAACCAGTTGCTAGGGGCTCCCCACTTTGCAAGGACAGAGCTGGCTCCTTAAGAAAGCTTGGGCCCGTGTGTCTCTAATTGGCTGCAAGACCCGAGCAGGCAGCAGCGAGGGCTCCTGGTTGGATGTCACCTCCGCCCACGGCAGCAGTGAGGAAGTTAACTCCCGCCGTGCCGGAGCACAGGCATCTGCAGCCCCCAGTGGAGGAGGACCGGAACTGTGGCCCTAAGGGGAAGAGAAGAGTCCCGGGGTCTGTCGCCCAACTGGGGACGGAGGGCCATCAACATCTGCATACCTGCTGGGTCTGGGGGCCTGTGAGCCTGCCCCGCCCCCCCATGAGGTCAGAGAGAGAAGGAAAGAGAGGAACAGAGAGGTGGGGAGTCATAGAACCCAGAACTGTGCCCAGAAATGTATTATCCATCTCCCCTCCATCCCTGCCTGGCAAACAGCAGGTGATCAATAAATGTGCGTTCAAGGTAAAAAGGGCAGGATCAGGAGTCAGAAGGGTCAGGGCTGGAGTGCTGGTCCTGCCACTGTCTGTGTGACCTTCGGCAAGAGACTGCGCCCCAGCCTGAGCCTCAGTTTCCCTAACTATAAAATGGGAGGGGGGCTCCTCGCTGCCCCAGAGCAGAATTGGGAAGATGGAAGGAGGACGCGTCCTTGGAAGCACCTTAGAAAGGTTTTGTTTGGTTTGCACTAATGTTCATAAAACTGGGCCAGTGTCTGATCCATCTCGGGAGGCCCAGGGCCGAGCATGGAATCTCACATGCTGTAGGCATTTCCTCAGTGTTCGGTGACCAGGTTCAAAAAGAGAAGAAAATGAGGATGACAGAGACAAGGGGAAAGAGAGGCATTTACTCATTCGGCCAACAATGGGAAAGCACCTACTATGTGCCAGGCCTGTGGCCAAAGAACACTGGGACAGGTGGAGACGGAGGCCAAGAGGCAGGCTTCTCGGTGCAGGTGTGAGCACCTCCGAGAACTGGGGCTCCCCGCAGGTGGGGAAATGGCTCCGCCCCCTCTGGCACCTCAAATGAAGTCAAACATAGGCCCAAGCATTCAGTAGGCGCTCTACAATGTGCACGAGGGAGGCAGAGCCAGGGAGAAGGAGAGACGTCCACAGCGCCAGCAACCCCTTCTCCAGTGCCCACTGTGTGCCGGGTCTGTGGCCGTGAGCCATACTCAGAAACCTGCTGACATGGAGCGACCCTGCAAGGCCAAGGCAAGAATTCCTCGTGTACCATCTGCCTCCCACTGGGCTGTGAGCTCCCTGAGGGCAGGACTGGTCTCTTGGTCTCCTTGTGTCCCCAGCGCCCAGCTCCAGGCCTGGCACAGAGCAGTGGCTCAGTGCCTGTGAAGGGCAGGAGGGAGAGAAGGTACAGTCAGGGACACAGGCCAGAGCAAGAGAATAAGAGAGGATGGGAGAAAAGAACTCTTCAATATCTGTCTACACCATACAGGCCTGTCCATACCAGGGTAGGGGCTTCTAACCCAGTAGAGGGTGGAAATAATTTACATTTATATATTTTTCTCATACTTTTTGTTTTCTCTCTCTATAATGTACCCAACGTGTTGATACAATAGGACTGGTATATAATTTATAAAGATAAATGTAACTGTAAATATATATATATGTGCATGTATATTTCACGTTCCAGTGTTTAACTAATAACTTGGATGAGCAGTGATTTAGACCTGGATCCCTCTGAGGGCAAGGATCACGTGGGCACATTCCCACTGTAACTGCAGTGCCCAGCCCTGGTCTGGCTCATGTGGGTGCTCAACAAAGATTTGCTAAATGCATGAAAAACAGAAAGAGACAGTGAGACAGAAAGAGAGACAAGGGGATAGGGCAAATGAGGGGCCAAGATGTGTATGCCCATCTAGCACCCCAGCTGAGCAAGAAGGCCCAGGGAGTGGGCAGATGGGAGGGAGGGTCCGTGGGGTGGGAGGAGGTCCTGGGCCTGCAGCACCCACCTGTAGACCAGGGAGTCGTCCGCCGAGCTGTTGTACTGGACCTGGTACATGCGGATGCCGGGCACTGGCCTCTGGGCTGGCCAGCGGATGAGCACGGAGTTCGAGGTGAGGTCGGCCGCCACGAGCCGCCGTTCCGCGGTTGATTCGTTGGCACCAGGTCGGCCGGGCGTGGCGATGTCAGAGGAGCCAGGCTCGGTGAGGGGCGGCGGGGCGGCCGGCGGGGGCGCCATCAGTGGCAGAGGCACCACGCACACCTCCACCGGGGCCGTGGCTTCCCCGGCGGCATTGGAAGCGATGCAGGTGAAGGTGCCGCTGTCCCGCAAGGTGGTAATAGTTACATCCAGGGTCCCATCCCCCCGGACCCGGGTCCGGCTCGAGTTCCCCAGCAACCGCCCGTCGGGGGCCACCCAATGCACCACCGGCTCAGGGTCACCCACGGCGCGGCACCGCAGGCTGACCGCCTGGCCCTCCACCACCAGCGCCCGGCCCCCCGCCTGCCGTGTGATCAGCGGGGGTTCACACAGGAACTCCTCCTCCGGGATGGACCAGAAGTAGCGGTCGGTGAGGTGCTCAGGGGTGGCGCACGTCTCCAGGTCGTCCTCTCTGGTCAGCCGCCGCAGCCAGAGCAGCTCGCAGTTGCAGTGCAACGGGTTGCCACCAAAGCTGACCGTGAGCGGCGTGGGCGGCTTCGGCCCAGTGCCCTGCGACCTCAGGAAGAGCCCATCGGGGGGCAGTTTATGGAGGCGGTTGGAGGTCATGTCCAGGCGAACCAGTTTGTGAAGCTGCACGAAGGTACCCTCGGCGATGTGGTCGATGAGATTGTGGTCCAGGGTGAGGGTGTTGAGGTTCACCATCTGGCCCACGGCCTCCCACGGCAGGGCCTCGAGGTTGTTGTAGGACAGGTCCAGGTCCTCCACGGTGGACAGGAAGGCGTCGAAGGCCGCCGACTCCACCCGGCGGATCTGGTTGTTGCCAAGGATGAGATGGCGGAGGTTGCCCAAGCCGCGCAGCTGGTCGCCACGCACCTCGGCCAGGCGGTTGCTGTCGAGGTGCAGGGCGCGCAGGGCGCGGAGGTCGGCAAAGGCGCCGGCGGCCACCTGGCCGATGGTGTTGCGGGAGAGGGTGAGGTGCACCAGGCTGGTCATGTTGGCGAAGTCTCGGCGGCGCACGGCCGCGATGAAGTTGTCGGTGAGGCGCAACTCCACCACGCGCCGGTCGATGGCCGGTGGCACGAACAGCAAGCCGGTCTTGGCGCACAGCATGGTCAGCGTGGGCGCCACGTTCTGGCAGATGCAGCGGCCGGGGCAGGGCTGGCCATGGGATGCCCCCGCCCAGAGGAGCAGCAGGAAGGGCAGCGCAGCGGGCGGCGGTGAGAGGGACGCGGAGGACAAGGGGCCCGGAGCCATGGTGCAGGGCGCAGGTGGGAGGGGTGGGAGGTGAGACCTGCAAGGGAAGGAGAAGGGTTACCCCAGGCATCAGGCTTGACCCCCAGCCTGGCCCCCCCGGGATGTCCTGACCCAGACCCCTCCCTTCCTGACAACCGGGTCCTATAGGACAGTGACAGGACTGATTAGCAGCTGGCGTGCATTTGTTGTTAATAGATGATACTTCCATGCTGGTTGGTAAATTACCACTGCCCCACCCCTGAGTGTCCTACCCCCACCTCTGCCACTCCCCTAGGAGCTCCCAGACCTCACACAATCTCCCAACCAGAGGCCCAGTTTGGGCCTTCCAGGACCTGCTAAATATTTTTAAAAATCACTGCTGAGTAGGGTTTAAGGTGAATTTCAAAGCCATACTCCCTGGGTTCAAACCCCAGCTCTGACACTTACTAGCTGTGTGACCTCCGGCAAGTGTCTGAACCTCTCTGAATCTCGGTTTCTTCATCTGTAAAATGGAGAGAAAAACAGGCCTTACCTCGGTGAGGATTCAATGGACTTATATGCATAGTGTACTTAGAACAGTGCCTGGCACATAAAATGTGTTCAATACATGTTAGTAATTATTACCATCATCATCGAGTGTCCAATATGTGCCAGGCCTAGAATTGTGCACTGGTATTAAGAGCCAGGGCTTGGAAATCAAACGGACTCAGGTTCAAGTCCTGGCTGCCTCATTTGCTAGCTCCGTGACCCCAAACCAATGATTTCCCCTAACTAGGCCATAATTTCCTGATTTGTAAAATGGGATGATAATTGTACCATCTTCACTGGGTTCTTGCAAAGGTTCCGTGAGCTCATTCATGGGGCCACTGAGCAGAGGCCCTGGCACACAGTCAATATCCAATAAATGTTAAGGGTAACCTCCCTACCCCCTTCAGGAGGGGGGCCGGAGACTGAAGGTGGGAGGGGCTGAGACACCTGACCAGCCTCCCTGCTCAGCCTTGGCAGGTCCTCCTCTGAGCCTGGTTTCATCCTGGGCTCTGCTGAGCTCCCAAGCAGGGGGCAGACTTTCACGCTCACATCAGTGGGCACACACAAGGCCCCATCCATGCCTACACACACACACACACTCACACACGCATTCACACACTCACGCTATGCCTCTGCTCCAGGCAAAACCTTCCGGCAGGGATTCCCCCGCGGCGGCTGCAGCCCACGACGTGTCAGTTCCCATCACAACACGGGGTGGGTGGGGGGAGAAGAGGAAAGGATGGGAAGGGGGCGTCCCTGGAACTGTTTTCACCCCACCCCCAGCCCAGTCCCTGCTGGCCCACCTCCCAGGAACCTACAGTTTGGGGGCTGTGATCTAATGCGGGCCTGATCCTTCAGCGTGAAGGGAGGGGTGGACACGGAGAAGAGCGGCCAAGAGAGTCAGAGAGAGAGGTGAAGAGACAGGGAGAGATAAGGGGGAGGGAGAGATGGACTGGCAGAAACAGAGAGACAGAGTCAGAGAGAGAGAGAGACAAGGAGATAAAAAGAGAAAGACTCTGAAAGAAAGGTGAAGAGACAGGGAGCAAGAATGAAGCAAAGAGAGACAGAAAAACTGAGAGTGGAGGAGACACTCGGAAAAGAGATGCTGAGACATAGAGAGGAGAGAGGGAGAAACAGGAAGAGAGAATGAGTGAGAGAGAGACAAGGACAAGGAAGAAAGAGAGAGAGGGAGGAAGACACTGATTGGGCTAGAGAGAGAAAAAGAAAGTCAGGCCGTGCCACCACCTCTGAGTTCCCCACCCCCACATTAATTTGTCCTGAACTCCCGCTGGGGCACTGCTCTGTGCTGGCCAGAACACCCTGGCCTGGAAGGCGGAACTCCTGAGCCAGGAGGCCCAGCTCTGCACCTGCCCGGCTGTGGGGTCTCTAGGGCTCAGCATCCCCATCTAGGAAACGGAAGTACAGAGCTTCGCCTCCCACAGCTGGGGTGGGGTTCAAGTTGAAAGAGTAATAATAGCAATGAAAACAGCTAACATTTACAGAGAGGCAGTGCAGCACTGCAGGACAGAATCTGGACCCGACTGCCCGGGGGTCACACCCCCATTCCCTGCTGTGTGACTTCCCCTCTGTGCCTCAGTGTGCGCATCCATAAAAATGGGCATATGACAGCACCTACCTCACAGGGTCGTGGTGAGGATTAAATGAGATGATACACTGTTACACGCTCAGAATAGTTCCCGCAGAGTAAATGCTACCAAAATGTTAGCTGCTCCGATTATTAATTTATCCTTTTCTCTGACTCCCTCTCAGCCACCGGCGGGTCGGACTATCAGGGCATCTTCCCACATGCAGGCACACACACACACCAAATAATAAAGCAGGTCCACGCCACTCTCCAAATGCAGGGGTCATTTCACGTCATGAAACTCTGGCGCCCAAACCGCTACTTCCCTACCACCTTCGCTGTCCTGGCCTGAGACCCCCACCTGCCACCCATGCCCTGTCTCCACCATAAGCCCTTACCCAAACATGATGCTCCTGACCTTGTCACCACCCCCCAGCCCAGGGGGCATCTGGCCCCTCGGGACACTGCCATGTCCTGCACAGAAATTCACATGAGGCAGGGCTCCAGGCCTCCTGCCGGCTCAGAACAAGCCCACTCACTCCACATCTCTGTCCCCAGCCCGAGGGACCCCACTCACCTCTCTTCAGGGAGTCAGGGCCTGGGCCAGTACCTGCAAAGGAACACAACAACCCTGTTAGCATCCTTCTGGCTCCTCTCCTAGGAGACCATCTCAGCCAAGGAAGTCCCTGGTGTGATCACTCTCCTGGCCCTCCTGCTTCAGGCTCTGCAGAGTATCGGATGGACCCAGGAAGTCATCTCTGGAAGACGAGGAGTCTGGGCCTCAGGGCTGTTTCCTCCAAAACTTAAGAGTCCAGGACCTTAGCCCTCTGTCCTCTGGGAGCTCAAGAGGCCAGGACCCCAGCCTCCTCCTTCCTCAGACTCAAGAGTCCACTCTCAGTCCATTCCTTTCTGAAGACCCAGCCTCCTTCTCCTCCAGACCCCGGATGCGAGGCTCCCAGCCTCCTCCTTCCAGAGTTCACACCCCAGGCCCCCGACTCCAAACACCTGAGCAGTCCCTGGAGCTGGGAAGAGCCAGAGGTCCCATCCTTGTCATCATACCATTGCCACACCAACATGTGTGGACATGCCAGAACTCACATGGGCCCACAACCCAATCTCTACATCTGGACTTCCACGGACACACCAGCATGATCTGTGTGCCCCCCACCCTCCATGGGCTCTTGGCCCAGGATGTGGACACACTCCTGTCCATGGACCCTAGGCTGGACCCCAGCATACCACAGGTCATGCCACATAGGCCCCAATCTCACTGGGCCCATGAGTGGGGTCGGCCTTGTGCTGGGGACACAGCCCATGTGAGGGTATCGCCCTGCACATATGTGTTTGAACAGACACACCACCACTCCCTGGAGACCAACACTGATGCTTAAATGGACTCACAACATAGACAGATACATGCCCTTAAGGTTGACACAACTGCACACAACCACATATACACAACATTGACTTCCCCTTGCAAATTCACACACACACATGCACACATACAACAGAGAAACCCGTGTGCCCCCTTGCAGACAACCAGGTACATGCATCTGTAACAGACATCCCCTTGCACACTCATCAACACAGTGCACACACATATAACAGATACTCACTTGCACAATCAAAGGTACACAGGTGCATGCTTTTAAATGCCCAAACACACTCCTACAACTTCACATAGCCTCGTGATGCACGGTCACAAAGCTGATACATTCCTATACCAAAAGCTGCTCCAATGCACACACTAACTGATACACACCTCACACACATACACAGAACCACAAGCATACACACACACTCACCAGGCTGATACATACTCAAATGATCACGCACAGGCACAAAAAGATTCACCTTTGCAGAGACACTCCGAGATGTTCACTCATAAGAGACATATGCTCACACAACAGCCCTGGAAGGGATTTACACACTTACAAATGCACACAAAATTTTGAACCACAGTGGCAGAGTCAACAGAGAGGCACAGATTCACACACACAGTCACGGACACACATGCCTCCCAGCCCCCAGGCACCCTCACCCCACCTACTTCCGAGGCCACAGAAATGCTCACATCCCTCCCTCCCAGCAACCAGGGCACAAGCCAGGGCCAGAGGTCAGAGTTCAGCGGGTCGAATCTCAGAGGGTTGGGGGGCTGAGCCCTAGAGAACCAGTCCAAGACCCTCCCACCAGCAGCCCAAAGGGCCCCCAGCCTGGCCATCTGGATGCAGGCAACTCTGGCCCCATCTGCGGCGATCTGGCAGGTGTGGGGGATTGGGGCCGGGTCGGTGGAGAAGGGCCGGGTCTGCGGCCCTCCCCTCGGGCCCATCTGTCCATCCCTCGGCCTCTCATCCCTCCATCTGTCCACCTACCGGCCGCCCATCCCCCCCACCCAGCCACCAGGAAGGGGAAGACATGGCCGTCTCCCCCAAGGACCGCTGAGGACCCCCCCCCCCAGTTGACATGGCCCGAGGGAGCGGCTAACTCCCCTCCCCCAAACCCACAGGGAGGCCTGGAGCCACAGGGCGCCGAGCCCCAGCCCCCGGCCCGGAACCTGACGTGGACACACAGACACACACCCTCGGAGACATACAACCCGCAGACACACACACACAAATGGACACCCGGGCGGGCACACCCGGCCCCACAGACCCTTGGATGGACATGGAACCCGGACACAAACACCCAACGCAGCTGGCCGCGCGCGCACACTCGCGGGGGGGGGGGGGTGACCCATACCTGGGCACACAACCCACGCACACACACCTGCACACAGCCCCTCCGATGGGCGCGCGACAGCCCCCAGACCCACGGCCGGAGGGGCAGCACTCGGGGGGACACACGCCCGGCCGGCCACAGCACCTCGGCTCGACCCCCGGCACACGCCCGGATGGCCACCCAGGCGGGGCGCCGCACACGCCGCGCCGGGCACACACAGGGCCGCGCGAGCGCACGCCGGGCCCGCCGCAGCGCCGCGGACACACTCGCACGCTCGCGGCTCACACCGCGCTCACACCGGCGCCCCCGCCCGCCGCCTCCCGGGCCGCTGCGGGCCGCGCTC
>NC_060279.1:97901204-97915438 GCF_021613505.1 Equus quagga | reverse complement strand
CCAGAGACCCCCCAGACCACGCCCCGACTGGCCTGGGGACCCCGGATCTCCCGGACAGAGACATCAGATTGTGTCCCGATACCCAGGGGGACCTCAGACCATGCCTTACCTCCTGTGAGGATCCAGATCATGTTCTACAGCCCCCCAGGACCACAAACCGTGTCCTACTCTCCTTGGTGACCTCAGACTCTGCCCCACACCCCACCAGGGACCCCAGACCATGCCCCCAAATCCAGGGAGACCCCAGACCATATTCCAACATCCAAGGGGATCCAGAGCACCCCCATCAGGGACCTTAAATCATACCCCAACATTCAGGCGGACCCCAGACCACACCCCATCCCTCAGGGACCCCAGACCATACCCCAACATCCAGAGAGGACCTAGACCATAGGTCAACATCCAGGAAGACCCCAGATCATGCCTTACCCCCCTTGGGGACCGAGGCCATGTTCTCTAGCCACCCAGAACCACAAATCATATCCCACTCCTTCTTGGGGACCCTCCGCCCTGTCATCTATTCTGTAGAGCCGCAACCCATTCCCTGACCCCCAATAGGGGCTCTAGACCATGTGTAACTTCTAGAGGGCCCAAATACGTCTCTCGTTTCCATGGGAGACCCTAAACTTGCCCCATTTCCCCCGTTAGACCCCAGACCATCCTCCCCTTAAGGCATTCCTTGGTTCCCAGAACCACTGATTTGCCCCAGATTCTTTCCCATCCTGCCCACCAGTCCTACTCTCTTAAGCACCCTTCCTCCTTGTTGGTTTTATTCTCTTTCTTGGACCCTACAGCACCTTCCCCCCTCCCTATGACTTCCGTGGAGCCCAGGATTCCTTGTTCAGTCCCCTTTGCCACCCCTCTGCTGTCACCTACCCAATAGCTGACCCCCCGGCCCGTCCCCCAAATCCCACTAGGTCTCTCAGGCTAGTCTCCACCTCTTTCTCAGACACTCTCTGGACCCCAAACTCGGCAAGGCCTCCCCTCCAAATCTGTCTTATTGCCATCCCTCAGGTCCCTGGAAACCCAAACCCGTCCCATCCTGGATCCTACTGTATCAGGGTCCTCCCCCAAGCCCCTTACCTAAATTCTTCCTTGCCACAGGAAGCCTGCCCTCACCCCCAGATCAAGGGCATCTCTACAGAGCATCCTCTAGTGAAACTTGACCCCACTCATGACCATTAGATATCCCCCGGGGACACTCACAGTCCCCCCCAGTCTCCAGATTCCACCGTCACCACCACCACCCCAGCACCATCCCCCACCCCCACCCCAGTTCCTGGTGCTCCCTGCCAGGTCATGGAGGTCCAGGGTCAGAGGACAGACAGAGGTAGCAGAAGGAATAACAGCAACAGTGAACACACGTCCAGCACTACTGTGTCCGAGGAATGAATCTCAGGGCTTCTCCTATATGACTTCCTGCAGCCTTCACGGCAGCCAGATGAGCGGTCCCATTATTATCCCCATTTTACAGATGAGGAAAATTGAGCCACAGAGAGGTTTAGTCACTTGCCTAAGGTCACATAGAGAGTAAGTGGCAGAACAGGGTGGAGGTGAAGGGGGAAAAGGGGAGGGCAGGCCTGGGATGGACAGGAGTAGAAACAGAGAAGGTGAGAAGAAAGACAATAATAAGAGAGACAGAGATACACAGAGATGGAGAAACAAAGAGCCTGGGCCCAGGCAGAGATGGCCTCGCTCACACAGCGTCTGTGGTGCCAGGAGCTCTGGCTCTGCCGGCCTCTTGACTCTAACCCTGGCCACTCCTGTCTTCCAGCCCCAATGATGACTTTTTTATTCCTCCAACACACCAGCTCATCCCAGCCCCTGGGCCTTTGCAGGCTCCTCCCCTTCCACGGCTGATTCTTTCTTTTCATTCAAGTCTAATTCAAATGCAGTCTCTTCAGTGAGGCCTTCCTTTCCCATCTCCAGTTGTCCTGATGCCTGCAAATTACTTTGACATTTATAAAAAAATAAGACGGATAGATGGATGGATATGTGATAAAGCAACTACAGTAAAACGTTAATGGCAGATCTAGGGGTGGATATATGTATGCACTGGAAAATTATTTCAATTTTGCTGCATATTTGAAATTTTTCCTAATAAACGTGGGCAGGGGGAAGCAGGAAGACTCCTCTCTAGAAGTCCACCTCTAAAGAGGTGACGAGAAAATAGCCCCAACAGGAACCCTCACACACTGCTGGTGGCAACGCAAACTGGTGCAGCCACTATGGAAAACAGTATGGAGATCCCTCAAAAGACTAAAAATGGAAATACCGTATGACCCAGCTATCCCACTACTGGGTGTCTATCCAAACAACTTGAAATCAAGAATCCAAAGTAACATATGCTCCCCTCTGTTCATTGCAGCACTAGTCACAATAGCCCTGACATGGAAGCAATGCAAGTGCCCATCAACCGATGAATGGATAAAGAAGATGTGGTATATATGCATATACAATAGAATACTACTCAGCCAGGAAAAAGACAAAATAACCCCATTTGCAATAACATGGAAGGCCCTAGAGGGAATTATGCTAAGCGAAATAAACCAGTCTGAGACAGACAAACACCAGATGATTTCACTCATATGTGGAATATAAACAAGTACTAGGATGAAGAAAACAGTTCAGTGGTTACCAGGGGAAGGGGGTGGGGAGTGGGCACAGGGGGTGAAGGGGAGCACTTACGTGGTGACAGTCAAGAAATAAGGTACAACTGAAATCTCACATTGATGTAAACTATTTTGAACTCAATAAAAAAAAAAAATAGCCCCAACAGGTCCCATCATTTTTATATATCATATCACCTCATCTTCTTTCCCTCGTAGCAGTTCTCATTCCTGGCGATGATCTGGTTTGCTTTTGTTTACCTGTTTATTGTGTACTTATTTATTTGTTTATTGCTGATTGTCCAGTCATTGACACGTAGGCCTCCTGAGGGGAGGGGCATGAGCCTCAATTTTCTCCAGGGTCCAGAATAGCGATTGACACCCCCAGGCGCCCTCAGGAAGCATGAGCTCTGAGGCCCCTGGAGAGAGGGCCTGGGAGCTAGGTCCTATGCACTCACCACAGGGGCCGCACTCAGGAATAAACGTGGTCTCCCAGCCTGGGGTCACTGGAAGAGGAAGGGTATACCCCAGCGGCTGGGTGTGCCCTATGAGGTCAGGGAATGTGAGCTGGCCCCGAAAAGAGGGCACCAGGTGTAAGCGGATAGTCTGACTGTTTTTCCCTCGGGCCCTAATTACTGCCCCAGACCTGCCAATACAGCCTCTCGACCCATCCATTCTGCCACAATGTAGGCCCCGCCCCAAAATCTAGGCCCCACCCTCTGTCTCTAAGGCTCCGCCCTAAAGCAAAAACTCCAGCCTTCTCTGACCTAAGCTACGCCCCTCAGGCCCAAGTCCCACCCCTGCAGCCTGAGCCCCACCCTTCTACCTTAGACACCACCCCAAAGAGCAGTTGATAATGTTCAGACTTCTCCAGCCTGGGTCCCGCCCCCAGGTCTAAGCCCTCAGTCCGAGCCCCGCCCTTCCACTTTAGGCTCCACCCCAAAGGCGTCTAGCTTTCAGCTTCAGCACTGGCCCCTCACGCCAAGTCTGGGTCCTCCATTCTCAGCTCCGCCCTAAAGTCCAGTCCCCACCTCTCCAAGGTAAGTCCTGCTCACACTCAAGGTTAGCAGGGAGAAGCGCCCCAGGGAAAGCCTAGGACCTGGACTCAAAAATTAGGGAGCCTGGATCTGTGGGCGCCCAGAATTGAGGTGGGTGGAAAGAGAGGAGGTGGTCCCCAGTTTGTACCGCCCCTCGAAAGAGGAGCCCCAAACCTAAGGCCACGCCCCATCGTGCTGACTCTTCATTGGATGGCATATTTTGTTCTGGGCTCTCTGATTGGTCCCTCCACAATCCCTCTAGCCAAACCTACTCTGCATTGGGTTATCCATCGGAGTCACCCATCTCATTGGTCCCTGCCTTCAAACTCCCTGCTCCTGATTGGGCAAGTCTTTGTGCATGCCTTTTTCTGATTGGATTGTTTGCAGGCATGAGCCTGGATACAGGCAGGAGCTCAACTATGCGGGAGGGGAGGAGGAGAGGGGAGGAGGAAGAGGGGGGATGTGGAGGAGGAGGAGGAAGGAGATGATTTCCTAAATCCCCTGCCTAAGAGACAGAGTGCCCATTGACCACAGGATATCCTTGGGTTAACTTTCTGACTGTACAGGCCAGTAGCCATGTGGCTTTGGGCAACTATTTTTGGCCTCTGTGCCTCAGTTTCTACATCTGTGAATTGGGGATAATAACGGTACCTTCTTCATGGGATATTGTAAGGATTAAAGGAATTAACGCCTGTAAAGTGCTTCTAGAAGTGCCTAGCACACGGGAAGCCCTCAATCAGAGGGTTAGCTCTTAATCGTTTGATCATGTAAGTGGGTGACCTTGGACAAGTCCTTTTGCTTCTCTCACCTCTGCAGTCCAGGAGTTGCTCGACCTCTTAACTGAGTGACCTCTCCTATGCCCAGCCCTCCTCCTCTTCCATCTCCATCCACCAGGGACTGAGGCTGTGGTCAGAGCGAGGGGCAGAGATGTGCCTGGCTGAGAGATGGGGGGCAGGCCCCAGGACAAGTGTCCAGAGAGAAGCTCAACCCCACTGCCCCCAAAAAGGTGGGCAGCGGGAATTTTTCTGTGGGCCAGTGTAAAGGGATTCTATCCTGAATCCTCTTGCAAAGGGGATGTCCAGATTGGGGACAAGGGGGCAAGGGTCGGGGCAGAGTGGATTGGTGAGGGGTTGGTGTGGGCTGGCTGGGAGGGCTGGGGAAGGGTTGGAGCCAGGCTGGTGGACCCTCCCCCAGGAACGCCAGGGCTGGGGGAGAGGCAGCCCGGGCCCAAGGTCACTGTGTCATTGTTACCATGGCAACGGCCACCTCTCTACAGGGAACCTGGAAAGGGGTGAGGGGAAGGAGCTCCCAGGTCCCTGAATCTGGGGACAGAGGAAGGAACAATCAGAGACATGGAGGAGAGACAGAAAGAGTGATTCGTCTCTGTGAAGATGCCCATCTCAGAATCCTCAGAGCCTGGTACACGGTGGGCACTGTATGTATGCCCCTCAGAAACAGAGATGGCGAGCCTGAGAGAGCCAAATGCCCAGAGATGACAGAAGAAAAAAGAATCTCCCGACAGGAGCAGGTAGGTGTCCCTTTCCTGCCTCCTAAACCTCATACCCCTCAGGGTTCCACTGAGAGTCCTGGATCCTCTTCGCCTCCCCCAGCCCTGGGCCCTCGGGCCAACCCAACCACACAACTACCGTCCCAGGAACTCCGGAGCCCCTGAAGCTATTCCGTTTGATTCTTCCACAACTTTGCTGCCTTTAAAACCTTCCTGCCTGGGGGCTCACTGAGGGAAGTAGCATTCGGTGCAAGCTAATGCCTGCCAGCTCCTGGAGCTAGGGTGGGAAGGGGAGAGGAGTGGAGACAGGCGTGCCACCTCCTTTACTCTGAGACCCAGGTGTCCTCGTTCCCGTTGGGCAGGGCCCCTCTGTAGATTCAGATATTCCCCCAATTCTGCCAGGAGACCCAGGCCTCCCCCATTTCCGTCTAGGAAACCTATAGGCCCCTCCCTTTCTTTGCGAGAAATGGGTACCCTCCTTCCCCCACCCTCCATCCCGGCCTGGACTCAGCGGGCATCCGCTTGGTCTGCCTGCCCTCTGCTGGCCCGCGGCTGGTACTGCAGGGACTGTCGGCTAGCGCCCACCATGAGGAACAGAAACAGCCAGAACCCAGGATCTCTGAGTTCTTGCATTTTAATTTCTTCACGGTCTGGGATGTTGAGGTCCTAGGGGTCTGAGTTCCCAACTCAGACATCACGAATTCAGGTCCTTAGCCCAGAGGTCAACGAAAGAAAGACAGCTTCTCTTGGAGCCAGGCCTCGGTGAGGTCATCAGTGGTGCGGATTTCAAACACCTGGGCAGGGAGAGGCCTCAGCATTAGGATCCACTCAGGAACTGGGACACCGAGAACTCCAGCCCTCGCCTCCCTCAGACCAGGAGTCCAGATTCCCATCCCGCTCTTCCCTCAGACCCAGGAGCCCAGCCCCCAGCCCCTCCTCCCTCAGACCCAGGAGTCCAGCCCCCAGCCCCTCCTCCCTCAGACCCAGGAGCCCAGCTCCCAGCCGCTCCTCTATTAGACTCAGGAGCTTAGACCCCTAGACTCCTCCTTAACACTTGGGAGCCTCGGCTGTAGGCCCAGACCTTTGTGAGCTCTGCCGTCTGCACCAGCCTGTTTTTACTCCCTGCATACATCATCTGTTGTTCGGGCTTGCAGCCTGCATGGAAAAGAGAAGAGAGCGTAACTGGGGGGCCCCGGGGGGCTTCTCTAAGGCCCCAGGTATGTCCTGCAGGCCCTGGAGTTTTCTAAGAGTCCTAGAGATTGTTCTAAGGAGGTCCCTGGAGGCGATACTCAGAGTGTCCAGGTTTGCTTGGGGGCTTGAAGTTATTCTGGGGTCCCTGGAGAAGGTTTAGGGGCCAGACAGGGGGTTCTAGGTAAAAGGAAGAGGTGGGTTTGCTTATGGCCTCTGGACTGAGGAGGATGGGTGGGCTCTTGAGGAATCTGAGCCCCCACCTGCACCCCGCTCCCCTCCTAGCATGCACACGCCACGCACACCGCACATGGCACACACTCACCAAGTCACACACTCTCTCATGCACAGGTGCCTGCACGCATTCACACACAGTCACCGGTCACACACACCCGCACTCACATGCACGCTCTTACACAGCGAATCTAAGACCCTTTTCTCGGGACAAGTAGAGCTGCGTCTCACCCACGGGGCTGGAGAAGATGAAACACAAGGGGTAGGACACGCGGCCGTCCTCGTGCACGTACTTGTAGCTGTAAACCACAAACCTGCAGCAGTGGAAGGCAACGAGCTCAGGACGCCATCCTGGGGCCGAGGCCCAGCGCCCGACACCTGAGGCCACAGTCCTAGGGTTAACAGCTGAGCCCCAGGAACTGGCCTCAAACACAATAAATGATCACAAATAATAATAATAACAGGACGCACTTATTTCACTCCCAACAACCCTCTGATGTAGGTGCTATTACTATCCCCATACTACAGATGGGAAAACTGAGGTCCAGACAGGTGAAGCCACTTGCCCAAGGCTCTATGGCTACAGGAAAGGTTTGAACCCGGGAAATCAGTGCTACAGTATGTGCTCAAGCACTGGGCCGTACCGTCCAGGCTCTGGAGCTCTGGGCGGAGACCTGGGCCGGCCACATAATTTGCCAAGCACAGTGCAAACCGAAATGGGGGGCTTGTTCCAAAGCAGGAGAAAAGTTTTTTCTTCCTTCTGCAGTCTCTCTCCAGACTGATCACGGTCTTTTTAAATTTGCTATTTAAAGTCACGCTGTCTTGGGCAAGAGGACACTCACGGGGAAGTGCAGATGCTCACAGGCACACTCTGGAATTTGTCGTGCAGGGGGTGTGTGCCGGCATTGACCCTGACCCTGACCCTCCCTGAATCTGCACTCAGGCTCCCCCCACCACCGCCTGGGGGGGGGGGGCCCCGAGGGCAGCAGCCATCACTGGGTCGAGGGGAGAGTGGGACCTGGACCATGTGGGGAGGGAGGTTCCCAGCCCCCACCTCATGCTCCGTTGTCCCATCGGACTTCACACAAAACAGAAATTCAAAGATAAAACTATAAAGAAGGGCCCGCCCAGTGGTGCAGCGGTTAAGTGTGCACGTTCCGCTTCTCGGTGGCCCGGGGTTCATCAGTTCGCATCCCGGGTGCGGACATGGCACTGCTTGGCAAGCCATGCTGTGGTAGGCGTCCCATGCATGAAATAGAGGAAGATGGGCACGGATGTTAGCTCAGGGCCAGTCTTCCTCAGCAAAAAGAGGAGGATTGGCAGCAGATGTTAGCTCAGGGCTAATCTTCCTCAAAAAAAAAGAACTATAAAGAATTTTGGGACATCAGGCAGCTGCAGAGTATTAACCCCCACGCTCAAGGCTCCTTCCTGGGTAGGGGACCCTATGTGACTGCCCCTGTCAGATGCCCAGGAAGCGGGTCCTGCCTGAGCTCTAGAGCCTGGGGTGATTGGGGCTCAAAATCCTCGGGCACCCCAAATTCACCCCAGTTGAGAGGAAAATCTAAACAGACCAGTTTTCATACACGGGTCAAGTAAATAATTCCTTTCCTACCCAAAGCGTTGAAAAGGCAGGAAAATGTCATTTTTTAAAGAAATGAAGTGAGTACAATGTTGAAACCCAAACCTGACAAAGTTTGTACAAAAAAAGCAAACTCTAATATCACGTATGACTATCGGTAAAATTCTGCAATAATATATTCGTACGTGAACAAAAAGTGCTGGAGGGTGACCTCTTGGCTTCAAACATGGAGATTCCAAGCCAGGGACCAGGACCAGAAGCCACGCAGTCCCTCAGCCTGTACCTCCACCCTCACCCCTCTCTCTGCCGGTGGCCTGACCCGCCCCTTCCTGCCCCCAGGATACCTGGGCTGTCTTTCCGGCAACTCCATTTTTAGTTCCTCTGGAGAGATGTTCTGGGGCCAAAAAAAAAAGGGAGAGAAGAAAAGACTGCCATTGAGTAAGCCCTTACTATGTGCTAAGGCGCTGGACTGAGAAGCGCACACGGATTACCTCTCATAACCCTGCAGGGTAGGTCCTTTTATTATCCCCATTTTACAGGCGAGCAAACTGAGGCCCAGAGGGGTTGAGAAACTTGCCCAAGGTTGCACAGAGAGTGAGCGGCAGAATTCACATTCGAATCTGGGTTCAAATCACAGCCCCTTCATGACACTTCCTTACAGAGGACCTGAGGGGGCTCAGCTCCTAGCCAGTCCCTCTCTCCTGTCAGCCTCAGTCTCCATGGACCCCCTCTACATTTTTCCCACAGCACTATGATTACCATCCCCATGTTACTGATAAAGACGGTGAGGCCCAGGGAGAGGGAGGGTGACCCTTTTATAAAAGATTTCTGCTAGCTTTTTGTTAATTTATCTGGAAACTCTTCATTTAAGCGCCAATAAAATAGCGTCGTCATCATCATCATTTTATTGAGCATATACTGTGTGCTGGGCCTTCTTCTGATGCATTGCAAGGATTAAATTGTGAAAGCCCTGGACACCCCATTTCACAGAGGAAGAAACAGAGACCCATACAGGCCAAGTTCCTTGCCTAGGGTCACAGCTGAGCTGGGACTCGACCTCCAGGTCTCTCTGGCCCCCAATGCCAGACTCCTAGCCCCTTGGGTCTCCCAGTCCTGCTGCATGTCTTGGGGGTCCCACCCACCCCAGCCCCTCACCTGGAATTCCTCCTCCAGCACCACCATCTGCCGGTCCTTGTCCACCTTCACTGGAGAGGGACGGCACACAGGTTAGGCGCCCTCCCCTCTTGTCCTCGCCCCCTCCCATCCTTCTGTGGCGGAAGATGACACTCACTGATTATGGCTGCATTGTCGGTCTCTTTCCGGAAGCGGAATTTCCTCAGCTTTTCCTTTAGCTCGGGGTCCACCTCGCACACCACCAGGGAGTCGGACTGCCAGAGGAGCCCAGAAGAGCTGAGCGGGCCCGGCCTCAGCCCCTGCCCCTTGCCCACACCTCAGTTTCTCCCGGGGACTAATGAAGAGGAGGGCCCTGAGAGCCCATATGAAGCCCCTTGGAACAGGGGGAAAAGGCACCCGTTCCTCGGGGCAGATGCTGCCCCCTTGCAGAGCAGAGGCTGGACTCCAGCCCTCTCGCCAGGTACCCTTGGGCAACAGTCAAAGAGACACAGGGATCTGCTCGCCTGGGGCCAAACCCGGAACCACCACCTTCTTCCCCCAGCCAGGTCCCTTGCTACGGTGGGGTCCCCTCCCCAGCCCCTGACCTCCGTCTGTCCGTCCCAGACCCCAACGTTTACCCAGATGCCCTCCCAGCCCAGCCCAATCCCAGCCTTTAGCCCTTCCCATACGACCCCTAACCATGGCTTTTCTGTCCACAAGCCTCTTCTTTTCTCAGTTCCGCTGTCTTCTAGGGGTGGGGACCAGGGCTGTGGGGGGCGGAGTGTGGGGCAGGGGAAAGGTTTCATCCAACACCACATCCTGTTTATGCCCATTCTGGGACAACTGTCACAGAAGGCTCCTCCCCCTCCTTCCTTCCCCTCATCTGCCACCACCTCCCAGCTTTGCAAATGCTGGGGTTCAAATGCTGCCTTGCTGTGTGACCCTAGCTAAGTAACTTTACCCCTCTGATTCGGGATTATGGTGAGGAGAAAACAGCTTTACATGTCTCCCAGCATGGTGGACATGCTCAATACATAGTAGAGGATAATGAGCTCTTTAGCTCCTCCCCTCCTCCAGGAAGCCTTCCTGGATTTCCCCCCATCTGAACTATTTCAATTCCAGAGCTGAAAGGGGGAACTTAGAGATGTTTGCCAAACTGCCGCCTATGATGTTGATGGGGAAATGGAGATGAGAGAGGAGCCTCCAGAATGGCAAATTCTTTCCTGCAGTTGTTCAACCTCACGGGGCTTAGAATGGGCCCTACTACAGTGGGGGTTCCAGCCTGTCGGACCAGTACCCCCTTTTTTATTAACAGCCTTCTGTATTGCCTGCTTTCCAATTCTGAAATGAAATTCCTAGACAATGTAAGCCACTCGTACACATAAATTCCCTCAAAAATCAATATAGTGTCCTAACTGTCATATAAAGGAGAAATAAAATGGAAGTAATTTATGGGAAAACTCGATGCATTTCGGTGAGAAAAATATAAGCAAACGAAAGAGAATTTTCAGATGTCTGAGCCCCGCAGTGGCCGGCCTGCTGTGCCAGCTTCTTGGCTTCTCTCCATCGTCTTTCTCGTCCCCCCTCGACTGGGGCGCTGAGCCCCACCCCCTCTCAGCCACGCAAGGACGTCACTGCAGCCATACCCCTCCCCCTGCTTCATCGATGTTCCTGTCTCTACTGGATCTTTCCCTTCAGCCTACATATGGTCTCATTTCTTCCATCTTAAAAACTAAAAACTTGGGACCGGCCTGGTGGTGGTGTGGTTAAGTTCACACGCTCTGCTTCAACAGCCTGGGGTTTGCAGGTTCAGATCCCGGGCGTGGACCTACACACCACTTGTCAAGCCATGCTGTGGTGGCATCCCACATACAAAATAGAGGAAGATTGGTGACAGATGTTAGCTCAGGGCCAATCTTCCTCACCAAAAAAAACAAAAAAACAAAAACCTCCAAATTTTCTCTTTAACTTTCTCCCAGCAGATTGGCAATCCTGTCCCTCTCCACTAACACAGCCTTGTCGGGGCCACTAATGGCCCCTAGGGTGCTGGACCTAACATCAATTCTCAGTCTTCATCTGACAAGCTGTCAGCCGCTTCTGACACCATCCATTGCTCCCTGTGCCCTGAAACACATTCTGCACTTGGCTTTCAGGATGCTGCCCTGGCCTGGTTTTCCTCTGACTCCTCTGGTGTCTCCTTCTCAGCCTCTCTTCCTGATTCTTCCTTTTAACCGTGGGGCATCCCAGGGCTCAGTCCTTGGCCCCCTTCTCTCTCTCTTTTTTTTTTTGCTGAGGAAGACCGGCCCTGAGCTAATATCTGTGCCCATCCTCCTCTACTTTATATGTGGGACGCCTACCACAGCATGGCTTGCCAAGCAGTGCATAGGTCCACACCCAGGGTCCGAACCGGCGAACCCCAGGCCGCCAAAGTGGGATGTGTGAACTTAACCGCTGCGACACTGGGCTGGCCCCCTCCCCCTTCTCTTTTCCATCTACCTCCCTCTCCTCCTGATCTCCTCAGTCTGTTGGCTGTCACAGGGGATGCCCTAATTATTTCTCCAGCCTGGGCCTCTCCCTGAACTCTAGACCCTACATCCCATTGCCAACCTGATGTCTCCACCTGGATGTCTTAGAGTCATCCTCGACCCTTCTCTTTCCTCTCACCATAGACATCAGGACTTGTCAGCTCTGAATCTCAAAGTATAACCAGAACCTGCCCACTTCTCCCCCTCCACAGCCCATACCCTGGTCCTCCCACCTCCATCTTCTGCCTGAACTCTCGCAGCAGCCTCCCCACTGTTCCTTGCTCCCGCCCTCCAACACTATTCTTCATAGCACTGCCAGAGGGATCCTAATAAAACCCAAGTCAGATGACACACCTCCTCTCTCAAAACCCTTCTATGGCTCCTGTATTATTTGGGTCCTTTCAGTGGCTTTTACAACTCTAAACTCTCTGCCACCACCCCTCCTCCTTATCTCTCGGAACTTCCACTCTTCTCTTTGCTCATTCCATTCCAGCCATGCTAGCCTCTTTGTGGTTCATGAATGATCTTGCCCCTGGGCCTTTGCACTTGCTGTTCCCTCTTTCTGAAACCCTTTTCCCCCTCATGGTCCACCCTTTCATTTCTTCAGATTTTTGTTCAACTCTCTCCTCATCAAAGAGTCCTTTCCCTAACTGAAATAGTGTTGACCCATCTCTCTATCCCCTTAGCTTGCTTTATTTTTCCCCATAGCACTTGTCACCAAGTTACATTGTATTTATTGTTTGTTTGTGTCCCCCCATTAGAATGTAAGCTTCATGGAGGCAGGGATTTTTGTGTGCTTTGCACACTGTTGAGTTTCTAGCTCTTTGAGCAGTGTCTGGCACATAGTAGGCACTCAAGAAATATTACCGAATGAATAAATGAACCAGCATCTGTGGAGCATGAACAATCTCTATGGTGTGAAAGTTGTTGCTTAAATTGGGCGGGGGGGTGGGGCGTTGTGATATCCCCCCACCTGGCTTCAAATGGCCTTTCCTCACAGCATCTGTGACGCCATGTCTTTCTGGCTTTCCTCCCCTCTCTCTCTCTGGCTGCTCCTTCTCAATCTTTGTTGAGAGTGTCGATTCCTTGGCTCAAACCTTACGAGTCCCCTTATGTCGGGGTTCTGGAGGGTCCTTGCCTCCATTCATTCTTCATACCCTCCCCAGTCTAGGTCACTAACTCCCACAGCTTCTATTACCATCTCTGATGATCCTCAAATCTCCGTCTCCAGCCCCAATTTCTCTCTGAAGCTCCAGACTCAGGGGCTGTGCAGCCTCCTGGACCTGGCTCCTGGGGGGCCCAGGCTGCTGAACCTGCTTCTCCCCCATTAACCCCCAATCTCCCAGCCAGAGGCCCTCCTCTTGGATTTCTCCTTGTCTCGCCCTCTGCAGCCAGCCAGTCCCGGGGCCAGTTCGCTCCACTTCCTGTGCCTCTCTCCCACCTGCACCTCCTCCCCTTCCCACAGTCCCACCCTGGTGCAGACGCCCCCCTCCCACCCCAGCTGCCTCCCTGGACTCCCCATCACCAACTGGAATTCCTTCAATCTGTCCTCCATATGGAAGCCAGAGACATCTTTCCAAACCCCCCACTCATGGAGACTCTCCCCTGCCTGAAGCCCTTCCATGGCTCCCTAGGGCCCAAGAGACTACCCCAAACTCCCTCAAGCGGCCAGACAGCGGGCCGCAGCTCATGTCTCACCACTCCCTGCCTTGAATTCTACACCCCACCCGACGGTATTTCCTTGAGTTCCTCTAACAAGCCACGTCTCTGCCCCTCTAGAGCCTTCTGAGTGGGGGTCCCCGCTCTGCTTCGTGCCCCCGATTCAGGAAAGTTTGTGGAATGAACACACAACAGTGCCAGCCACAACTCCCACTGATTGACGGCTTCCTTTGGCCCAGCGCTTTACAGGCGTCGTCTCTTCCGATCCTGTGCCCATCAGAGAGACGAAGCCGCGGGCTCGGAGAGGGATGCGCGGAGACAGCGACTCCAGTAGCCCGAGCGCCGCCTCGGAACCGGCAGCACCGCGGGGCCCAAGCACCAGGCGGGGCGGCACGGTCCCCTTGACCACCAGATTCCGGAATTGTGACTTAGCCGGGGGCCGCGAAGGTAGACGGAGCGAGACTGCCCCCTGCGGGACCGGAGGCCCAATCGCCAGCTCCGCCGGGCCCGTTGCCCGTGGCAACGCCGCGTGCGCCCCGCCCCTTCCCCGCCCGCCCGCACCCCCCCCACCCCCCTGGACGCCGGCCGTGCCGACTGTCCGTCAGCCTGCGGCCGGCCAATCCCAGCGCGCAGGGGGCGGGCCCCTCGGCTCGCTCGCCCCCGCCGCGGCCCCGGCCGCCGGCCCCCGCCTGGCTCCGCGCACCCCTCCCGCCCTTCGCGCTGCCCTCGCCGCCCGTTGGCGGGCGCGCCGCTCGTCACCGCGCCGGGAGCTAATGCCGGCGC
>NC_060279.1:97861250-97896204 GCF_021613505.1 Equus quagga | reverse complement strand
CCCCCCCGCGGAGGCGCCCTGAAAGCCCCCCCCGGGCGCTGCATTCCAGAATGCTCCCCCGGAGCCCCGCTTCGCCTGTCCTGACCGGCTCCCCGGCTTCCCTCGCACGCATCCCAAGAATTTTCCCGCCCACCGCCCCTGAGCCCTGAGGTGGCCTCGGAGCCCCGGCCCGCGGCCCGGGACGCCTTCCGCCGAGGCTCCAGAAGGGCTGGGTCCAGACAGGCGCCTGGAGCCCCCCCGCCGGCCCGCAGCCCCCCCCCCGCCTCAGGGGTCGTCCCTCTGGACGCTTCCACGGGGCCCAGGACCGCTCCCCAAGACCCCCCCCGTGGCCCCGAAGCTCAGCGCCCGCAATGCCCTGGAGACCCCCTCCCAGGCCCCCAGTGCCCCCCGAGACCCCGTGTCTTCTCCCGAAAATCGCCTCCGGAGCTCCCCAGGCCTCCCAGCGTCGCCTCTGTGCCCCCGGACCCTCCCCGGTGCCGCACCCAGGCCCGGGGGTCCCCTCAGGGCTCCACAGGTCCCCGGCTCAGGTGCTCCGGAACTGCCCCGAGGCCACCCTTCCAGATGCCCCTCCGGGTCTGCGCGGGCTGCCACCCTGACCCCCTTCCTGGCCTCCCCAGGTGTGCTTTCCAGACCCCCTGCGTCTCCTTGGGGACCCCTTCAGGCCACCCCCAGGGCCATGGGCCCCACCCAGAGATCCCCTGCCTTACAGAGGCGCTCCCGGGCCCTCCAGAGCCATCCGGGAGACCCCACCCTGCCCCGGCTTCCCTCGCACAGCTCCGAGCTGCTGCCCAGAATTCTCTGGAAGGACCGACCACTCTCGCCTGCCCGCATTCCCCTCTGAAGACCCCTCTCCTCACGTGCTCTTTGTATTATTTACACGTGTGTGTGGGGAAGGTCTCCCTGCGCGCACTGTGTGGGTCTTCCCTGGCTTTGTGTGTGGGTCGCCACCACCACATGGCTGCTGAGTGGTGTAGGTCTGCGCCCGGGCTCTGAACCTGCCAACCTGGGCCGCCAGAGCGCAGGGCAGAGCTTTGACGGCTCACCACAGGGCGGCCCCTCACAGCCGGCTCTGAAGACCTGGCTCAGAGGCCTGTCCTTCTCCGAGCGCCCTGAGGAGTCGTTCCTCATGGCCTCTGTCCTCCCGCTCCAGTATGTCCAGGATCCCTCAGAAGCCCGAGGCTCCCTGCAGAGGCCCTTAGAGAAGCTTCTGGAAGGTTGCCCTACATCAGCAGCCCCAGCCCCTGCCGTCCTGAGACTTCTTCAGAGCTCTCCCTCCAGGCTCCTCTGACAGCTTCAGCAAACTGCTCAGGAGCCTGTCGGGTTCTCCCCGATTGGAGCCCTGCTTTGCAGCCTCACCTCCTCCTTTCTCTTTCCTCGGAAGTCAACTTGGAGACCCTTCTCAGATCTGGGCCTCCTTTCCCGGATATTCCTTCAGAGGCCCTGACATCCTCCAGACTCCCCCCACCAAGAGCCTGCGGGTCGCCTTTTAATGAGAAGATCCTCAGGAGACTCCCTCACCCCTGGAAGTGCGGCCCTCAGACCTTTCTCGCAGACCCTTTCTCTTAGGTTCCATCCCCATAGACCCCTTCTCCCTTCAGACATGGAAAGATCCTTAATGCCCTCCTCAGAGACCCCCCCTCCCCGCGTTTTCCCTTCAGAAGCCCGCCCTTGCCCCTTTGAGGGCCGCCTCGCTAAGAATGCCTTCCCTTACAGTGGTGGCTCTGAAGTGCGGTCCCTGGACCTGCAGCATCAGCATCCCCTGGGAGCTTGTTAGGAATGCAGATTCTTAGGTCCCAGCCCAGACCCACTGAACCAGAAAACCTGAGAGTGGGCTCCAGCAGTGTGTTTTTAGGAACCCTCCCAGCGACCGTGATGCAAGCTCAAGTTTGAAAACCAGTGTCTAGGAGGGGTTCCCTTCCCCCTGGAAAGCCCCCTGGAAGATGCTCCGGGGCGTGCCTCTGCGCCCTACTGCCCACCCCCATCCTCCTGGGAGTCCCCTTTGTGAGATACCCACCTTTCAGAAGGACTCTACCCTCCTTGAAAGGCTCCTGGCTTCTCCACAAGGTTCCCCCAGGCTTTGAGCAGTTACTTTGGGTTCTGCCTTTGAATGGTCCCCTTTCAGATCTTTGTCAGCACTTTGTTTTCCTGGCATCCCCTCCACCCCCCCACACCATACCCCAAATTGCTACCTCCGTGAACATGCTGAACGCGCATGTTCGTCTCTTCTCAAGTGTCCCTCTTCACAAAGGTCCCCTCCCCATAAGGCACTCTCGTCTTCTCATTCTCTGTGTCTTGCCGCCCAGAGCCCTCCGTTGTACGTCTCAGAGCACCTCTCACCTTCTTTTGTAGCTTTTCATGTACTTGCCCACTCACCTTCACTGGGCCAGGAATTAGGAAAGTGCTGGGAGGCGTCTTACTCTTCTCTGAATCCCACAAGGTGGGGTCTGCCCTCTGTAAACTTTTGGAAATTGTTGAAGAATGGGCAGGTCTTCCATCTTCATTTGGCCAGAAATCTCTCAGTTCCTCCGATCTCTCTCCCCATTCAGGTTCAACACAGGTTCCCTGCCCCTTCCTGTCCTCTCACCTCTTTTCATCTCTCTACCTATCCCCTTTCCCCTCTCCTCCTAGGAGAGGCTGGCTGCCCCACCTGCTCCTGTCTGTGGGGCTTTTCTTTGTGCCATCTCCTGATTCTGAGCCACCCCAGGTCCTATTCCTGGTGCCCTGCCTCGCTGCATCCTGGTTGGCTTCTCAGCCCCCCTCAGCCTTTATAAGTCTGGGGCCTCTCAACTTTACAGGGTTCTCAACTTTGTCCAAGGGATTCTTTCTCTCTAGGGTTGGGAAAAGGAAACAGATGACAGGGTAGACACTGGGGCCTGCCTTCAGGGAGCTCACCGTATAGTAGGGGAGCTGGGCAGGTGCACGGGGCTGGACGTGAGGGGCAGATTATATGCTGTGGGAATTTGGCAGTGAGAGAAGGAGCTGTTTATCTGGAAAGACTTCATGGGAAAGGTGGATATTTGGGCTCGGTAGTGGTCCATAGGAGTTGGGCAGTGGTGAGGAGCCTTCCAGGAGGAAGTAACCGCTTTTGCACTGGGTCAAAGACAAGAAAGCCTCATCTCTCACCCATGGCCTCCCTTCATCTAGAGAACAGGGATGAAAGAAAATAGAGCTGTTCCATCTGGCACCAAAGTGCCAGCTGCACTTTAGTGACCCGTCGAGTAATAATAATAACGACTACTGTTTATTGAGTGATTATTATCTGCCAGTCACTGTTTAAGTGCTTCATCTGTATTGTCTCATCTCATGTTCACAGGAACCCTATGAGGTAGGTAAACTATGATTATCCTCAGTTTATAAATGATGAAATGAGGACAGGTGGCACAAATAGAAGGTCTCTGGACCCTGTCCATCCCAAGATGATTGTACCTTGAGTCAGAGAGTTGGATTTTCTGTTCAGACAGGGTTGAGTGCAATGGAACATTATGGTGTGGTGGTGAAGTATGTAGACTCTGGGGCCAGGCGGGATTTTTACCCCATGTTGTCACTTACCAGTTTTGTGACCTAGGACAAGTTGCTTTACTTCTCTCATCTTCAGTATCCACAGCTAAAAAAATGAAGGTAATAATGATATCCTACACCATAGAATTATTATAAGGATTAAAGAAGTTAATATGTGTGAAATACCTGGAACAATACAATGCCCTGCACTTAAGTGGTCAGTGTTAGCCAAAAAAAAAAAAAGCTCATATCACCCAGGACTCTAAGGATATAAGTGACAGAACCTTAGTTCATTCTGGTTTAATCAAAAAAAGAATTGGCTGATGTTACTGAAAAGTCCAAAGCTAGGTGACTTCAGACCTAGCCGCATTGAGGACATGAAACAGTCTTCTCAGTGATCTCCCTCCATTCCTCCAGTGAGTTAGCTTTACCTTCAACAAGTTTCTGCTTTGCGACGACAAAGATGGCCCTCAGCCACCCCAGGCTTCAATCATATTTCCTTAGCCGCTTCAGTGGAAAGAGAACTCCTTCTTGAGAGCCTCAGTTTGAAAACAGTTTCTTGCCTGAATAAATGTGAGATGATGGCAAAAGATCCTTAGACACGTTCTGGGTTCTGTACCCTGGAACTCTTGCTTGCTGTGCCAGATAGTACCATGATTCCACCCCATGACCTTTCTGAGCGTCGATGGCAGTTCCCCTCCCCACTGTCACCCAGCCCCAGTCATTCTCCATTCTGTGACTGTTTGGATCCAGAGAGAGTTTGTGGCTAGTCTCACCCAACCAGACTTCCCTTTGGGGTCTCACTGGGAGACCCCGGAATGAGATGACTGGCCTGGTTTGGTGGTGGCCTCAGGATAGTGGAATCCAGGAGTACTGGTATTCAGTCCACTGCCTCGGCTTGGGGTTTCCAAGGCTCAGAACTTGGGAAGAAGGTTACGTAGATTACTGTGAGTAGAGTTTTGTTTTTTTAGTGTAATCTGTTGAATAGAGTCTGGTTGAGGGTGAGTTACAGAATAGCAGTGTATAGAGTATACAAGCTGCAAGTGTCTCCAGCGATTAAACAATTTCTGGAGGTACTTTTCTAGGTACTAGAGAGAGAGCAGTGAATGAAACAGTCACGGTCTTGGAACTCAGGAGCTTATATTCTGATGGAGGAAATATAAACAAACAAATCAGATAGTGATATGTGCGATGAAGGAATTGAGACAGTGTGAAGGAGAGGGTGGGGGAGGCCGCTGTTCACAGGGTGGTCAGATTTCCCCTCTGAGGAGGTGGCACTTGAGCCTGATAACCCGACCGATGAGAAGGCACCAGTTGTGGGAAGATCTGGGACTGGGGCGTTCTGCTCTAAGCGTTGTTGTATGTGGGGAAGGACTGCTGCAAGCGGGGGGAGTTTCTACAGGTAGTTCTGAGGGTCTGCTATGTGCCAGGTGCTGTGCTAGCAATTGAAAACGTGGCAGTGAATAATACAGCTGCAGTCTTGTCTTCCCTCGTGGATCTTACAGTCTAGGTGATTCTGGAAGAGCTGGAGCCTTTGAAGAAACACCTTTTGACGATGACATCAAACCAAAGGTTCTTTCTTACTGGGGAAATGAGGAAGATTGGGACATACTTGAACCCAGATCTGATTGATGAGAAAGAACCAGCCATGTGATGATCTGGGCAAGAGCGTTTCAGGTGGAGGGGTCAGCAGGTGCAAAAGCCCTGAGGTATGTTCAAGGAACAACAAGGAGACCAGTGTGGCTAGAGCGTAAGTGAGGGAGACGGGGCAGGGGGTTGGAGAAGGTGACAGAGGCCAGATCATGTAGGGCCTTGTGGGCCGTGGTAGGGAGTTTACATTTTCACTTACGAGGACTGGGAAGCTGTTATAGGGTTTGTAAAGCAAGACAGTGACATAATCTGGTTTTTTGGTTTGTTTTTTTGTTTGTTTTAGAAAGTTTGCTGGTTTCTGCAAAGAAAACGGGCAAGAATGAAAGCAGGAGGCAAGTTAGGAGGAAATACATTTGTCCGGATGAGAAAGGATGGTGACTTGAATGTGGCGGTGGTAGTCAAAATGGAGAGAAGCAGATATATTTTGGGTAGAGAGAAAACAACTTGATGATGGAATTAGAGAGGAATCCAGGGTGATGACAATAGCTAAGACCTGTGTGAGAATATTTATGCCTCACAACTCTCAAGGATAGGTACTATTATGAAACCCATTTTACAGATGAGAAAACAGGCACAGCAAGGTGAAATCGCTCTTCTAAAAAATTAGGCGGGTAGTAAGTGCTAGGGTTCTGTTTCGAACCCAGGCAGTCTGGTCCCAGAGCCACTTGAGTTTTGGGAGAGAAAAAGGAGGGCATGTTTAGCTGAATTAAGAAATAAGGATTGTCAAGACCAGATGACTAAATCTTATGGAAGAGAAAGGAGTCAAAGATGACTTAAGAAATTCTGAGTTGTCCACAGAGAGGTGATAGTTGAATCTGCAGGAGTTGATTACAATTCCAAGTGAGATGATACGAGTATAAAGAAGGGAAAGAGAGCCAAAGATAGAGTTTTAGAGGGGAGGGGCAGTACATTTAGGTGTGGGAGGAGGGAAAGACAGAGCAGATAGAGTGGGGGGAGGGGGAACACCAGCTTCCTCTCCTCAGGGTTTCCCAGAGCTCCCCAGGCTGTGTTTCTCTTCCAGGAGGCCCTGCCTGGCTTCTCCTCTCCTCTCCCTCCGTTCCCCAGGACAGTTCATACAAACGCTTATTCTTGTCTGGGCCAATAGCATACATATTTTGTGTACATTTCGTGTTCAGGAGTTTCTGAAAATAATAGTTGGTTTTTACAAGAGCGAAGTTGGGCTCTCGGCATCTGACATTCTCCTGTTCTCAGGTCAGGATAGTGAGTTACCCTTAGGCAACTAAGGTTCATGAAGTATGAGTTCCTCAAAAGCCTAGGTGGGTGCTGTAGAAGGGTGAAGAATGGGTGGGAAGGCTGACCCCTTTATTTCTCCAGAGATGTTGGCATTGGAGGGTGTACCTTTAACCCAACTTTCTAGGCAGTGTAAGGGAGCTTATAGGAGGCCGTAACACTATTCTCAGGAACAAGCAAGAGCTCTAAAGCCAGACTGGCCTTGAACACCTCAGCTGTGTCCTATGAACCTCTCAGCTAAGTGACTTAACCTTCTCTGCCTCAGTTTCTCCATCTGTAAAAGGAGGATAATATTATATATGTATATATGAGATGGATATAGAATATAGGAATATAATTTTTAGGATCAAATGAGCTCATCCATGGAAAGCTGTTAGCACAGGACCTGGTGCATGACACTTAATATATGATATATGAAGACATGCTGAGCATCATGCTGGGTATTTTTATATACCTTGTTCCATTTCATTCTTAAAACAAGCTTTACTAAAGAAGAAACTGAGTTACTTGCCAAAGGTCAACACAGCAAATAAGTATCAGCAGGAGAGCCCGGGTTGCAGCGGGGTCTGACTGACTCCACAGTGCTGCTCAGAGGAGGAGAGCTGAGCTCCAGGGGTGCCTCCTGTCTCGGCGCCGCTTCTCAGTTCTAAGGACAGAGCCTAGTGGGCAGTTTTTCCTGGCACCTCAGCCAATTTTTGGCTCCATTTGCCACCTCCAAGGTTGGTAGATGCTTCCCAAGAAGGTTGCTGGTCCCAACCAAATGTGGCAGCAGTATGTTAGGCT
Source organism: Equus quagga (assembly GCF_021613505.1). NCBI lineage: Eukaryota > Metazoa > Chordata > Mammalia > Perissodactyla > Equidae > Equus > Equus quagga. The sequence goes on along the minus strand of NC_060279.1, from coordinate 97,889,022 downwards.
GTTTGAGAGACTTTTGCAATAGGGGTTCCCCTCTAGTGTCTTTCCTCAAAGGCATGGGGGCCTTTTGGGTCACATGAGGACAGAGACCAGAGCAATGGTGAACTCCGTTTTGTATGGGAGCAGTCATGGCTCTTCAAGTTGTAGAAACCCAACTCGAACTGGCCTCAGTCAAAAGGGAATTGATTGGTTCAAGTACCTGAGAAGTTTAGGGCGGGAAGGGTGCGGTGGAGGGGCTTTAGGCTGACTGGATCCAGGTCTTCAAATGATGTGGACACGTCTGCATTTTTTCCCTATGTCTCTTGACTCTGCTGTCATCTGTGTTAGCTTCATTCTTAGGCAGGTTCTCACACTGTGAGGTAGCAGGAGTGGCACCCAGTAGCATCAGATCTTGGATAATCTGAGCAAGCCTACCCGAGAACTTCTTTCCCCCAGTAGTTCCAGCAAAAGTCCACTGAGGGCTTTCCTTGGCCAGGCTTCACTCCATATCTACTCCTGGAGCCAAGGGAGACAGTTAGTTCTCCAAAGGGAACTCGAGGCTGGCCCAGAAGATGGGAATGGATGTTTGGGAGGCAGATCCACCAGGATGCATCACCGCAGTATGCTACCACAGTACGATGCCTTGGATAGTCAATGCTGGGGCCTCTTCCCTGACCGATCGCACCAAGCCAGCTCTTCCTTTCTCACTGCTGCCAAGCACCCAGGAGAGGTGGTAGCTGGGGGCCTCTGGCCCTTCCATGGAAGCAGGCCATCCAGTCCTCCTCTCCAGTCACCATCAAAACTAAACACCCAGCATCCTTCTCCTGCCCGAAGACATAGGAATCCTTCTCTTAGGGATTTTTTGGGTTTTTTTCTTTTTTGTGGTGAGGAAGATTGGCCCTGAGCTAACATCTGTGCCAGTCTTCCTCTATTTTGTATGTGGGATGCCGCCACAGCCTGGTTTAATGAACAGTATGTAGGTCCATGCCCAGGATCCAAACCCACGAACCCCAGGCCGTCCACCACTGGGCCAGCCCCTGGGGATGATTTTTTAACAGTGTACTCTTAAAAGTGACTATTTGTTTCCCTGGTTCCCCCAGTGTTTACTGAGGGCTGTCCAAGCCATCTTCAGACACTAGGTCCTCTCTAACGGTCGTGTTCCCTGAGCAGTGGGGTGGCTTGGAGGTGTAAACCAGAGAGGCCCAAGGGAGGGATAGTTTGCAGACTTCTGATCTTTTCTCAGTTTGTGTCCATCTGGTCCAAGGACCACAGGCCGCAGGCTTTGTTTGTTCTGTATAGTACTTCCTTGTTGCTCTTTTAATGTGAATTAGTTTCCACCATTTAAAAATAAGGGAATTTTATTTAAAAATCTAGATTTCTGGCTCTACTTAAAAAAAAATCTAAGACCTAACAGCACCGGCCCCACATTCCTACATGGCGGGAGTTGATTAGAGCTAAACGGTGACTTCTCCTTTTAAACAGGGGATGTGCTTTCCAACTCACCATGGTCTTCACCAGCCTGCTTTGTTCCCACCTGGCCCTGTAAGCGTCGTGTTTGAGACCCTGCTCTGTTCCAAGGCTACGCTTCGAGCATTGGGCTTGGGGGAAGAAGCTGAATTGATGTTTAGTCAGCAGCTTATTTGGGGGGCACCGCGCTGTTGCTTAGGAAAAGTAACAACTTGGTAAAAGTTTATGAGACAGAGTGCGCACCGCTTTGGTCTGTTTGTGGGTTTGGTCATCTTTTTGCTGTAAATGCTGTTGGCATATCAAACCTCTGGACACAAACGCTCCCTCTGAAATAGCAACATGCCCTTTCTCTCTGATGAGTTGCCACCCCGTGAAGGAATCCCTCCCACTCCCGAGGGATGTTCATCCAGCCTCTGCTTGACCACTTCCAGCGGCCAGGGAGCTTATTACCTCCTCACTCGGCAGCCAGTTCCATTCTTGGACAGATACGTTATTTTAAAATTCTTCCTTATGTTGAGGCAGCTGCTGTCTCCTTGGGGCTGAAAGCCGCAAAATGTTGGAGCTGGGAAGGGAAACTGGTTTTTTCAGGCACGTGAGCTACCACTCATCCATCCTGCATCCAGGGCAAACACTGATAGTCAACCACAGTACTCTTCCTCACTGAGCCAGAAAGTAGAATACAGCCTTAAAATTTTTTAAAAATTAAAGACTTTTTTAAAAATTACAGAAGTAATATGTGTTCACTTGCCACTAGTGAAAAAGTACAAAGTTATATAAAGAAAGCGTTAATAATTCCTCTTTTCTCCAAGGTAGCCAGTATGAACAGCTTAGGGTGTATCCTACATGTTTCTCTATACACATACATATATAGATACTCATGTATGAGATATATAAGGGTTCTTGTTTCTGGCTTTTTTTCTTTTTACAAAAATGGCATCGTATTGTACCTATTACTGTGCAGCTGTGGACATCCCTCCAGGTCGGTAAAGATCAAACACTAGATATAGATTTTTTTTTTATATTCTGCTGTCAAGATCAAGCATGTTTTTAATAGCTGCATAATATCCCATTGTATGAGGTGTGCCGCAATTTCTTAATCATTCCCCATTGATGGATATTCCCCTTACTTCATTTCTTCAGGATCCTCCTTACCACAGTGCTCCAGGCAGCCAGTACCAATCGATTGGAGTTAGCCTCTGAGGTACAGCCCATTTGTCACATCTAAACCAGTCCAGCTCCTTATCTCACACGGCCTAGGGGAGAGAAGCAGACTAGCTCAAAGATCACAGTGAGTCAGTGACTGGGGCAAGACTAGAGCTGCATTTTCTTGACTTCCAGCGTTGCACATATCCCATGTTGCCTCTCACTTAGAGCTGTCAACCCTAGTTCCCCTCTGGAGGAAAAGAACAAATCTGATTCCTCTTTCGTGTGCTGCCGCTTCAGGTACTTGAAGCCAGTTATGTCATTCCTCCCGAGTCTTCTCTTCCCCAGGGGAAATTGCCTCGAAGCTTTCAAATTTTTCTTAGGACAAGGTTTCCAAATCCTTTTACCATCCTGTGGGCCATTTCTTCTATTTTCTCCCCTCGGGCTGTAGAAATCCCAAGTGGGGCTTTCATGCTTACCTTCTTTATTCATTCATTCAACAAATTGATACTGGGTGCCTTCTACATGTCGGTCACTGTTCTGGGCACTCAGTGACTGAATAGCTTGCATTTTGGTGGGAAGAGAGAAACAACAAACATAAGTAAGATGGTTTCTTGAGGGTGCCAGATTATATAGAAGAGATGAAACAGTGTAATATAATAGAGTGACAGAGGTTCCTTAGATTGGATGGTCAGGGGAGATCTCTCTGAGGAAGTGACATTGAGCTGAGACCTGAGTGATGCATAGGAGCCAGCCATAGAGAAGTCTGGGGGAGGAGGGTTTCGTTGAACCAGAAAGAACTTGGTACAAGATGCGGTTTGAGTTGACCTTAAATCCTCCGTCGGAGCATTTTAAGCCAGGGAGGCAACATTTGATTTCCCTTTTACAAAGGTTTCTGGGAGACCTGTTTACCTTGGAGCATGGTTTCATTTTCCCCACACTTTTCCTTGCTGCTTATATCCAAAGGGGTTGACATCCAAGCCAGGTCGCTCTGTTCGGGTGGCCCACAGAGGCTCTGCAAGGTGAGTCGCAGCCCTCAGCAGGAGCGTGGAAGTTCAGGGAGATGGCAGTAGCCCCTGAGACCTGAGCTCAGCAGGTTCAATGGGTCTTTGTATGGAGCTCTCAGTTTTGGCAGCCAGAGGGGGTTGGAGCCAAGTGTGGTTTGGGGACGGAGCCAAGGGCACTGGTCTCAAGAGAGACACAGGAAATGTGAGTGTAGACCTGGACTTCGAGACACTTGAGCAATCAACTGAAGAATGGACCTGTTGTCTGCCCAGTTGACACAGCTCCTGTGGGTTTTAGCTTGAAATAATGTAGAGTCCATAAGGTCCTTTTAGCAGGTGAACAGTCAGGCTGTTATGCTCTCCAGGGAGGTGGCCAGAGATCAGCAAGGTCAGGGCATGTCCTGAAGGTCACATGTCTGTTTAGTCATGTCACGTGAGGCCAGGTCTCCATTAATTGAGATCTTTTCCCACAGTGTGCACCCTCTCCTATTTCCCATTTCTGCAAAATCTTACCGACTTACTCTCTGCTTTAAATGTACTGCCTTTGGCCACATGACAGCTAGCCCTGAAGGGCACCATCTTCTTAGTCTCTAGGATAGGTTTCTGAGAACCAATCAGGCCTTTCCTCTGGATCTGGAGATTAGAGGGAAAGTTGATTTAGTGTCTGGTGTTGGTTTTATTCTTCTCTCTCAAGCTCAACAGAGTAGGTACCCTGAAAGGAAAGCAGGAAGCCACCTTATCCCCAACTCACAATCACTAGGCCATTTCTAGCCCCTTCATTGTATCTGACCCCCTTACTTCCTTTTCTAGGAGTCTGGAGAGGCGTGGCTGGACCAAGACCTCCCCCAATGTGAGCAAGTTTCCTCCCTCCCCACCACCCATTGCCGCCACGCCAGGGAACGTCCTCAAGCCCTGGCCTTCAGGGGAGAGGTAACAGGAGCCCGGAGCCGAGACCATGTGACGGCGCTGGCCCTCGCCACCGCCGTCACCCCCACCCTGGCCCCAGGCCCGGCACCATGATGTTCCGAGACCAGGTGGGCATCCTCGCTGGCTGGTTCAAGGGCTGGAATGAGTGTGAGCAGACGGTGGCCCTGCTGTCGCTTCTGAAGCGGGTCACCCGCACCCAGGCCCGCTTCCTGCAGCTCTGCCTGGAGCACTCGCTGGCAGATTGCAATGACATCCACCTGCTGGAGTCGGAGGCCAACAGTGCTGGTGAGTGTTTACCCCAAGAGATGGGAGTACTGCAGGAGGGAGTCCTCGAACCGGAATAGATGTCAGGTGGCTGAGGAGGCCCCCCAGCCCTGGTGCTAAGAAATGTGGGTTCTAGGCTTGTTTGGTGGGTGGGGAGTCCTTGACCTCCCAAGTCATCATCGTGGGTCTCCTGGGGCTTTGCTGCCAGATATCCTCAGGCATGGAATGGGGGACTCCTGGGGAGTGCGGTACAAACTGGAGACCACCCACAGCAGAGAAGGGATCACACAGGGTAGCTGAAGGGAAGAGACTAAAGTCATGAGCTATGAACAGGGGTCAGAAGTGAGTGTTAAATCATTTCTCAAGCTCTAGGACATCGGAGCCAGGAGGAAGTTTCAGAACTTTTCCAAAATCACAAGTCATCTCGTACTATTCTTTACCCCCAAGTGCAGGCTGGACTTAAGGCATGAACAGCTTCAAGAGAGTTTTGCATTTAGATATAGTCCGTGTTGGTTCCCCAAGCACTCAGTAGAGAGGCACTCTGTGTCTCATGAGGTTGGTGGTGGCATGGGTGAGCCGGGCTTCTCTAGAACCTCTCCCTAGGGCCCCAGTTGTAGACAGGAGTCAGGCCAGAGAACCATTTCAGGGGCACTGCTGAAGCCTTTCGGGCCTCTGGGCCTCCTCAGGGCTGCCTGGAAAGCTGTTGACCTCGTTGATGGGTGAGAGATGGAGGCCAGAGAAGAGGGCAAGTCGTGCGCACCTGAAAGCTAGCTGGGGAGGGGGCCCAGGGCCTCCATGTAGAGAGTGTCCAAACTCTTCCCACCTTCTTCATAATAATTGAACCCTTACAACAAGCCCAGTACTGGCTTCACTGGGATAGTGGCTTTGAAAGCAGCTCTAGAGTCACACTGTCTAGGTTTAGATCTCAGCTCTGTCACTTGCCATATAACCAATAACTTAACCTTTCTGAGCCTTGGCTTCCTCCTCTTCAAAATCAAGGTGATAACTATGCTTACCTTCTAGGGTAGTTGTGCGCTCTGAGGACAGTGCCTGGCATGTAGTTAACGATCAATGTCATTTGTTTTTATTGTCAATAACTCATTTGGTCCTCAGAACAACCCAATGAAATAGGCACTGTTGTTATCCCCGTTTGATAGTGAGGAAATCAGCATGGGCTGCTAGGCTTGGGATTTGGGGAGCTCCCTGGCTTCCCTCATCCCCCTGGGCCCGCCTGCCTTAGCAACGATCACCTTTATTTTACCGAGTTTTTAGTACAAGTCGCAGAAGTACCATGGTTGCAGGGGAGAAGGAGTCAGGCCAGGAGTCACACCAGCTTATGTCCCAGTCTGGCAGAGAATGAGCAGCAGGAACCCAGCTGGGCTGCAGCAGGCTCAGAGCTCAGCCACCTCACAGCCCTCCGACCCTCGGCACCAGGGAGGGCTCCCCCCGTGCTAGCCCCAGGGGCGGGGGTTCCGCGATTGTGGTGTGGCTCTGCCCCCAGAGTGGGGGCTCCTCTGCAGCAGGCCAGTGTCTTACGCAGCTTTGTCACCCATCCCCCCCACCACCTCCCGAGTAGCGGTTGGATGAGCACTGGTGCTCATCTTGGCTGTATATCAGAATCACCAGTTGTGCTGATTGCTGTTTATTTATTAGAGCATTTTTAGTTTTTGCTTTTGTTTTCAAGAGTTGTAGTAGAATCGAACCCTATGAAAGGTGGAAAGTGAGGTCTCCTCCCTTCCGTACTTCCGTGTTCCCAGTTTGTGTCTGTTTTGTGAGATATTCTGTGCATGTGTGAGCACATGTGTGTTCTCCCTCCAGCTGTTCCATTGTTCTGTTTTAATGTGTAGAGCAGAACACTGCATATTAACCAATTTGCTTTTTTACTTAACAATATAACTTGAAGATCCTTCCGTATTCAGCACATACATAAATACCTCATTGTTAATGGCTGCCTGATAGGAAGAACAGGTAACGTTTATAGAGCCCCATGCGTGTATGAAGCAGTGCTTTACCTTTATGAGTCACTTAACCCTCACAACAGCTCTGTTAGGTAGGTCTTATCATTCCCCCATTTTACAGATGAGGAGACTGACGTCTGGAGAGGTTTAGTGACTTGCCCTGGGTCATACAGTGGTCAGAGGTGGAGCTGGAATTTGACTTTAGAGCTCTTGCTCTTGACCGGTAGGCTCTACCCCATGGTATATTTGGTCTTACTCTTATAAACAGTGCTGTATTGAGTACTTTAAGCATCTCTAGGATAAATTCCAGAATTCTGTGGAACTGCTAGTTTGAAATGATGTGCATTTAAAATATTTATTGTCACCACATTGCCCTTGAAAGACATGGTACACTTTATACCAAGAACCTGAGGTGAGGCCCATCCCAAATGGTTTGCATTGGGATGTTGGGGATCATGCCTAGCCAGGGTTGAGAATTGCTGTGGAATGAATTGACTGCTGAATGAATATATGAATGAAGGTCTGTACCCAGTCCCCTGTCAGATGGTGAGAATATAATAAGCTGGATGGAGAGGTAGGGAAAACTTAGAATGAGGGAAGAAAAGGACGGCCATGGTGTATTCCAGAGTCAGCAGAAAGCCTGCCAGGACTAGAGCAAAGGATGGCTGGAGAGAGAAGTGATCACAAAGGTAAATTCTGTAGAGCCTTGAATGCCTCTTTCGTGCTAGACATGGAGGCTCTGAGACTAAGGAGGCCTGTGTCTCCTGTCTTGCTCCCACCCTCAAGTAGAAGAACCCCCAAGCCTTATTTGTGAAGGAGGGATTACTTCCTGAGCTTAAAAGCCTGCCTTGTGTGAGGAACTGTCTATCTTCTGTTTCTCCTTCTCTGTTCATGATGGCCTTCCCATTCCCTTGTGTTTCCAAAACTTGTATCACTGTCAGAATCACCTGGTGGGGCAAGAGGTGGCTGTTAAAATCCAGATTCCTGGGCCCACCCAGACCCACTGCATCAGAATCCTGAGGGGATGGGCCTGGGAACGAGTGCCCAGGTTCTGCTGCTGACCAGGCTGTTTGAGAGGGAATGCTCTGCTGGGTGATTCATGTTTCATGAGAATAGGAATTGTGACACCGAGGAGTTCTGGCTCCAGCTCTGCCACTAGCTCGTTTTGTGACCTGGGCCTGAAGATCCGCATCTGGACAGGGAGGGCTTTTCTAGATACTCTCCAAGCACCTCTTGAGCTCTGAAATGATGTGCTAAAGAAGGCAGAGCCACATCCAGGCATATTCTTTCTTTCTTTGGGAGCCCAGCATTCTTCTAAAGCAATAGTTCTTTTTTTTTTTTTTTTTTTAAGGATTGGCACCTGAGCTAACAACTGTTGCCAATCTTTTCTTTTTTTTTTTTTCCTGCTTTATCTCCCCAAACCCCCCCTGTACACAGTTGTATATCTTAGTTGCAGGTCCTTCTAGTTGTGGGTTGTTTTGGGACGCTGCCTCAACGTGGCCTGACGAGCAGTGCCATGTCCGCGCCCAGGATCCGAACCCTGGGCCGCCGCAGCGGGGCGCGCGAGCTTAACCACTCAGCCACGGAGCCAGCCCCTAAAGCAATAGTTCTAATATTTTATGAGATGGACCCCTCGAAGAATCTGCCCGCAACCCCCTACCCCAGCAAGATGCGCACTTAACCCGCAAACCGAATCTTGAGTTCAGTCCGTCCGGCAGTCCCTGGTTAAGAGTTGCCTGTTACAGAGTCTGAGGCTCATCTTCAGCTGTTCGGATCCCTCCAGGCCGGGAGGGCCGAGCAGTGCGGCAGCTCCTCTGCCTTTTCCTGGGGTTGTGCTTCATGTCCCACCCACCCAACCCTGCTACTTCCTCCGGTTCTCCCAGAGAGACCCTGCCCGTCTCCTCCTCAGAAAGGGCAGCAAGTGCAGAGGGCTTGATCTAGGCGAGTGGGTACCAACCCTGGCCTCATGTCAGAATCACCCAGAGACTTTGTAAAAATAATCTGAGGCCTGGGTCCTATCCCCAGAGAGTCTAATATTTAATTTTACGTATTTATATATACATATATATATAATTATATTTAAGCTTCCTAGTTGGCTCTTGTGTGCATCCAGTGGACAACCACTTGTCTTAATACTGACACTGATTGTGGGTGGGCCCAGGAAGGTGGTGAGGGTACTGTCATTTGACCTATTGGGAGTGGGGAGTGGGCGCGGCGGGAGTGGGCTGTGGTCTGGGCTCTCCCTTCCTCTTGAGCAGCTGGGAGGGTGTAGCAAGTCCCCCAGCCCAGGCAGCCAGCACTGGTTTCCTGAAGTAGAATCTGAGACAACGCCCAGGAACAGAAAAGCAATACCTCAAAGGTCTCTGGAACGGGCAAGGAGAGGCCCAGGTTTCCCCTTGTCATCATCCCTGTTTCTTCTCCCAGTGCTGTCTTCCCTGCCTCTTTGGAGCTGTAACAGTAATCCTGGCTCTCTTTTCCCCTGATGCTCACTTGGACCAGAAGGGTGGAGCCAGAGAAGCTGAAATCCCCGTCCCATCCTGGTCCTGTAGCTTCCTGGGCCACACTTCCTGCATTTCTTCTCTCTCGTCCTCTGAGTCAGAGTCCCCATATCCAGCAGGTTTAAGGCCCTCCCTCTCTGGCTTACTGAATCTGGGTGGGGAAACTGAGGTCAGGAGGGGCCCTTTCTGAGTGAGTCACCAGAGCTTAACTCGGATGCCTCCACCCTCCCCTTTCAAGCTCTGCTGACACAGTTCATCAAACAAAAATGTGAGCCCCCCAGCCCTCCCCCATGTTTGTGTGAGCTGGAGTGAGGCGGAGAAGGGCACGTTTGGAGCCAAACCCCAGCCCCTCAGTCGTGGTGCCTGAGGCTGCCACAATTGTTGCAAAAGCCCAGCACATAAAAATGGGTTTGCTTTTATGGCAGACTCCAAGATGTATTTGGCTCTTGTGATTTGCCAGGACCCAGGGTCATGGTCACCTGGCCAAGGAGGATCACTCGTATGCACAGTCTCCCTCGTCCCCTCCGTGCCTGGGGAGTCCAGGTTTACAGCTTGGTGAGAGGCAGCGGTGGCATCACCGCATTCCCCAGCCCCCTCCCCCATCCGCCCACCTCCAGAATTTCATCACTGCTTGTTGTGCCTCTAGCTCAGAGAAACCAGAGACGTGTCTGTTTTGGGTAAATAACTGCGTGAAATTCCCCACCCCTGTCGGGAATCTTAAGGGGGAGGCCCAGATGTGCCCTTCTGCGTGAAGTACTCTCCTCAGCCCCAGGCAGCGTGGGCTCTAGGTTTTCTAGGTCTTCAACCGGGAGCAACGACAATGGTAGTTAAAATGCATGGAGCCCTTAACACATGGCAGGTGCTTTGCACTATTGTCTCATTGACTCTTTACAACAACCCTGTGACGGAGGGGCTTCTCCTGCCCCCATTGTGCAGGAGAGGAGACCAAGGCTCAGAGAGGGTAAAAGACTGGCCCACAATATGTTGACCTAGGTCATGGGGGCAGAGCTGGATTTCAAATCCAGGCAAGTTTGCCTGTCGAACTTGTGTTCTTGCTCGGTATACTCTGTTAGGACACGAGACAGGGTGACCTGAGGTCAGGGGATCCTGGAGAGGGCATATTATACGTACATAGACACCAGTACCTTCCAGGGGACCATCTGGGTTCAATTGTACAGGTATTCATTGGGCCCTTGCTGTGCCTCGACTCTGGGCCAGGCTTTTCTGATCTGGGCAGGAAACTAGAAGTTCCATCCCCACCCGTCATCTGCAGCCCCAGCTGGGCTCACCCCAAGGGGCCTGAGGCTGCACAAATTCCTTGGACCAGTGCCAGTGCTCGCTGATGCTTCCCAGTCATGGGAGGCCCGCCCTCCCCACCACGCCGCCGCACAGACACATGCACACTCATTTCCCCGGAGTCAGCCTCCATTCGTCCAAAACCACTCTACCCTTTCTCTGCAGTAGAACAAGGTCCTTCATTGAGCCCAACCCTTGGGGCTGTTCTGTCACGTCCCCTGGCAGTACCAGAAGGAGAAGCTGTGTCCCTTAGCCCTGGGGTCCTGGCAGTACTCTGGGGTGGGGGAGGGACTAGACAAGGCTTCTCTCTGTCCCAGATGCTTCTGGCTACCCTGCAAGGACTGAACAACAGCGACTGAGAACCTCAGAGTAGAACCGCAGGGGTGGGCTGCCCCTGCTGAAGGAGAGGGGAGAGAGGCACCGATCACTGAGTCGCATACTGAGCACTCACTGCGGGCCGACTCTGTTAGGTGCTGTACTGCATTGTCTCCCTAAATCCTCTGCAGCCCTGTAATCCCTCTTTTACAGAGGAGGAAGCACATTGCCCAGGCAACTGCATGGCACAGCTGGGATGCAGGTCCCTGACGTTCTGTTGTTAATCTTTATCGCTGGATTTCTTCTTCCTTCTTCCCAAGAACTAAAAACTCAGGGACTAAATCAGGGAAATGGGGTACCAGGGAGTTCCTTCCTATGTGACCCAGTGGCAGAGGGAGGAGGGAAGGTGGGAAAGGCGAAGGCTTCCTGAAGTCAAGAAGTCTTGTCCCACTTTGGAAAGAGCTTTTGACCTGGAGATGACCTAAGAGAAAGCTGTGTGGTCCAGGGAGCTGGTTCAGGAGAAGACAAATGGAGGGCATGAGATGTCCTAACCTTGAGTGACAGGTCCGGGAGCAGACCTGGAAAGCCAGGGACGGGGGGAGAAGAAGAGAGTTGGTGTTGGAGAGATAGCAGAGGGTTGTGGGCAACAGTTCCTCCCAGCTCTGGGGGCTGACAGACCTCCGGATCTTGGGTTCAGATCTTGGCTCTGTCACTTTGGGGAAGTGACTTCACCTTCCCAAATCTGTTTCTTCATCTGCAAGATGTAGATGTTAAAACAGGGTTGAGGTGAGGATGAAGAACAGTCATGTTCTTAGCGTAGTGTCTGGTACATAGTCAGTGCTCAATAAATACCATCCATTGTTACTATTTTTGTGTAGTATTACTATTCTCTTTTGGGCAGTACTGGGGGCATAGTGTGAATTGATGACTGAAGAAATGGATGAATCCCTGGGTACTCTAACGGGTTCTCTAGGAAGCTTGGAGCAGAGAGGCCCAGGCCAAGAAAATGTACATTGTAGGCCAGGAGTTGGGAGTTGTTTGTGTATGATGCATTTTTTTAAAGCTGCAAATTTAAGCAGAATTAGAAGTTTATGTGAATGCCCAAGCCATAGATTTCCAAACAGGTCATTAGGAGAAAGAGAGATGTGAAAGGGGCATTTCTCAGGCAAGGCTCCCAGTGGCCAGGTGTCTGGCCTGTAGTGTGGACAGAGGAGACCAGAGGTCCTTAGGATCTTCAGCCCTAAGGAAATTGGGTTGAGCCACGGTCAGATGCAGAGGAATCCAGATGGGGCCTTACTTGAAATCCAAATGCCTGGGATTCTGAGACTCTGCTTATGTATATACCCTTTCCCAGCCCATCTGTTTCCTGGGCCTGGAGTTGGCTTGTGCCTTTAGAATCGCTGTGGGTGTTTGAAAGGCAAGAGCCATAGTAAGACGTAGTAAGCACGATGTCATAAATAGCAGATAACGTTTACTGAGGACTTACTTTTTGCCCCACTTTGTGCTGTGGTCTCACTTAATTCATCACAGCCATGCCAGGTAGGAATGGCTCTGAGCCCCACTTTCCAGATAGAGAAAATAGAGCTCAGGAAGTGATCACGTTTGCCCAGAGTAACTTGGTCAGTAAGTGGGAGAGGAGGGACATAAGCCACATCTCTGCCTGGTCGTTTTCATCGCCCACCTTCTGGGGTCTTAGTTTTGTCTGGTTAGAGCCAGCTCCTTTGCCCCTTTCCAGGACCTCAACAACAACTCAGTAGCTCATCTCTCAGAATTCCCTTGATGATGGTTTGCAAATTGTTCCCTTGGCTACAGGTATGAGCCCAGTTACCCAAGAGCGAGTGCAGAGTTGGCCCCAGTCCTTGATCATTGTCCCTTTTCTCAAGTTTTTGGTATTCTTTCTCCCTTTCCTTTGCCCTGTCTGCATTATTCCCTGTCCTCCACTCCACTGAGGTGGTCAGGGAGGTGATAACAAGGTTTTCAAGGAGGACAGTCAGACCTGTAATGGTTCCTTCCCAAGGCCTCCTTTATGTGACCAGCCTGGGGCCTTATTCTTGCGAGCTCCCTTCTGGGTCGAGAGAGGAAACCTGGCTCATCTCCACAGGACAGATTCAGGCCCTCGGACAGTGGGGTGGGAAGGAGTGTTACCAGATCACCATGGCATGGAGTAACCAAGGGAGGCTTCCTGGAGGAGGGCAGGTTTAAGAGGTCCATAAAAGACATAGAATTTGAATAAGAGGAAGGAGGCTATTGCAGGCTAAAGCCTTGAATCTTAGCCAAGTGTGGAAGTTTGGATGCATGCGGCATGGGGAGAGCCCCAGGGAAGGTGGGGCTGTCCTGAGCGGAGTCTTCCTCTGGAGGAATAGGAGGTAGGGAGTGCCCTGGAGATGAAGGTGGTGACTGGGGTAGGAGTTCTTGAACTTGAGTCTGCTGGTGCTGATGGCCATTGTGAGCTCCTGGTCAGGAAGGTGACATCTTGATGTGCTTTAGGAAGATAAATCCGTCTGGGTGTGTGGGACAGGTGAGAGGGGGAGAATATAGAGGCAGAGAGCCCAGTTAAAAACAACAGCGAGCGTGTATTAAATATGTTCTTTTTTTTTTTTTGAGGAAGATTAGCCCTGAGCTAACTACTGCCAATCCCCCTCTTTTTGGGGAGGAGCACTGGCCCTGAGCTAACGTCCGTGCCCATCTTCCTCTATATGTGAGATGCCTACCACAGCATGGTGTGCCAAGTGGTGCCATGTCCGCACCCGGGATCCGAACCGGCGCACCCCAGGCCACTGAAGCGGAACATGCGCACTTAACCGCTGCACCACCGGGCTGGCCCCTAAATATGTTCTGTATGCCAGGCCACTTTCCGTTCTTTCTGAGCTCGCCGAATCTCAGAGCCACACTGTGAACTGGGCACTGTGATTACCTTCAGACTTTTTCAGTGAGGAAATCAGTGCTTGGTGTGGTTCCAGGTGACTTGCCCAAGGTCCAGCTAGAAAGTTGGGGAGTCCAGACCATCTGATTGCAGAGTCCAGGTTTTAACCACTATATACCCCTGTCCTCCCCAGTCAGAAAGGAAGCTGTTTGGATAGGGGAAAGCAGGTAGAGGCCATAAAGACAAAGAGCAGGCATACAGCAAGAAGAGCGGGCCTGGGGCAGTAGGAGGAGCTCAGATTCCAGAGGAGCAAGTTTGGTCGATTGGGAGCACAGCAGGTGTTTGAGAGTAGGAGTGAGGGAACCAGGAAAAGTTACTCTGGAAGCAGAGTGAGTGTGTTTGATCTCACCTGTATGCGGGACAAGGTTGGGGGTCATGGAAGGAGAAAGGAGAGGAAATTGGAGCAGAGGGAGCAGGCTGTACACAGCTCTCCTGGGTTTGTAGGAGTCCCCCACCCCGCCCCGCTGACATTCCCTCTTGTCCCCTCTGCAGCCATCGTCAGCCAGTGGCAGCAGGAGTCCAAAGAGAAGGTAGTGTCCCTCCTGCTGTCCCACCTGCCCCTGCTTCAGCCAGGCAACACGGAGGCCAAGTCGGAGTACATGAGGCTGCTGCAGAAGGTGCTGGCCTACTCAATCGAGAGCAATGCCTTCATCGAGGAGAGCCGCCAGCTGCTTTCCTACGCCCTCATCCACCCGGCCACCACCCTGGAAGACCGCAACGCGCTGGCCCTCTGGCTGAGCCACCTGGAAGAGCGGTTGGCTAGCAGCTTCCGCAGCCGGCCCGAGCCCACCTACCACTCGCGCCAGGGCTCAGATGAGTGGGGGGGGCCCGCAGAGCTGGGCCCCGGGGAGGCAGGGCCAGGCTGGCAGGACAAGCCACCCCGGGAAAATGGACACGTGCCCTTCCACCCACCCAGCTCCGTGCCGCCGGCCATCAACAGTATTGGGAGCAACGCAAATGCAGGTGAGGGCCTGGGGGTCCCAGGAGGCCATGCCTACTTGAAAAGCGTCAGACTGGGCTCTCCACTCAGTCTATGGCCCCAGGCAAGTCACACAACCTCTCTGGGCCTCAGCTTTCTGAGACAGTGCAGAGGTTGTGAACTGGCGTTCCCAGAGCCGTATCTGACCTACAGACGCATTCTGTTGAGCCCAGACTTGACAAAACTTTGATTTTATTTTGTTGTGTTTTAAAATAAATTTGGTGATATAAAGAATCAGGGCTTTTCCCCTAAAAATCCAGATTTCAGCTTCTCTTCAAAAGTCAAAAGATCTGGCACTTAAAGGCCTGAATTCCTAGTAGCAGTAACAAGATGGAATTGAATATCGTCCAACCCCCTTAAGATGTTGCACGTGTGCCCAATGGGCCTCTGTCCCCACCCCCCTCTTTGGGCATGTCTGATACCGTCCTGGCCTCTGAAGGCATTAAGTTAATAATGATGATAATCTGAGATCCCTTCCAGCTCAGACATTCTGGGTTTTTGGATCTGGCCTCAGCTTACAGCGTTGTTTCTGAGAAATCTGTGTTCGTAAGCCTGTTTGTGTAAGATGTAAGTCACGCAACGAGGCATTAGTAATAGTAGGTAACATTGTTGAGCGTTCAGCATGCTCGGTGCTCTTTTATAAGCACTTTTCAGACATGATCTCATTTAATCCTCATCCACAGCTGTATCATTAGCCCCATTCTACAGATGAGGACACCGAGGCTCAAAGAGGTGAAGTCATGTATTCCAGGTCACACATAGGATAAGTGGTAGAACGGGCCGAGGTTCAGAGGGAGGCAGTCTGATGCCAGAGCCTGCTTCTGACCTCTTGTGTCGTCCTCCAACGAAGTGGTCTTGAAAGGGGTCTCTTAGTATGCGCCCAGAGGCTCGGGTGAGCCGGAGGAGCTGGTATTCCAGTGAGTTTTCGAAATGTTAGTTGAAATGAACAGGATAAGGGAGAGTGACGTTTCCAAGGCTTGGTGAGGTGACATGGCCTGATTCAAGGCAAGAGGTCTCCAAGGTTTAACCTCAGGTTGGCCAATTCCCTTTGGCTGGCGCTGCTTAAAGCAGGCCAGGAGAGCGTGCCAGTGAGATGTCATTTGTGCCAACAGGTCTTGCGCCCAGCTCTGTGGCACCTATTACACATCAGTTGCCCCCTGAGCCTCTTTCTTGCCCAGTTAAATATGAATGTCCTGCTCACCTGCCTCCCTCCCACGTGCTGGCAAGAATCAGGGAATGTAGAGGGATAGGATGGCATTTCCGGGGATTCTAGCAACCCAAGGTGTCTCGAACCTTGTTTTATAGTCTCAAAGCATCACAGTCTCTGGGTCCAGATTGGGAGGATATATTAATAATGATAATTCTAGCTAAAATATATTGGGTATTTAGTCTTTGCCAAGAACTGTTCTCAGAACTTTATTTATACATATAAATTCCTTGGCTGAGTCACGGAAAAGTCACTTGCCCAAGGTGGCATAGCCAGAATTTAAATCCAGGCCATCTGGCTCCACAGCTCGTATCTTAACTGCTATGCTACATTGCCTCCTCCTGAAAATGACCCTCCCAAAGATGCTCAGACCTCATCAAAGAGAGGGGTCACCCATGCAGGCTGCCCATACATTGTTTCCTCCCCATGATGGGGACAGCAGCTATTAAAGGACCAAGCTGGAACAATGTTGGACAGGGGGTTTGAACCAGGAGAGAGAAAGGAATTGGATGTTCCAGGTAAAGGGCACAGCGTAAAGGTGCAGGGGTGGCAAACTGGAGTATGGTCTGACTGGAATGGAGAGATGCGAGGATTTAAATGAGTAGTAGCAGTAGCAGATATTCTCGTTGACCATGTGCTTGCCTCCGTGCCACGGATTTCACGTGGAAATGGAGGCAGAGGAAGCAAATGAAGTGACTTGCCCAGGATCATACAGTATAATTGGTGGCAGAGCCAGGATTTGAACTCAGGTCTGTCTTGACTCCCAGATCTCAGTATGTTAGGGCCACATTCCGGGGGCCCTTGAAGGATAGGATGAAGCTTTTCAATTTCAAGCAGTTGCAGGAAACAGGAAACCATTAAAATATTTTTGAGTGAGGAGCAAGGATTGGCCTGTAAGGGCAGGCAGGGTGGGTTTGGGGTGCTGCCAAGGACAGACCAGGGTTTCTTGGAGAGTGTGAGGCCCTGGATCTCTGACCGGCATTCCTGTTTTTATAACTCCCATTCTGAGGCCAGCCTCCACCCCAGTGCAGGGCTCCTCAGGAACTGCACAAGCGTTCCAATCAGGATAATTTCCTGCCGTCTCAGCCTTGCTGCTCCCTTCTTGGCTGAGGCACCAAGACAGGCAAACAAGCCTGTATTGAGGGTTCCCCAGCCCCCCAGAGCCCAGAGTGTGCCATCTCATGGGAGTCCAGAGGCCTGGAAGCTTGAGTAGAGGACCGACCCCCGAGGTCACGGGCAGGGGTGGAGGCTGGCCTTAGGGAGTAGGTTAGTGCACTGCCCTCTCCCTCAGCTGACTTCCTGGCTAGGAGTATAGATGATGTCGCAGATTAGGGAAGGTGCTCTGGGACCTGTACCAGGCTGGTTGTCGTTCCTGGTCTGAGTGGCAGTGGAGCGCTGGCAGGAATCCAAGCCTTTGCATCAGAAACAAGGTTGGGGTTCTTTTGTCTCTGCCTCCCAATTCCTTGTGGGAACTGGGGCAAAGGGCTTGTGCTCCCTGGCCTTGATGTTCTCACCTACCCAGAGTGAGGCTTTTTGACTTTGTTTCCTTTTCTTCACTTGAGGTACTTCTGGATTCCTTCTGTCAAGCTCAGAGGCCCCCTTAGCACGTTTAGGACCGCAGGTGCCCTCCTTTTGGCTATTATGAAACTTTGAGGGTCCCTGTGTGTCATGCCCTGCACCTGATCCTGGGAATGCAGACGTGATTGGGCGGGGTTGCCATCCGACAGAGGCCTGGAGTCCTCGCAAGCCCAGAGTTCAGTGGAGCGGCAGGCTAGCGGAGGAGCAGTGAGTGCTCGGGTCGAGGTAGCAGCGCAGGGGCCCGGGAACACAGGCTGGAGTCACAGAAGAGGGAGCACTTGAGCAGAGGGCTGAAGGCTGAAGTGGCTGACAGATA
Source organism: Equus quagga (assembly GCF_021613505.1). Taxonomy (NCBI): domain Eukaryota; kingdom Metazoa; phylum Chordata; class Mammalia; order Perissodactyla; family Equidae; genus Equus; species Equus quagga. Next base: position 97,871,171 of record NC_060279.1, on the reverse strand, counting down.
AAAGTGGAAGAGCGGTGAGCTCAGCAGGAGGAATAGCACATGGAAAGGTCTGGAAGCTTGTGGTCTGGAACCACCTTCCCTGTCCTGACAATGGTTAAAAATCAAGCTGGATCCCTCTTCCCACCTCAGGTATGAGATGGATGGAGGCTGTGAAACACCTCGTGGAAGAGGGCCTGGGCTTACCCAGAGCCCCTGGGTCTCATGGGTGGTTGGTTTGGGCTCAGTACAGGGAAGATCTTTGGGAGGTGGTGAGGACCAGTGACCAGGATGTTGAGGAAGCAGTTTATATACTTCATTCATTTGCTTTACAAGTACAATGAAGCAGCTCCTCTGGGCCAGGCCCCACTGTAATTACTGAGGAGACAGTGGTGTTGAAGGCAGGACAGGTCCTTGCTGTCACAGATCTTCTGTTGTATGTTAGTACGCAAGTAAGCAAAATAAGGAGATACGGCTATTTCACGTTGTGATAGGTGCTGTAAGAAAATGAGACAGTGAATGTGGTAGAGTAAGCAGGATTGTTGGGGGTGGCTACTCAGGGAAGGCCTCGGAAGAGAGAAGACCTCACCAACTGCTGAGGTCAGGAGGATGGAAAGAAAGAGCGAGGACGGAAGTCCTGAGGCCAGAACAAGCTTGGGTGTTCCAGAACAAACGTGCAGGTCAGGGCAAGGCTAGAAAGACGTGAGCCGAAGGGTGAGTGGTGGGACATGAGAGGTCAGAGGTGAGCAGGGCCCAGGTCCTGCAAGGCCTTGTAGGTGTGTGGAAGGGTTTGAATTTGATTCTCAGTGTGAAGGTGGGACTTAAGCAGGGACTGACTTGGTCAGATTTTTATTTTTAGAAGGATCAGTATGGCTTCCGTGAGGCGAATGGGCTGTAGGAAGGAAGAATGAAGACAAGATACCAGCAAGGGACACCAGTGACTCGGACCAGGGTGCCAGCAGAGGAAGTGGAGAGGTTCAGAGAAGTGGCTGACAGCTTGCCCATGAGTTGGATGAGGGGGATGAGGGAACAAGTAGTATCTGTTAGGCTGTTCCCCTCAGGCCCAAGGGTCCCTTCCCCTTGTTGGATTCTGGGGCCGAGCCACCATCCATGGCACTGACCAGGGGGCATGTCTCCTGTGGTCACATCTCCAAGTCTGATGTCTTCTTGCCTCTCTCCCTCTCTGGCCAGGTCTCCCCTGCCAAATCCACCCCAGCCCGCTGAAGCGCTCCATGTCGCTCATCCCCACGAGCCCCCAGGCCCCTGGTGAGTGGCCGAGTCCAGAGGAGCTAGGGGCCCGGGCTGCTTTCACCACGCCCGACCACGCACCCCTCTCACCCCAGAGCAGCGTGGCCTCCTCTGGCAGTGAGCAAACGGAGGAGCAGGGCTCCAGCCGGAACACTTTCCAGGAGGACGGCAGTGGCATGAAAGGTACAGTGTGGGGCGGGGGTGGGCGGCGGCACTAGGACCCTCTGGAGAGAGGTTTCTGCAGAGCTTAGAGGACAGAAGGGAGCTGATAGCTTCCCCTCTGCTTGTCCACCCCCACCTTCCCCCAAGTAGGGACGAGTCTGAGGGGAGGAGACAGTCCCTGCCCTTAGGGAGACAGAGAGCAGAGAGCCCCCTACAGGCCCTGGTCTGATAGGGAAGAAGCCCCTGCCCTCAGACTCCCCAGTCTGACCAGGAGGCCAGGACACAGTGGTCACTGATGGACAGAGGCTCCAGGAGGACTTGGAGAGACATCAGTGAGGTCATCCTAGTACACATCCAGTCAAGCAGCGCAGAAGGGTCAGCCATCCTGATCAGGGAGAGCCACCTAGAAGGGTCTGGCTGGGCACAAGAAGAAATAGCTCTGGACCCCTGGCTTCCCCCTACCCCTCCCGATTTTCTGCAGCTTTTTAGGCTGCCTGTGGTTTATGCCTGGGCCCTCCACACAGCCCTCCCTCTGCGCTGATCACAAGGGCCAGGCTCCTGACCTCTGCTCCTTCCTTTTCCACAGATGTGCCCTCGTGGCTCAAGAGCCTCCGCCTGCACAAGTACGCGGCCCTCTTCTCCCAGATGAGCTACGAGGAGATGATGACGCTGACTGAGCAGCGCCTGGAGTCTCAGGTGAAGCCACAGGGAGCGTCAGGGAGGTGCTGGGGACAGCACCATGTTGACATTACGCTTGCAGCCCGAGCCCCTTCATCTCTCTGGGCCTTGTTGGAGCACCCCAAATACCTCACCCTCCCATTTCCAGCTTCCTTTCCCCTTCTGCCCCTACCACAGAATGTCACCAAAGGTGCCCGCCACAAGATAGCCCTGAGCATCCAGAAGCTGCGTGAGAGGCAGAGCGTCCTCAAGTCCCTGGAGAAGGTAAGGACCCAGTATCCCCATCTCCAAGGCCAGCTGGCTGCCCAGTGGCACAGTAGACTCAGGGCTCTGCGTCGGCCTTGCTGCCTGAGTGGCCTCCCCTTGGGGTCCCCAGCCCTCAGGTCTGACCTCCAGTGGCCCCAGCCCTAAGGAGCCAGGCTCCGGGGACCAAGTGCAAGTCAGCTCATAGGCCTCACGTGCCTGTGACTGAGGCTCCCTCCTCGTCTGTCCTGGGCTGTACCTCCAGACTCTGCCTGTTGACTCCGTCCCTTCTCTCTCCTTTCGCCTTTCCATTTCTGACTCGTCTCTCTGGTAGAGCCGAGTGTCTCCCTGTGTTCATGATCTCTCTGTCCATTTGGTTGTTTCTCATCCACTCACTCTCCTTCCTATCTGCCTCGATGGGCACTCCTTTTCCCTTTCTCTGCCGCTTGTCTTCTGGTCCCCCCTTCAGTGGCTTGGTCTGAGTTTGGTCCCATCCTTGTGGGAGCCTGAGGTCCCAGCATTAAAGCACCTTCTCCTGAGCTCAGTGGGACTCCACGCTGAAGGGGAGAGGAGGGAATGTATGTGTACAGATGTGTCCGTGTACATGGGCTTGCGGTGCCCTTACCTGCCTTGTCTATGTGCTGCAACCAGGGTCCTCCAGCCCTCTCCAAGCCCTGTATGACCCCACTTGTGTAGTCATTCTACATTGCTCAGGGGATCAGCCCGTGATTCTGGCTGTGTCCTTGTCCCCAGGATGTGCTCGAAGGCGGGAATCTGCGAAACGCTCTGCAGGAACTGCAGCAGATCATCATCACCCCTATCAAGGCCTACAGTGTCCTCCAGGCCACGGTGGCTGCCGCCGCTGCCACCACCCCTGCTGCCAAGGATGGGGGCCGGGGGGAGCTGCCACTGCCAGGTGCTGAGCCTCCCCTGGCTCACCCCGGCACAGACAAGGGCACTGAGGCCAAGGACCCTCCAGCTGCAGAGAGCTACCCTCCTCCACCAGCTCCAGCTCCCACTGATGGCAATGAGCCAGCCCCGGCTCCCGTTGCTGACGGAGACATCCCCAGCCAGTTTACACGGGTGATGGGCAAAGGTGAGACCGCCCAGGGCCCAGTAGGAAGTTCTGGGGCAGAGGGCCAAGCAACCCCAGGCAGCAGGGATCGAATCCAAGTTAAATGGTAGGAGCAGAGCTTTCTAAAGCGCCCTGGAAACTAGAGCACTGCAGAGAGTGGCTGAGACAGAGGGTGGCAAGGCCTCTGCCCTCAGCTGTGTCCAGGCTGATGGTAGGAAACAACCCTTACCCTCAGAGCGTCTCCAGCCCGAGCGGAGGACAGGCAGTGGGTCAGTGGAAACTGCCTACAGTAAAGGGTGAACAGCTAAGGCAAATCTGTTGGTTCTCTCAGAGGGGACGGAAGTCCAAGGATGGATGTGGTGAAGCTCATGATGGGCTCAGCCTTTCTTAAGGCAGCATGGCGTAGCAGACTTTCCACTTGGGTCTGGATCCTTTTAGCTGTGTGACCTGGAGCAAGTGACTCAACCTTTCTGAGCCTCAGCTTCCTCAGCCTAGAAAGGCCCACCCTGATGAGATTGTTACAGGAGTTAAAGGAGAAGAGGTATCATTGACTTCATCTCTGCCTTATGCCAAGCAATATGGTGGACACTTTCTATATCCTCTTGGTAACCTTGGCACATAGCTGATACTCATCCAGCCTGAGTTTCCTGTCACTCCTTCTGTCCTTCTGTGCCAGCCAGCTGGGACCAGGGAAGCTGGAGCATGACAGAGGGCATGCTGGGGGCTAACGTCCCGCCCTTTCCTGTGTCCCCCAGTGTGCACCCAACTGCTGGTGTCCCGACCAGATGAGGAGAATATCACCAGTTACCTCCAGCTCATCGAAAAGTGCCTGACTCATGAGGTGAGGCCCTCTCCAGGGCTCCCAAAAAGGGGGGCGCTGCCCCCGCCCTCTCAGGCCTCCCGCACTCTCAGGACCAACAGGCCCTGCCGCCTGGCAGCCACCCCCTCCAGCCCTCATCTCACCAGTGCCGGGGTCACTGGATGCCTTCACCCGCCCCTCCTGACAGAGCAGGTTCTCGGGCCTCCTCTGCTGCTCCCTCATGGCGTTCTGCACAGTTGTGATCGCACGTGTGTCTTCCCCCTGCTCAACTCTCAGCTCTGTGCACACAGGGCCCCTCCGCGTCCCAGTGTTGCCTGGCACAGAGCGGGCAGTTGGTAGACGTTTTAGCAAACGAATGGAAGGCGGATCTGGAGAAGCATGGCCCCCTGCTTCAACCTCCTGACTCTGTCTAGGCTTTCACGGAGACGCAGAAGAAACGGCTGCTGTCCTGGAAACAGCAAGTGCTGAAGCTGCTCCGGACCTTCCCTCGCAAAGCCGCGCTGGAGATGCAGAGCTACCGGCAGCAGAAAGGGTAGGCGGGCGGCCCGGGCACAGGCGCCTTCCAGCCCCGGGCCCTTGCTGCTGGACAGACAGTGCTTAGAGGGGAGCTCACACTCTGGGCTGGGAATCCGACTGTACCCATGCAGTCTCTGGGTGACAAGTCACCCCGTGGAGACTTTCCCAGAAGAAACTCACGATGTCCTTACCACTAGAATAGGGTGCTGGGGTGACAAAACCAGCGCATGTCCCAGTAGTAGGTCCTTGGCCTGTCCCTTGTTCTCACCTGTGTGCAGAGGGCTCTGAAGTCCCTTCTCACCCCAAACAAAAACCAGAGTGTTAGACTCAAGACGTAGTTGAAGTTAGACTAACTGCTTGAGTGGACACGGGGGAACCTTCGCATACGCCCCATCTCCGTCCTGGGTCAGCCTTGGGGCAGGAGGAGACAGGCTTTGTGCGCAGGGACTCGGACAGGGAGTCCTGGCTCGGAAGAGGGCTGTGTTCTGTCCTCCCACGGGGACTGTGGGCACGGTGAGGAGGGTGGACAGGTGGGCCCATCTGCCTAAACTGACACCCTGCCTTCTGCTCTCTCACAGCTGGGCGTTTGGCTCCAACTCACTCCCCATAGCTGGTTCTGTGGGGATGGGGGTGGCCCGGCGGACCCAGCGGCAGTTCCCAATGCCTCCCCGGGCCCTCCCGCCTGGCAGGATGGGCCTTCTGAGCCCCTCGGGCATTGGGGGCATCTCCCCCCGCCATGCCCTCACCAGCCCCAGCCTTGGGGGCCAGGGCCGACAGGTGAGCCGGCTGGAAGCAGAGGACCTGGCGCTTCTGGGTTTGGGGTGGTAGTGCCTGGGACGTGCGTGCCCGTACCTTTGCGTCTGGGCCCGGCTTAAAGGGGAGGGGTTTCCCTGCCAGCTCCACCACTCCTGGGCCTGGGCCTCTTCTCCACTCATTCACTGCTTTCTCGCTCCCCGTGCCCTGTGCAGAACCTGTGGTTTGCCAACCCCGGAGGCAGCAACAGCATGCCCAGCCAGAGCCGCAGCTCTGTGCAGCGTACCCACTCGCTCCCAGTCCACTCGTCGCCCCAGGCCATTCTCATGTTCCCTCCAGGTAAGGTGCCCCCAGCCTTGAGACTCTGCCCCGACAACACCCTTAGCTGGCCTTTCTCTTCTTTTCTGGGTCTCGTACCCACTGTCCCTTCTCAGCTGCCAGAGTGCCTCTCCCCGTACCTCCCACCCCTCTGTACCCATCTCCCCGCATCGTGGGTTTTCTTCTACTTGCCCCCTGCTGCCCCCGTTTCAGTTTTATATTTTACATCCTGCTCTCTCTCTCTCTCTCTCTCTCAGTGTTCTCTCCCCTTACTCCCACCCCTGCATCTCCATATCTCCCTCCTGTGTCATAGTCTTAGTGTCTGTGTTGCTCTCGGCCATCCTGTCTTTGGAGGATCATTAAAGACTCCGTTTGGAAGGGCTGGAGGGGGTGGGAGAGAGTGTTGAGGTTTCTGTGGAGGGGAGTCCTGCGCATCAGTTCACTGGCATTCTGTCAGAAGCCAGGTGAGCAGACAGGACCCAGTAGACTTCAGCTCTTAGAGCAGGTTCTGCTCCTAAGGGTGCTGGCAGGGGAGAGGGCCGTTCTGCCTCTCTTCACAGACAGCCTGGAGATGGGAGCTCAGAACGAGGGCGAAGGGGCAGGAGGGAGCTGAGCGCCCTGCCTTCTTGGTGAGTGGGGCTTGATTCCTCCACCCCAAGCGGGGCCCTCTGCAGGCCGCTGAGGCCCAGAGGCCAACAAGGCTGATCTGGAAAGAGCTGCCTCTGCAGAGATCTTAGTTTTGCGAGAGACCCTGAACTCTTCATGTCATAAACTGCCAAATCAGTAGGGAGCCTTAATTATGAGACTATGTGGGCTGCCTTCTGTCGAAGGGAACCTTGTCCGTTGTGTTCATCCTAGCACAGGGCTTGCTATGCACGGGAGGCATTTGTAAGTGATGTTAAATGACTGGATGGATGAACTGCCCGAGCACAAGTAACAGTCCCCTTGTACCTCTGTGCCGTGCGCCGGCCCGCTTGCCTGCGCTGTCGGATCGGGCCCCCCAACTGCACACGTGAATCACACTTGCAGAGGTGACCTGCTCATGGTCAAAAAGCTTTTTGTTAGGGAGAGACAGGTAGATGGTCTGACCTGGCCTGAGCTCAGGATTCAGGGGGGACGTGATGAGAAGTCAGATTAGAGGTGGGGGCAGGGTCTCCCTAACCCGGGCAACTGCCTCCTGGCGGCAGTGAGGAGCCGAGGAGTGGTTTGAAGCATTGCGGGACAGAGTCAGGTCAGGGCTGCCCGAGGAGGTGGGCTGTGTCGCAGACGCCGGAACAGCAGGGCCTTTTGAGAGGCGCTTTGAGGACGAGCCCCATGGCTGCCGTCCTGATTTGCCCCGCCTGCCGGGCCTGCCCAGATCACATCCTGTCCAGAAGAGCAAGTCCATGTGGGATGAGAAGGGTTCTCGTTAAGCTTCTGCACCAAGTACAGAGCAGGTCGTCAGTCGGACAGCACAGGGCTGCCCAGTGCCCAGCGCGGATGCCCAGACTGTGGCTAAGGCAGCGTGCGCTGTGTCCCTGGAATAGTCACTGCCTGTGTGTGGCCTCCAGGAAGCTCCCTCGGCTTCACATCACTCCCTCTGTCTGCAAGCCAGGCTTTCTCTGTGTTGTCCAGCCTCTGCCCTTGCTGTTGTCACCTCTCCTGCTTTGTGACACACCCAGGCCTGTCTCTGTCCTTCATCTCTGCCCAGTCACACCTTCCGTCTGAGTGCGTGCGTGTCCTCGTGTGCTCTGTCTCTGTCTCTTCCCTCTCCCTGCCCCTCCCTTCCTCTCCCCCATGCCAGCCCTCCAGTCCTTTGTGTCTCCCCAGCTCTCTGCTCCTCCCCAGGCCAGTCTTCACTGCCCCCGGTTCTCTCCCTCCCAGACTGCCCGGTCCCTGGGCCTGACCTGGAGATCAATCCCACTCTGGAGTCTCTGTGTCTGAGCATGACAGAACACGCCTTGGGTGGTGAGCATTTCCTCTTTCCCTGACCCAGCTCCCACCTACCCAGCAGCGTCTCCACCTCTGAACTGAGCCACTCAGAGTCATCCTGAGGGGTCCCGAGGGGAGGCCGGACTCCAGGGAGGGCCTGACTGGGATGACAGGCTACCTGAGCGCCTTTCCTCAGGCCTCCCGCCGGCTCCTGATCTTCCTCCCTTCCTCCCTTTCTTACCGCAGATGGGACAGACAAAACCTCCACCATCTGACAGGACCCACAGCCCAGCGCACCTATAGGCTCCCTGGGCGGCGGGCGGGGGCCAACCCCCAACGGGCTTCTCGGCAACAGCGAGCGGGTGGGCTGGCTCAGCTATACATTCTAATATTTTTCTACTCTCTCACCCTTTTAACTTTTGTTTAACATTGGCACACGCCTTGCTCACTCCCAGGCCCGTCGAGGGATCTCTGCTGAGGCCCAGGGAGGTAGGGGGCAGCCAGGATGAAGGGGGCAGGGACTGGCCAGCCTGCCTGGCCCCTCCTTCCCTCATCCTCTACCTGGCCCTGTCCCACCCTGCCTCCTCGAGACCGCCGGCCGCCTGCCCCTCCCGGGGGAGCAGCCTCCCCGTCTTCTGGGGCCTGCTCAGCACCATCTGACATCTGGGGAGGGACAGCGAGGTAGATAACCTGCTCTCCTGAATGTCATTTGAGAGGAGGAGAGGAGCCTCCTCCCACCTCCTCCTTCCCATTCCCGTCATGCCCCGAGGACAGGAGCCACCCTCCTCTCACTCACCTCCTTTTGTCCTGTTTATCAGAGGTTCTCTACAATTAATTTCTTAGGCCTATTTAAGATACATATTTATATAGTTCTTAACGGTTTTTCTCTCTGATCATTCCCTCTCATTTTTAGAATCCCCAGGCCTCTCTCTGAGCCAAGAAAGTGGCAGGGGGAGCCTGAATTTTACGAGGAGAGAGGGCAGAGCCCCCTCCTCCAGACCCCCTAGCCCTTCCCCATGCCCCCAGCCCTGGCTGCCCTGATGCAGAGGTCGAAGGCGGGGAGCCGGGGCACCAGTGAGGTCAGGAAGTCTGTTGCCTTAACGTCCCCTTCCCCCACCAACACACACCCTTCTCCACTCCCAGGTCTGGGTGCTCAAAGACTTGGGGGTAAGGAATAGGGAAAGGGGATTGTTTGGTTTTTGGTTTCTTTCCCCATCGCCCCTTTTCTTTTGACCTTCCCCCACCCCCCATGCTGTCATGACCTCACTTAAGTGGAACACTATATCATAACCCAGAGTCGTCCCGGCCCCGCAGTCACACAGATCCTCTGGTCCCTGTTCCTACTGAGGGGTTGTGCTGGGGCCCAGGTGGAGAGAGGGGATTTGGGGGTTCAGCCTGTGGGGAAGCCAGGGTCCCCTATTCCAACCCCCTCGTCCCCCTCAACCCACTCCCCTCACTGGGACATTCTCAAGCTTTTCACACCGAAAAGGAAAAAAAAAAATGTTATTTTTAGATACATTTTATGAATAACTTTTGTTATGAATATGGCTGGTAACCATTGTGTATGTTATTAAAGATACAAAATGTTGGGAAAAAACAAAAAACCAAAAAAAAAAATTTTAAAACCACCGCCCTCCCTGCACTCTCCCCCCATTCCCCACCTTCTTGCCCCTGCCCACCTGGTCTGGACCTCCCTCAGCTCTCAGCCCAGGCAGGGGGAGAAAGCCAGGGGCTGGGGTGGCCCTGGGGACCTGCTACAGGTCCCCACCTCCTCTCCCAGTGCCGGGCTGGGTGGGGCGTCAGGTTTATTTATGTACCTCTTGCACACTCATCAACCTATGCAAGTCCCCCGCCCCGGCCCCTCCATGTTTCTGTGCCTTTGCTCGCTCCCCTCAACCTCCCAGGGCTTCTCTGATCCCCTCCCACCAGCCCCAGGACATGGGATGGACAGGGGCCACCTCATTTGGAAACAGCAGGGTGTTCCTCTTACAGGACCCTCACCTCCTCCCAGCCAGTCCTGTCTTGTTCACTTGTTCAGGGTGCGCTGGCTCTGCCTGGCCCTGGGAGGGGGCGAGGGACACCTCCCCACACACAACGGGAGGCAAGAGCTGCCCACCCCCCCGACCTGACAGCAGAGTGTGCAGGACGCAGGCGGCCCCACTCTGATGGGCAGGACCCTGATCCTCTCCTGCCCCGCCCCCCTCCCCCGCCCCCCCCCCCC
>NC_060279.1:97630590-97861150 GCF_021613505.1 Equus quagga | reverse complement strand
CCCCCCCCCCCGGGCCCCTCCACCATGGTTTCACCCTCCCTTCTGTCTCCAGCCCCACTGGCAGAATCAGCTTTGAGTAACTGTACAGTGTTTCTCGCTGTTGGAGAAGACTTATTTGTTGGAGTTTCACTTGTTTAATGGTCTGGGCTTATTTTGGAAAAAAAAAAAAAAAAAAAAACCAAAAAAGGATTCTGACCTTTGTTATGCTACATTTCATGGAAAATCTAGTGGTCCTGTCTCTGTGGCCTTTGCTTCTATCCCTTAAGCTGGGGCCATGGAGCACACAGGGTAGGTGTGGGGAGGGGGAGGAGGGGTAGGCGGAACGAGACCCCAGGGCCTGGGACCGAAGTAGAGAGAAGTCGGCTTTATTAACAGCGAAGGTTTGGAGGAGGGGAAGGGAACAGACAAAGCGAGGGGCTTGCAAATAGAACACTGGAAAAGCGCCTTCCTGCGCGTCATCATCGTGTCTGTGCCAGTCCTGAAGGCCCTGGGACTCAGTCACTGTCGCTGTCGGCTTCACTGGAATCAGAAGCTGCAGCTTCACTGCCATCCTGGGCTGAGTGCTCACTGCCACTGGGGAAGGGACTGGCGCTGCGGCTGCGCTGGCCACCGCCATCACTGCCGCTGTCTGAATCGTCACTGCCACGGGCCCGGCCTCTGTCCTCCTCATCAGAGTCAGCGTCGTCCTCCGAATCCGCGTCACTGCCGAAGATCTCCTCTTTGTCCCGGGCAGCCCGAGCCTCATCCTCACTGCTCTCCTCCTCACCGCTCCCACTCTTGTCACTCGCCTCGTCCCTGTCACCTTCCTCCCGTTCACTCTCACTGCCTGAGCGCTCGTCCTCACTGCCTTCCTTCTCGCTGCTGCTGTCCTTCTCTCGCTCGTCATCTGTAAGGGAGCAGCGAGAAGTGAGGCCCAGCTTTCCAGCTTCCCAGGGCTCCCAGGGGTTGGCCTGCCCAGCCTTACCTGAGCCCCCAGCTTCTTTCTCTTCTGTTTCCATCTCCTCTTCCTCTTCCTCCTCGGGTTCGTGGTTCTCCAGCTGGGCCTTCCGTGCCTCCTGGAAGCAGCAGGGTTGAGGGGAAGGAGGGTGTTCTATGGGGCTTTTGTCCCTCTCCTCACCCACCACCCTCCCCACAGGTGCCCTGGGCCAGGGTCGCCTGTTACCTGGGCTTCCAGTTCCTTCTCGTTCATGTCCCGATGTTTGACCACAAGCAGGGCATTGGTACCTGACTGGACCCCAGCTTTGGCCCGGCGCTTACTCAGGCGGACCCTGCAGTGGGCGAGGCGGGGGCGCAATGTGGAAGATGTGGTTAAGGACCCCCAATGGGGGATCTGGTCTGACTTCGTTCTTACTACTTCACCAAAGCTTAGCCCACAACAGACCAGGATAAGTGCAGAGTGAATAAGGGAGACGAAACTCAGGAGGTGGGACAGGACGATAGTTCCAAGAGCCCAGTTCGGTTGCCCTGCACTAAATTTATAAAGTATATATACACATATTGCACAGACAGAGATTTTCATGTGAATTAGTTACCACTTAAAAAGCAAAATCTAAGCTTCTGGATTTCTAGTTTGTAGAAAATAGGAAGCTATGGCCTCACTGGGCTGTTGCGCCCCCGAAACATAGCAACAAAGGGTTGGAGCCCTTTGCTGGGCCGTGTCGTGGTGTCCCTTGGTTGCCAAGAGCTCCAGCTCACACACACCCCGGCAGACCACGGTGCCTTTTACATTCCCTGCCTGGCTTACGGGATCAGAATTTGTGATCTCAGCTTTAAGTAGAAACTCAAGGTCACACTTTCTTTCCCAACCCTTACCCCAAGGGCCCCAGCACAGCAGTCAACTTTTAGCCATCAGGGAAAAGTTGGGGGAGGGGGTGTCAGATTTTTGAATTTGGGTATCCAGCATCTCATTTAAAACATTGATGCTAACTGTATGTATTGCTCCATTCTTCGGCTATGTTACTTTCACGTGAAGTCTCTTAATGTCGGGAAACTTGGCTGTCTACCCCATACAAAAGCTCTGATGTCTCCAGTGTTAGGTAAAGATTTTCTCTGGGGTCTCACATTAACACCAGGTCCAGGCCACTTGCATGAGCCAGCTTCTGCTGCTCTTGCTTACTAACGCACATGACAACTCCTTAGGTACAGATGACCTCCAGGGTGGCCCTTGCACACCCCATGGTCTTAATTCTGTAACATAGGGCCGGGCTAATCTGAGATAGGAGTGTGCTGAGTACCTAGTCTCCAGTTCATTGTAGTAGACGCCATCGCCCTCTCGGAAGATGAAGAAGTAGTTTTCCTCGTAGCCCTTGCTAGCCTTGTTCTTCACGTTCCAGTTGTACTCACGAGCAATCTTGTAGTCATACCTGAGGATGAGGGGACCAGGGTCAGCCCCATTTCCTCCCTATCAGAAAAGGAGGTACTTCTCAGTCCCCAAAACCTCCCCCCAACCCACGCACACATCATCCGGTGCATAGTCCATCTCCTCTTCCTGGTCCCGCTTTCGCTTCTTCAGCGTCTCCTCCACAGGCAGGAAGTAGGCCACAAACTGGTTCCCTTCCTCATCCATCATGCCTCTGGTTGGGGGAAGGGGAGGAGCAGTGAAGAGTGACAAAGGGGCAGTAAGGAGCAGGCCAAGGTGGGTGCCAGGGCCACTTACCTGATCATGGCCTGAGACATCATCTCCAACGCAGCTGCACCACTCGTGTCCTTGGGGGCTGGGTCTGAGTCAAAGATTACCTGAGCACACGGGTTGATCCACATCTGGGGGGTGGACAGCACTGGGGTTAGACTGGGACAGGCAGAGATGGCAAGCTAACCCTCTCTGCCTCCTGCCCTGGGTCTGACCTTAAAATCTGGGAAGACAGGCATGACCTCCACTGGCGTCACCCGGGGCTTGCTGTAATGCTGGGAGATCTGGTGGAGGCGAAAACGGTGAGGAGGACGCAGAGCTCCAGAGCCACACCTCTGCCTCCCCCATCCCAGTCCCTCAATTACCGATTTCTGGGCATCCTCAAAAGTCTTCTCAATGGCTGTGATCTGGCTGTCCCTGTCTTTGTAGATTTCTTCCTCAGTGAACTGCTGCTTCACAGAAACTCCAATCCTAGGGGTCAAGAGACAGGCCTTTAGGGGCCACTGGACACAGCTGAAGTCTCCACGTTCCCCCTCTTCCCACAACTTACTTGACCTCAGGCTTCTCATTGGAGATGCCGTAACGGTTGAACTCGGTTGAGATGTACTCTGTCTTCCGCATCCATGGCACCACCTTTGCGTGCTGCTGGGATCTGGGGTGGGGGATCAGGTGCCTCAAGACTCCATCACCCTCCTCCCATCGGAGCCAGTCCCCACTCAGCACTCCCTCACCTCTTAGAGCTGGTGGGGGCCTGAATCTCCTCTTCCAAAAGCTTCTCATCAGCTGGATCTAGGAGTACTAGAGGGGAGCAAGGGAGCAGGAGCCCATGAGGGAGGCCAAGGCCCGGCCTCTGCTGCCCTAGAGCACGCCCTCCCTGCCTCCCCACACACCGTTGGGGTCAATGCGGTAGGTATCAGGGTTGATGAGGTCGATGGTGACCCCCAGGTCTGGCTCAGTCAGGAGGTCATGTTTGTGCTGTTTCTCCAAGGAGGTCGCCTTGTACTGGACGAACCTGGTGGGGAAACATGCCCATTATGGTTTCCTGATTCCAGCTTTCTCCCTCACATCCCTGCTTCCCAGAGGCTCAGCTTCTCCATGGAGGAACTCAGAAGGGAGTTCCTCCATGCTGGAGCCAGAAGGCTGGCTCTCCAGTGGAAAGAGACTTGGACACTGCTTGCTTCATTCATCAACAAATACTCTTGGCGCGCCTACTACCATGTGCTAGGGACGACTCCAGGCCCCGAGGGAGCAGTCACCAAGAACAGCGGTCCTTGCCCTCAAGGACCTCATGTTCTAGATGAGCTGTCTCCCCACCCCGTCATCCCCATCCTTCTCACCTGTTCTGGTCGAAGGGGTAGGTGATGAACTTGGGGTCGAAGGGGATGTCAGGGAGGCTATTGCAGTACTTGACTCGGCAGACCACTCCAGACCTGGGAACACAGCGGCTCAAGACCTGGCCCCCGCCGCCCCACCTCTGCTCCCAGCCCCCGCTGGCCCCCCGTTCCTGGGAAAGCACAATGGGGCTCACCTCTCAGGCAGAGTCCGGTGGGAATTGGGCCTGGTGGGCAAGAGAGAGAAAGATGGGAAGGACGGGACCGACAGGAGAGTGAAGGGGGCTTCTCCAAGCTTCTGAGAGAGGGAGGGGGTGACAAAAGCTCACTCCTTTTGGTGGGGGCGCTCCAAGCGCTTTAATGGAGGGAGCCAAATATTCAGTTCCTTTTAGATAAAGTGTCCCTAAATGCTTTAGCGAGTGGAGCCAAGCGACCAATCTCTTTTGAAGGAAGTGTCTTCCAAGTGCTTTAATGAAAAGAACCACATACTCCACTGTTTTTAGGGAAAAGGGTCTCCAAACGCTTGACTCAATCCCTGCTGCATAAAGTCTCCAAGAGCTTAATCCCTGAACCCCACGGCAGAGAAGGAGGGGGCAACACCGCGTCCTTGGAGGAACCCGCCCCTCTCCGTCAAAGGTGAGCCCTCCGTGACGTCACGGCGTTTGCAACGAAGGTTTGACGTCACAGGCAAACCTGGGGGGCCGGTGACGTTGTAGGCAGACACCCGCACTCGACCCCCAGCCTCGCCGAAACCTGGAGAGACCTAGAGGAAAGCCCTGCAGCCGGCGGCGCGGCGTCTACCTGTGGCCATCCTCCCGCTGGGCCTGGGTCTGGATGGTGGGCGCCATGGCGACGAGGCGACGGCAGCCCGGACGCGATCCTTGCCGAGTCGCGGGGAGACGCTGAAAGGCGTTCCGACTTCGGCGGACGCCGAGTACGAGGCAGCGCTCGGGCAGGCGCCGCTCTCCGCGGGGGCTGGGTCAGGACGAGGTGAGCTGCTGAGAAGAGTTCCAGTGGAGACTCAGGTAAACGCACAGGCAGCGCCGAGGACAGCCTCGCAGCTCCGGCTCCACCAACTGCCGCCAAGACGCTGAGGACCCGACAGGGCGCCTCAGGCCGCGAGGCCTTCTGGGAAATAGAGTCCGGCTCGGACCCGCACCCGGATTGGCGAGCGGCAGGAGGAAGGGCGGAGCGAGGCAGGAAGAGCCTCTTGTGATTGGTGAATTGGTATCTCAGTCTGGATTTCCAGTGTTAGAAGGTAGGGCGCCTTCTTTCCTCCCATTGGCTGAGTTTCCTGGGAGGCGGGGCTAACCAGCAAACAGGGCCTAGAGACCAGACACTAAAAAAGAAGCCGGGAGAGACGCACTTGTGACGCACTTCCGAGGCGCTAAGCGAGGAAGATGGCTGCGTCCCAGCAGCAGGCTTCCGCGGCTTCCTCTGCTGCTGGTGTGTCGGGTCCTGGTTCGGCGGGTGGCCCGGGTCCCCAGCAGCAGCCGCAACCACCGGCACAGCTGGTGGGGCCTGCCCAGAGCGGGCTTTTGCAGCAACAGCAACAGGACTTCGATCCCGTGCAGCGCTATAAGATGCTCATCCCGCAGCTGAAGGAGAGTCTACAGGTGCTTGGCCGGGAGCTGCGAGAAGCTAACGGGGCTTGGCTCTCGGACTCCAGGGGGGCGGGTGGAGAGTCGTTTAGTCAGGAAGAGAGCGCAAGGAGCGTTAGGCAGGGAGCAGGAGTGAGACGGCGTGCTCCTGATGAGGCCCAGGCGAAGCTCTGCGGACTGACAGTCTGAGGCGGGGTCAGCGCGGATGTTGAGCCTGGGAATGGCCGGGACTCGAGTGGGAGGGAGTTTAAAGGAGAAACCAGGCTCTGGTGGTTAACGCCAGAGGAAAGGCCTGGTCTGTGCAGAGATTCTGCCCGTGATTGGTGGGTGTGGGAGGAGGCTATTGGCGAGAGCCCCAGCTGAGAGCGGCCTCTGGGAAAATACGGTGGTTATTGCTATAGAGGAACGGAAGCGGGGGCCACTCTGGAGTGACAGGAGGAGAAGTGCCAAGTGAAGAGGAGGCCGGAGATTGGATGGATCTTAAGGAAGAGTGTAGATATACCAAAGGCGTCCCCTTCTGTGTCTCCATCTCCCGCATCTTTTTTTTTTTTTTTTTTAACTAGACCTTGATGAAGGTTGCAGCCCAGAACTTGACTCAGAACACTAACATTGACAACGGACAGTGAGTGTAGTCCCCTTTCCCCAGGATGTCCTCCTATCTCCACCCCAGTCTTAGAAACTCATTCCCTGAGCCCAGCCAACCTTCCCCAACCCCCACCTTTCCTTCTGTTTTCAAGCCCAGCTCTCTAGCGCCCGGCCTTGTTCTTTTTGCTGCTTCTGCCACTAACGGTCCCCTAGGCCCTGCCTTGGGGCTCCTGAGCCTATACCTGCTTTCCTGATGATACTTGGTTGGGTAGACACTGATGTCCCAGAGATTGGCAATCCCTACCCCAGTCAGCTTCTTCTCCTGGGCTATAGAAAGAGCAGCGACGGACCCATGCAGCGCTTTGACAAGTGTCTGGAGGAGTTCTACGCCCTCTGCGACCAGCTGGAGCTCTGCCTGGTAAGGGGCCTCCCAGACACTGAGTGGCCACCACTCTGCCTCAGTCCCCGGGGTCCTCAGGAACCCTCGTTCAGTCAGTCAGCACAGACTCACTGTGCATTTCCTGCGGGCTGGCCCTGTGCTTCACCTAATGCTAGGGACACAATGTTGCCCTGATGGTTGCCGTCAGAGAGTTTCTACTTCAGTGGGGTGACGTACATCCCCGAACAGCGACAGTTCAGAGTGGTCAGGGCTATAATGGGAGAAGCCCAGGACTATGATGGGGGAAGTATAGGCAGAGGGGTCTGGACTACAATGAGGAAAGCTCAGGGGGCTGTGGCAGCCCAGAGAAGGCCCCTGGCCCTGCCTAGGGAGAGAGTGGCTCAGGGAAGGCCACTGGTGGAGAGCACCTCTGAGCGGAGGCTGGAACAAAAATGGAAGCAGGGCAGGACTTGTGAGGAGGGCACATTCCTAAGAGCACAACCTCTGGAATCAGATGGGCCACCAGGCTCTCCCTGAGCCTTGAGTTCCTCCTGTGGAAAATGGATTTTCAGACAGTCTCAGCAAGATCCTGCATGCAAAGTACTTCCCGTGATACCGGGCACCTGGCAGATGTTTCATGTGGCATCATGGTCTTTATTTTGAAGGAAAAGTCAGAGTTTGAGAAGTCTGGTAGCAGAAGAAAGGTTTTCCAACCAGAAAGGAACAGCTTCTGCTTTAAGTTCCTTTTAGGAACGTGGTAAAATTCAGTCTGGCTCAGGTTTAAGTGGGGCTTGTTGCATTTTGAAAATAGCTCTGAGGGCAGTGGGGAGCCATGAAGGATTTCAGTCAAGGAAGAACATGGATCCATTTGCTTTTTTAAGGAATGTGTCTCTGGCTTTCACATGAGAGATGGGTTAGAGGGGCCGAGAGTGGAGGCTGGGAGCCCAGGGAGGCAGCCATGGGAGGATTCCAGTGGGCTGGGTCCCACCAGGGCGGGGCCCTGAGGAGGTGGGGGAGGGCAGATGGGAGGGAGGCTCAGAAGGCATTGTGGACAGGCCATGGTTCTGCCAGGCTGTGCACCATCTGAGGCCCAGGGCTCTAGCTGGAATGGTAGGGCCATCCCGGGACAGGGACCCAGGAGGAGGAGTGGTTTGGGGGCGGAGTATGAGAGCTGTGGAATTTCAGGAGAGGCTGGGGACACAGATGTGGTGTCATCAGCTCAGAGGTGGAAACTGAGTGGCATGTGTGGGCGAGACAGCCCGGAGAGGGCATGAGACCGAGAGGAGGAGACGGGACCTGGGAACTGCCACGTTGAAGGCTTGGCTGGAGTAGAAGTCCCTAGAAGGAGCAGCCAGAGAAGTAGGAGGAAACTCAGGAGCAGGTGCCATCAGAGTCCACTGCCGGCTCCCAGCTTGTGGTCAGGACCAGGACGGTCACAGCAAGGGTACCTGACGTTCATTAGTTAGCACTTAAGTGCTGTGCCAGGAGCCGTGTGTGTGTCTCACGTGCTATTCTCCTCTTATGGCGTAGCAGAGGTAGTGATGAAACCCATTTTCCAAAGGAGGAAACCAGCTCAAGAGGGATAGCCGCATGCTGAGGTCACCTAGCAGGTGGCTGGCAGGGCAGCTCGGACCCGGCGACCCTGGGAGTGCAGAGGCCAAGCAGGCTACCCCCGCCAGCCCTCGGGGTGGACGTGGGAGTCCCCAGAGGGAGGCTGACCGGCACCTCGCCTGCCTGTCCACAGCGCCTGGCACACGAGTGCCTGTCACAGAGTTGCGACAGTGCCAAGCACTCTCCCACGCTGGTGCCCACAGCCACCAAGCCGGACGCGGTGCAACCTGACAGCCTGCCCTACCCGCAGTACCTGGCGGTCATCAAAGCCCAGATTGCCTGTGCCAAGGACATTCACACGGCTCTGCTGGACTGCGCCAACAAGGTCACGGGCAAGACGCCGGCACCACCCACGGGCCCCGGGGGCACCCTGTGAGCCGGCGCGGCTGGGAGGGGGCAGGAGGGGGGCGGGGGACAGGGAGGGAATGAAGAGTGGCCTCAAATCAGCCTTGTGTCTTTTTTCCCCCTGCACAGCACGGCTGGAGCCAGCAGGGGGCGGGCGCAGCCAGCAGGCTGCACACAGGGCGGGGCCTGGGCTCCTGGCTGCCGGCTGGCGTGCGTGGACTTTGGACTGTGCCTGGTGGTGACCTCTTTCATGGGTTCTCCGCCGACCTGGCCTGGGTGTGGAGCCCTGTGTGGGCCCCTCGCCCTCATCCTTCCTTGATTCTGCCCCATTTTGGGGTGGTCTCTGTGTCTGCTCCTTTTTCTAGCTGTCCTCTGTGTGTCTCTACTGCATGTGGCTGTTGTCTCTCGTTCCATCTCTTTTTCGAGGCGCTCTCTCTGCCTCTGTGGTCTTGTGCCTCCCTGTCTCTCACCATCTCTCTCTTCCAGTCCCCTTTACTGTCTTCTGCCTCCATCTCCTAACTGGGACTCTGTCCTATGAAGCGGGCCAGATTCTGGGAGCCAGAACCTTTGGGTTGCCTGGGGTGGGGGAAGGGTCGCAGCCAAACCCAGGGATCCCCAGCATCTCCCATGTCAGCCCGGTCGCCAGGGTCCTTAGCTCAGGAAAGGAGAAGTTGCGAGGGTCTAGGCCCTGACCTCAGCACGCCTGGTCAGGGAGCAACTCGGGCCCCCACCCGTACCCAGGGCCTGCGTCAGCAGCACTCAAACTAGGGGCGTTGTGCAATCCGTGGTGAGGCCTGGCCCAGCTGGATGCCTGGGTCCCTGTATTTTTAGCCCCAAAGCAGAAGTGAAAAGGCCCCAGTAGGGGTGAATCATCAGTCCTGGGGAAGAACCCAGGCGCCTGGGCTGCAGCTCCGGGAAGCAGGCCTTGGGGAGGGGGCTTCAGGGAGGGGGTGCCCCACCAGACTCCCCACTTCCCTCAGAGCAGGCTTTGGGGAGCTCAGCCATGGCCGTCAGGTCTGGGCAAGTGCAGGGCGGAGCTCCCAGCCCAGGCCCAGCTGGTGGGGTGTGAAAGGCTCAAGTGACTCAGCCTGGTTGTGGGGCCGCCCCACCCAGCACCTTCTGTGCCGTGGTTCCCATGTCTCCACCCAGGGACCTTCTGTCCTGGACCCCACATCTGCAAGGAAACCCGGGACCTGGAAACCTGTGATTCACCCAGAGCCCAGGTCCCCCCACTGGAGTCCCGGGAACGGCGAGCGTGTGTGTGTGGCACATCCCAGGAAGTTTCCCCGCCGCCTCCGTGTCCTTGACGTGCCAGGCACACAGGGCAGGCCTCGGGAGGGGCAGCAGCCCTCTCAGGCACTGGGGGGGACTTAGGGAAGCCACAGCTCTCCCCATTTGCCGAATCAGGCCCCCAGCTCCCTCCCCAGATCGTCCAGGATGCTCTCCTTCACTTAGAGGCCACTGCTGGTGGACCTGACTCCCGTCTACAAAATACTTTCCCAGCGACGTCCAGATTCATGTTTGATCGACTCCCTGGGGACTATAGCCGAGCCAAGTTGGCACATAAAACTGACCATCATAATCTGTTCCTTGTCACCCGTACCTGTCTCCTGAACTGTACTTAATCTCCAGGTACAGCAAAAAATAAGAACAAATCTTATTTCCAGCTAATATGGTGCAGTTACCTATGTACAACCAAAAATGCACTTGTTCCCCAGAAGAGCCCACCGCCCTCCAGCCTGGGGACACACACCACGTACTGGTGGAGATGTGACAGTCCCCGGGGCACACTCACAAGACAGGTGCAGCTGGCCCCGTGAGGCGGAGTCAGCAGCGGCACACACAGGTGGGGGCATGACCTCCCGGCACCATGACCCAGGGCCCAGCAGTGCCTACAGCCACGCCCAGGGAGACGGCCGGGACACCAGTGGGCAGCCGGCTGATGGATGCACAGTTCACCAGCCACGTCCGGGCTGGCAGCTGCGCACCAGGAAGCTGAGTTCACTTAAGAAACATTTATTGAGCATGTAGTGTGGGCCAAGCCCTGCACGTTGTGCCCGAAAGATCTCTGCCTTCCTGGAGCTGGGATTCCAGTGAGAGAGTTAAGTGGGATCAAGTGAGACAGTCTCAGCTAGAAGTTCCCAGAAGAGACAGAAAGCAGAGAAGCGGGAGAGACCAGAAGTGGAGAGAGATTTATAACAGCAAAAAAAGAATGGTACTTGGGGATAAATCTACACAAAGGCAAGATTTGCATATGGAGGACTGTGTTACTTCACTGAAAAGCATGAAATAAAGTTTGAGAGCTTGGGTTGGGTAGTGGTTCGTGGGTATTCATTATTATGGTCTGTAAATAGATGTTACAATGTATTTATTTGTTAAATAGATGACAAAATTATTTAAAAAAATTTTTTTAATCCTTGGCTGAGGTCCTGAAGACCTCACTGAGAAGGTGGTATTGGAGGAGACTTGAAGGAGAGGGAGGAAGTTGTGGACATTCAAGGCAAGAACATTCTAGAACATTCTTGGTGAAGATTTTCACTAGATTGTTAGATCCAGGCGGAGATGGTGCAGGCTGGCGCGCAAGCACACACTGCAAGGAAGGGTGTGAGCTGCACAGCCACACGGCAACAGACCGTGGGGACACAGGCACACGCGACAGCCCTCAGCCCCAGTGGAGAATAGCATAGCCCACCACCCCACAGTCCTGGGGTCCCCAGGGTCTCTCTCCCAGTGACTGCCCCACAGACAGACTCTTAAAGGAACAATTCACCGTGTCAATAACAAGCAAGCCTCTAACCACCGCCTCACCCGCTATCTCTCACCCCATCTCGCCCCACGGCAGGCAGACTTTGCCCATCACTGGGTGACTCAGCCCTCCCTCCAACTTCACCTTATCTACAGCGGCCTTGGCTGGGCCACAATAAGGCTTCTCAGGTGTGAGTGTGTGTGCCTCCGCCCCGCCCTGCCCGCGGAGGCCACGAGTGGTGACAGCGACAGGGACCAGGGAGCGCAACAGCCACCCTCATCATGCGCGCTGTAGACGTCAGGAACCAAAGTTCACCAGTTTCACTGCCTTGTGACTGCGCCACAGGGGAACCGCATCCAGACGGCGGCCTCCCACGTTCTCAGCGACACCCCGAATGAGGACACAGCCGCGTGGGAACACTGTTCACTACGTACCCCGACCTCCAGGGGCCTCGCACACAGCCACAGCTGCCTACAGTCACACACGTGCTGGCACGCACACTCGGCTTCCAAGTAGCGTGTGCCCAGATCCTCCTCGCAGCAGAGGGCAACCTCAAGGAGTCGCACCCAGTCACTTCAGACCCCGCAGTGGTTCGGGGCCACACAGAGCTGTGCGGGCAGGGATGTAGGTCACACGTTCTCGTGAAAGCCACCTCAAAGACAGTCACAGTGGCGCGCACACTCCCACGCCCAGAGATGGTTCAAGCAAGCAATCCAGGCAATCACACAGGCCCAGGCGGTTTCACACATTTGTTCACCCGGCCATGCCCTGTGGGACTGTAAGTACACAGCGCTCACACCTATGTCCCCAACTGCACACCCAGGCACGCCAGCCCTCACCCGCCCGGTCCTGCCAGGGCACACGCCCTCGCACACGCAGGACACGCACGATTCCCGCGTGTACACACGCTGGGCGCCCCACGCAGTGGCATCCTCAGCCAGCCCGCCCGGGCCGCGCGCGCCCGCGCCGTCAATCACGCCAGGCGCGCACACGGCCCGGGCACACGTGCCGCGTACACGGCCGCCGCGCGCTCGCCCGGCTCTCACACCCCCGCGTTTCCCGTCCCCGCTTGTTTTTCTGGAAACTCTGCTCTCCGTTCCCCTCCCCCTCGGCCGGAAGTGCTCGCCGTATTTTTAGCCTCTCTGGTTTCCGCCCCTTTCCCCCGCGCTCTGCCCGCCCAGGCCCGGCCCCCCTGCGCCCCGCGGGGGACCCCGGCCATCCCCTTCCCCGCCGTCATTCCAGAGGGGATTCCCGGCCGCCGCCGGGGCCACGGATTTTCCCGCTGGCGACGTGGGGAGCGGGGAGGAGTCCTGCCCGAACTTCCTCCTGGGCTGCGCCGCCCGAGGCCTGGAGCGCGGAGGGTGGGGGACGGGCTCTGAGGTCGGAGGGAGGAGGGGCTGCGGCCCGCACGCCCGGGGCTGAGCGCGGAGGGGGCTTGGAGACCCGGCCCCCGGATCTGAGCCAGGAGGCCGGGGCTCCTGGGGCCCAGCCGTCCGTGCTTCGCTGGGTGGTCGGCCCTGCCCGGCGCAGAGCGCCCCCTCCAGCCTCTCCGAGTGTCGCCCAATCCCTAGCGTCCCAGCTCTCGGCCGATGACTCAGCAGATGCGAGAGGGGAGGGGGTCAGCCTGACTCAGGGGTGGGAAATGCACCCCGACTCCAGAATCGAAACTGGAATCCCTCCTCCAGGATGGCGGCCAGAGCCGAGCCGGACCCCAGGGTGCCCTCCACCCCCTTTTTGCCCGCCGCCTTCGTCCTACGAGCAGCACGGGGATGTGGAGCCCAGGCGAGAAGCGGGTGCCAGGCACCTCCCCTCTCCCCCTCTTCCCGTTGTCCTCCCGGCTCTGTTTACAGGCGACAGAAGCCCTGGTTACGAGAGGAACCCGGGCGTCCGGGTCGAGCCTCCTCGTCACGGCTTCCAGGAAGCCCCCCTCCCCCGCCCCTTGCGAGTGAGTCACGGGCGAGCGGGAGGCTGCGATCGTGCCAAAGGCGCCCGCAGCTCACGGGACCGGCCGGGAAGGCCCCTCGACCGAGAAAGCGCCGCACCAGGGATTCCCCTGCGCTCGGTCCGACGAGGCCAGGCGGCGTGCCTGGGAGAATCTCCTCACCTCAACACAAACCCGCAGTCGCAGCCTGCAAGCATCAACTTTCCACCATCATAAGTTGCGCTCCGTGGCAATGATTTCTACCCCCATATTTCCACTCAGGGCAGCCAGCTCACCAAAAGCCCCTTAAAAAACAAGTTTTCTTCCCAGATCGTAGCAGTTTTCACTCAGGGCGACCCCTTGACAATAAAAGACCTGCCAATGTGGGGAATGATCCTCGCGAGTTTAGAGTTCTCTCAAGGCACACCTTTAGAAGAGACGCAGCCGGCCATCAGTTGGGGATGACCCATTTCTTCCACCTCAGAGCAGCTTTCCATCAAGGCAACCCTCCACCATAATAAAAGCTCTCCCCCATTCCGATCCTGAGTTTTCTCAGAGGGCGAGCTCTTAGTATAATTCAAGGCCCTGGTATCAGGCTGCTGCCATTTATTAACTGGTGAGTAACTTGGCCTCTCTATGCTTGGCTTTCCTCGTGTGTAAAATGGGCACAATAAGACCGCCTTGAGCTAATGTATGTAAAGCGCTTTCATACAACAGTGCCTAGCCCAGAGGAGCCATCACAAGTGTCGTCATCTGCTCGAGGGCGAGAGGGTACAGCGGCCCTGGGATTGGGAAAGGAGGTCCCTTTGCAGCCTCCTAGGTATCTGGGACCCCACCCACCCACCCACCGCGAGTGGGGGCGGGGAGGGCGGTCCAGGTCTCCAGATCTGGGCTGTTTGGGAGCGAGGGCGCGCCAGGCAGGTAGGTCACAGAGGAGAAATGCCCATCAGGCCTGTAAGTCTCCTCTCCACTTTGCTCCTACGGATTTCTGCCGGGGGTGGGGGCGTTGTTTCCCCCTGTTTTTCTCCCTCCTTTACTCTGATTCTTTACGCGACCACCCCCCACCACTTCTTGCTCTGATTTTTCTCTCTGGGACTGGCTCTGTCACGTCTTTTCTGTCTCTTTCTCTCCACCTCCCCTCCTGTCCTCACCCTGTCTCTCCCTCCCTCCGCATGTGTCCCTGTGTCTGTCCCTCCCTCTGTGCGTCCCTCTCCGTGTGTGCTTTTCTCTTGGCGTCTCCCCATTTCGGTCTCTTCCCCTCTGCGCCTCTCCCCGCCCCCGTCCGTCCGTCCGTCCGTCTCTCGCGCACGCCCTCTCGGCCTCTGCCCTTGTCAGTTCCCCCGGGAGCCCTGCCCCCACCTCTGTCCCAGTTCCCTTCTCTGCACCTCAGTCTCCAGCCTTGAAAACTGGGCCGACACCCCCCACCCGCCGCCCTCTCCACGGGGTCGCCACCGCCCGCGGGCCCGGCTCAGGCGCGTCCCCGCCGGGGGCCGGGCGGAAGGGGACCGGTCCTGGGCCGGGCGGGCTGCGCTGGGGGCGCGCGTCCGGGAAGCGCCCCTCCTGGCCCCGCCCCCTCCTGGCCCCGCCCCCCCCGCGAAAGCCCTATAAAAACCCCGGCCCCTCCAACCAGCCGCAGCCTGGCTCCAGCGCTCCCACATTTGGAGGACACCCTCAGTCGATCGGCCGTTCGCGCCGCCATGGATCTCACCGCCATCTACGAGGTAAGCCCCCGCCGACCAGCCCCCGGGGACCGCATGCCTGACTCCCCCCTCAAACCCGGGCTCTCGAGCGCCGCAAACTCCGGCCCGGGCCCCTGGCTCCCTTCTCAAACTGGAGCTCTTTAGCGCCGCACACCCCGGCCCGGGGTCCCTGCCATCCTTCTCAGACCACTGTGACTCTCTGGAGGTGAAAATGGAGTCCACGACTTTCGGGTCTCGGCCCACACCGGGGGGGGTGCCCCTTGGAGATGGAAAGCTGGAAGACTCTTCTCAGGCTCGGGCTGTCTGGGGGCGGAAATGGCCCCACACCTGGCTTACCCCTAGTAGTTGCTGAGGGCGCGGTTTTGCGCGGAGGCGTTTCTGGAGCTGGAGTCGGGGGGTGAGGGGAAGCCGGCTTCTGGCTCTCCGCTCCCCGACCCCGAGGAGGACTCTGGGAACCCTAAAACCCAAGCGATCTGGACCCTTGGGGTAACTTTGCCCGCTCCTCCGGTTGTGAAACTGGAAACCCCTTTCACGGGGTCAGATCCTGAGAGGCCCAGAGGCTCAAATTTGGGGGACAGTGGTGTGCCCTGACTTTCGGGTCCCCTCTTGATCCAGCCGGGGAAGCTGGGATTCCTGGGGCCCTTGGGCGAGGCTGCAGTCGCGAGTAAACTCAGAACCTCCTGATTGAGATCTCCGCGATCCGGAACCCCTGGGTTTCTGCGGGCGGGTGGGGCTCAGGCCGGGAGCCCACAAACCGGACTGGCAACCTCCTACGTGCCCTGCAGCTGGCACGGAGCGTCACCCTCCTTTTTCGGTGTCTTAACCGATCCCTGTTCCTACAGAGTCTCCTGTCGCTGAGCCCTGACCTGCCATCCGACCACGGAGACACCGAGTCCAGCCCGGGATGGGGCTCCTCGGGGCTGTGGAGTCTCAGCTCATCCGACTCCAGCCCTGTTGGGGTGGCGGCCCGCCTGCCTGGCCGCTCCACCAGCCTGGTGGAGGGTCGCAGCTGTGGTTGGGTACCCCCACCCCCAGGCTTCGCACCCCTGCCTCCCCGGCCGAGCCCTGAGCTGTCGCCCTCACCCACCTCGCCTACGGCGACCCCCACCACCTCCTCCCGCTACAAGACTGAGCTGTGTCGGACCTTCTCAGAGAGCGGGCGCTGCCGCTATGGGGCCAAGTGCCAGTTTGCCCATGGCCTGGGCGAGCTGCGCCAGGCCAGTCGCCACCCCAAGTACAAGACAGAACTCTGCCACAAGTTCTACCTCCAGGGCCGCTGCCCCTACGGCTCGCGCTGCCACTTCATCCACAACCCCAGCGAGGACCTGGCTGCCCCGGGCCAACCCCATGTGCTGCGTCAGAGCATCAGCTTTTCAGGCCTGCCCTCGGGCCGCCGAACCTCGCCACCACCAGCAGGCCTGGCGGGCCCTTCCCTGTCCTCCTGCTCCTTCTCGCCTTCCAGCTCCCCGCCACCACCACCTGGGGACCTTCCACTGTCCCCTTCTGCCTTCTCCGCTGCCCCTGGGGCCCCAGTGGCCCGGAGGGACCCCACCCAAGCCTGTTGCCCCTCCTGCCGAAGGGCCACTCCCAGCAGCGTCTGGGGCCCCTTGGGTGGCCTGGCTCGGAGCCCCTCTGCACACTCCCTGGGATCTGATCCCGATGAATATGCCAGCAGCGGCAGCAGCCTGGGGGGATCCGACTCACCGGTCTTCGAGGCCGGGGTGTTTGGGCCACCCCAACCACCTGCAGCTCCCCGGCGACTCCCCATCTTCAATCGCATCTCCGTTTCTGAGTGACAAGTGCCTGCCCAGCACAGATCAGCTGGATCTCAAGGGGGGCCATTTCTCTTGTGCTGTGGGCTCCGCAGGGGCCCCCGGGGCTGTGGGGAACTGGGGACTCAGTCAAGTAACCCCTTGCAAAGTGCATTAACCCACTCCCCTGACGCCACGCTGGGGCCGGCCCCCAGTGTGCAAGCTCACTGCTCACGGTGTTGGGGGAAGGCGTGTTTCCTCGGGTCCTTCAAAGAAACAAAAAGATGTAGCAAATTTGAGGGAGGCAGCGAGCCCCCCCACCTCTCCCCTGCCCAATGCTGTGAATAATAGGCCCCGCCCCCCCCCAAGTTTTCCTTGACCCCGAGGTTCCAGTGTCTAGTGGTGACTGGACACGCCTGGGGGGGAATCCTGGTGCTCAAATGTCCCCAAAGCAAGTAGCCAAAGCGTTGCCAACCCCCAGCCATCTGGCCCTTTATTTATGACGACTTTATTTATTCTAACAGATTTTATAGTATTTATATATATTGGGTCGTCCGCCTCCCTAGTCATTTTCTTCCTCCTTTTTGTAATATTGGAAACAATTGAATAATTATTGTTATAAGTATACTATAATATATGAAGTAATATATATTGTCAAAAGTTTATTTTTGTGTCTTCTGGAATTTTTAAATAAAAGGAATCTGTGTGGAAGCCGGAATCCTGGCTTTTCTGCGGTCAGGAGGCAGGGAGGAGAGGGGAGGGCGCTGGGGACTTTCTAGAAGCGGCGGAGTCGAGCCCAGGCTGCTCCGGAGCCGCCCAGCCGCGGCGCTCACCTGGCCGGAAGTGACGTCACCGGCTGCTCACCTGGGAGGGCGGGGCCAGGTGAGCTCACCGGGCGGGGCCGGGAGAGCCGGTTCCCGGGCTTGGGGGGGCTCGGGCGTCGGCGGCCGGCGGACTCTGACCCAGCGCCCGGGCGGGGCCGAGGCGTTTCCGTCCCCACGGGGCCGCGGGCGGGCGGGCAGGACGGAATGTGCCGGGGCGCGGGCCCAGCGCGGGCGGGCGGCGGGGGAGGTGGCCCGGGGTCCGGGGGGGGGGGGGGAGGGCCTCCGCTTCCCAGGATCCTGGCGGGGGCGGCGGTGAAGCCTCAGGATTCCGGAATCGCGCCCCTGCGGCATCTCCGCGTCACTGTCGGCGACCCGGGGTTCTGCCCCCCGGGCGCTCAGGCCGAATCGGGGGGCGGGGGGCGGGGGGCGGGGGGAGCGCTGAATCGTGGCCGGCTGCTTCCCGGGACCTCGCAGTTCCAGAACTTTCGCCCCCCGGGCCTCGAGCCGCCCGGGATGGCGGGCGCTCGGCGAGGGTGGGCCGCGGCGGCGGGCGGGGCCCGGGAGCGGCGTCCTCCGACCATACAAGGCAAGAGGCGGCGGGCAGCGCCCCGCGCGGGGGGAGCCCGGGCCCGGAAGCCGCCCCGCGTCAGCGCCCGGCCCCGCCCCGCCCCCTCCCCCGCCCCTCTCCCTTCTCCCCCCGTTTGTTCCTCTCCCCTCCCCCCCACTTCCCTCTCCTCTGCCCTCGGCCCTCCTCCGCCTGCGTCTCAGTTCCTCCCTCACCCTCTGCAACTCTTCTCCTTCCCCAGCCCGCCTGTCCCCTTCCCCTTTTAAATACCCTGCCCTTCCAGCCTCCATCCGCCTGTCCTTTGGACCCCTCTTCTCTTTCCCTCTAGTTCTACTCCTCTCCCTTTCCCCCCTTCCTTCCCTCCCCACCCTCTCCCCCCGCCCCCTCCCCCCACCCATCCCCTCTGGCTATTGTCCCCCTCCCCTTTGCCCTCCAGCCCATGCCCCTCCCCTCCTCTTGCCTCCTTGCCCTCTCCCCTTGCCCACTGGCAGGCCCCGACCTTTCATCTCCTCTTCCAGGAAGCGGCCCCCCCTTGTGGGAAAGGGCTCAGGTCCCCATAGGTACAAGAGGGTTGAGACAGACAGAAACGCAGAGGCCCAAGGCCATTGGGAGGCAGAGGGCAAGAGCAAGCCCTGCGGACGTTGACAAGCACTGAAGGGACAAGAAACAGACATCTCTGGTCCTTCCCTTGGCAACAACAAAAACCCCTCGTTTGAGACGACAGCACCGACCACCAGCCAGCGCTGCCAGACACCTGGGAGTCTCCTTGACTCCGCCTCTCTCTCAAATCCACATCCCAGGCGAACAGCAATCCTGTCGGATTCACCTTCCAAATGGATCTACAAGCCAGCCTCCCGCCTCCTCTGGCTACACCCCTGGTCCCATCCAGCATCATCTTCCCCCTGCAGCCCCTTCCTGGGCTCCTGGCTCAGGCCCCTGCTGCCCTCAGTCTGTCCCCACTCCCCCACTAGATAACGAAAGGGAACCTGTCATGACACCTGCGTCAGACCACATAGCCAAAGTCCTAAGTCCTCACCAGCCTACAGGGACTGGCTGTAATCTTTGGTCACTCTTGTGGTCACACTGGCTTCCTAGCTGCTCCACCAATACCTCTGACATTTTTCAGCCACAGGGCTTTTGCACTGGCTGTTTCTCTGCCTGGAAGAGTCCCCCAGGTGGCCCCGTGGCTCACTCCTCTCCTTCTGGTGTCCGATCAAATGTCTCCTCAGTGAGATGGTCCCTGACTGCTCTTATTGCAACCCACACCCCACCTCTCACTCCCCCATCCTCCCTACCTTCGGTCGTTGCTCTACTTTTTCCATGACATTGATCACCACCTAACATAAAAAATGCACTTAGTTCTTATGTCTGTAGCAATCTGTCTTCCCCCGCTAGAATGTCACATCATGAGGGGTACGGATTTATCTGGGTCCCTCCTGTATCGCCCACACCTAAACCGTAAACAGGAGCCGGTCACATAATGAATGTTCAGTAAACAAATTGATTCAGAAACGGAGAGGGGAAGAGGGTGTTAAAAAACTCCAAGACATACAAGAAAGAAAAATTAGTAACTAAACTTGTGATGATCATTTCACCATTTAGACATGTATCAATTCATTATGTTCTACACCTTGAATCAATTTAATGTTATTTGGCAATTACATCTCAATGAAACTGGAAGGAAAATCCAAGACAGAGAAAGAGGCAGTGCCATGTACAGTTTGCGGAGGATGCACAGCCTGACACATTTAGAGAAGTCTTACGCTGAGATTTGTAGACCCAAGGGAAGGCCCAGGCATCTAAGGGGCGATACCACCCTCTGGCGGCCAGGATAAAAACGGAACCTCCCCGCAACACACAACACTCGCTCCCTAAGCGACCGTCGCCAGAGTCCCAGGAGTCTTTCTAGCTGGAAAATTCCCAAGATCGAAATGTTCGAAAGAGGAAACTCTTAGGTGATGTGTGTTTGGGTTAATTTATAATATGCATCAATTTATAAAAACTGATAAGAGAAAACTAAAGTGCTCCAGGTGAGGATCGAACTCACAACCTCGGCATTGCTCCGCTCGCACTGTCATATAAGTACCGCGCGCTAACCGATTGCGCCACTGGAGCTCCGGCCGCACCCTTTCGCCGCGGGGTCCTTCAGTTGTTCTTGGCCACGTGACTTCGTCGGACAGCCCTGCCTGGTATTGCATATGCAAATAGGAATCGTTGAGTTGGCCAATAGGAGAAAGCGCGTTGCCGGTTCCGGATTCTCACGCCTCCAAAGCCCTTGCTGTAAAAGGGAAAAGTCGGCGAGGCGTCTGGAATGTGGGGGTGTAGCCTGTCTGGGACCCGCCTTCTTATGAATATTCATAAGCCGGGAAGGACGGGGTCTTAACCCTTCGTTGCCGGGCCGGCCGGAAGGCGGCCCCTCCCCCCGCGGGCGGGAACAGGATATGAGGCCGGGCGGCTGGGGGGAGGGGAAGCCCCAGGCGACCGCCCCCCGCCCCACAGCTGGCACCAGACTCTCCCGCCACTGATGTGGCGCCGTCGCCGCCGCCGGAGCCCAGTCCCACCCATCCCGGAGCCTCAGGGGTCCAGAGTAGCGGACTCTGGCGCCCCGAATCTCTGCACCGCATCCTGAGACACCCTGAAGCCCAGGCCCCCACATCCAGGCTAGAGGACCCCAGATATCCAGATGCCCAGCGCCCCCTCCTGGAGGAGCCGGAGTCCAGGACATCAGCCCTGCGCGACCCTGGAGGCCGGGCTTCCTGCACCCCAGTTTGAAGAACTTAGGATCCCAGACCGGACATCCCCTCCTGGGCTTCCCAGAAATCCAAGACTCCCGGGGGCTGGAGGAACTTGGGATACGGACTCCCCGCGCCCCAACCAGTCTATTTTGGGCTGAAGCGCCCACTGCTTCAAGGGGACCCAGGAATTTGGGACTCCCCGGCGCTCCCGCCTGGAAGTGGTTTAACTCCTGCTCCTAGAGTTAGGGGAACTCAGGAATCCGGGCCCCCCACGGCCCGATCTAGACGACTCAGGAATTTGGGTCCCCAGCACCCCTATCTGAGACTCAGGAGTCGAGGCTCCCAGCATCCCCCATTTAGAGGACCGAGAAATTCGGACCGCTGCACCCCATCCTCTAAGAGGCCCCGGATTCTGGTTCCCGAAGCCGGAGAGCCCGAAGTTGACGCCCCCGACTTGGAGAGACCCAGGAGTCCGGGCTCTGCGCCTCCCCGGAGACCGTGCCGGGGGCCGAGGAGGAACCGGGTGCCTCGGTTCGGAGCTGGAGACTCCTCGGGAGGTGAGGGGGGAGCTAGGGGCCCCGACGGGCTGGGGGAGGGGGCGGCGCCGCCGCCGCTGAACAATGAGGGGGCGTGCCGGCGGGGGGCGAGCGGAGGCGCCGGCGGGAGTTGGGGGCTGGCGGGGTGTGGGAAGGCGCTGGGGACCCAGGCTGCTGGGGGTTGGGGGGCAGCGAACGGATCGAGGAGGGACCGGCCGGAGGCGAGTCGAGGGCTCAGGGCCAGTGCCCCAAGTCGCAGCCCTCGGCGGGGGAGGGAGCCGTCTGCAGGACCCTGGCATCCGGTCCCCCAGCCTCCTCCGCCCTCCCCTGGGACCCCGCGGCCTCCCGCCCACGGCTTTTCCCAGCCCTGCCCCTCGCCTTCGGCTCCAGCCAGAGCGCAAACGTTCCCAGGATCCCAGAGCCTCCGGCCCCAGAAAGACCAGACTCAGCTTCGGCGACTCTTGCTCTCTTCCCTCTTCTTTGTCTCGACCTTTCCATCTTTTGCTGTATGTTCTCTCTCCTTGTCCCCCTCTTTCTGTCGCTTTGCCTCTGTCTCCCTCATCTGTTCCTCCCCGGGGCCCCTCCCCGGGTTTAGACCACACTCCTGATTCTCAGCGCCCGATCTGTGAGTGCGGCCGCGGTGAGGCCTGTGGAGTCCTGATACCCAAGAAGGGGGTCTCTCTGCAGAAGCCGCTGAGCCGCTCAGCCATGCCCGAGGGAGCCCGTGGACTGAGCCTGTCCAAACACAGCCCTAGCCTTGGCCGTGGCCACACAGGTGAAGTGGGTGACTGTGCAGCTGTGTGTGAGACTCGCACAGGTGAGTGTGCAAGGGAGGGGCGGGGCCCGCGGGGGGGCCAGTCTTGCATTCAAGACGTTGTGCAGCCCTCTGTGGCTGGCCCAGTGCCAGGCACTGCGGGCCACACGGGGTGACCAAGACAGCCCCAGCCCTGCCCACAAGAGCTCCAAGTCTGGAGGGGGAGACGGACCCATCCACAAACGGTGACAGTCCAGAAGAGGAAGCCCAGGGCAGAGTGGTCAGGGCTGGGCTGGGGAAAGCGCAGGGGGCTGTGGGAGTGCAGTCTGGGAGGTCAGGGGAGGCCTCCTGGAGGAGGGGGACATCTGAATTGAGAATTGGAAGATTAGGAAGCATGAGTTGGGAAAGGCAAGGAGGAGTATTCCACACAGAGAGAACAGTATGTGCAAAGGCCCAGAGGTCAGAGGAGGCTGCCTATTTAAGTAACTGAAAGAAGATGAGTGTGACTGGAGTGTGGAGCATTGAGAAGTCTTGTAGCTATGGGAGGAGAGCAGACAGGAAAGCTCTCTAATGGCCACCTTGCTATCCACACTGTGGATCTGAGTTTGGACTTTATCTTGAGGACATGAAGACGTTATACTTGTGGGAGAGACAGGGTCAGAAAAGGAAGTTAATAAAGATCTCCCAGGCTGACACAGGGAGGTGGATTAGGGGAGTAGAGTCCAGAAGCCTGGAGAGAACGGGACTGGACCAGTGCAGGGAGAGGAGAAAGGAGCCCATGGGAAAGATGTTGACCAGGTGAGGGGGGGAGTGTGGGGGCTGAGAGCTCTCAGCTGGGGAGACGCCCTGACCTCCTGTACCACACCCCCAGCAGCTCCTGCAAACCCTGCCATGGCCTCCCCCCGAGGGTCTGGGAGCTCCACATCCCTGAGCACGGTGGGCTCTGAGGGGGACCCGGCTCCGGGGCCCACCCCAACCTGCTCAACCTCCAAGCCGGAGCCCCTTCCAGGGCCCCCCATCAGTCTGCATCTGTCGCCCATGGGGACCCCCAGTTCAGCAAAACCCTCGAGGCTGGAGCGTGTGGCCCGTGAGATCGTGGAGACAGAGCGGGCCTATGTCCGGGACCTCCGCAGCATCGTCGAGGTGAGGCAGGCGGGCACCCAGGCACGGTAGGGACCCAGGCCAGGCCCTCCGCCCCATAACCCCAGTCGTCCCCACAGGACTACCTGGGCCCTCTGCTGGACGGCGGGGTCCTGGGGCTGAGCACGGAGCAGGTGGGCACACTGTTTGCCAACATCGAGGACATCTACGAATTCAGCAGGTCTGGGGCTGGTGGGACAGGCTGGGGTGCTGGCTGGGCGGGGGGTGGGGGAGGGTGGGTAATGTCCTAACCCAACCTTGGAGCCCTATAGTGCCCTGTCCAGGCTGGTCCCTGGCGTCTCATGACATTGGGCAGGGATCATGATGGTGATTGAGGACCCAGAGTGGTGGAGGAGTGGGGTGGACAGGAGCCTGAGGACTCGGATGAGGTCCAGATATCAGGACGGGTCTCAGTGCTGTGATGGGTCTGGCGTCACGATGCATCCAAGACTCCTATGGGGCCTGAAGATCATGACAGCATGAGCGTTTGTGTGACCAGCTCGTCCTGGGAAACCCCTCAGACCCAGACAAACCAGGATGCTTGGCCCCCCGGTGAAGAGGATGCTGGGGTCCACGGATCATGACACCTCTGAGTGTCTTGAGATTTTAAGATGATTGCAGGAGGCCTGAGCGTCACAACAGGATCTTGGCGTCCCAGCTCTGAGGGTCATGACACCCCTCTCCGTGGGTCGTGACATGAGACCCTCAGGCTGAGGCTGGCTGTGCCGAGATTTCAGGCTGAGGAATGGGACACTGTCCAAGGGCAAAGTGATCAGGTTGCGATCGCCCATGCAGCAATCAGAGGACCCTTCCTCTGGATGTGACGTCCCCTTGAGAGGTCCTGGCGGCCACCAAGCCCCCAGCCTCCTGGTGTCTTCCCCTGGGCGGGGGCCGTGGGGCAGGACAGCCCTCACGCTTCCCCTCTCCCCACAGCGAGCTCCTGGAGGACCTGGAGGGCAGCGGCAGCGCGGGGGGCATTGCCGAGTGCTTCGTGCAGAGGGTGAGTGGCGGGCAGGCGCTCTCTTCCTCGGGGATGGGGTCTGGGTCAGAGGGGAGCAGGCCTGGGCTAGGCTGGAGGGGGGTCTTGGCGAGTCAGGAGTAGAGGTCTCCCTGACTCCCGTGTCACCCGCAGAGCGAGGATTTTGACATCTACACGTTGTACTGCATGAACTATCCGAGGTGAGGGGCGAGCAGCCCCTGCCGGGCCCCAGGCCGTGCCCACCAACTGATGTGCCAGCCAACCTCCCTCCTCCCCACCCGTCCAGCTCCAACCCCCGCCAGGCCGTGACAGTAACCGACCTCTCCCCAACCCGCCCCGACCCCTGCCAGCCCCCGTTTCTAAGCCCCGGCCCCTCCCAGCCCTGCCTGCCGGAGCTGCCGGCCCCCCTGACCTGTGCTGTGCCCCCAGCTCCCTGGCCCTGCTCCGGGAGCTGTCGCTGTCTCCGCCGGCAGCCTTGTGGCTGCAGCAGCGCCAGGCCCAGCTCCGCCACTCGCTGCCCCTGCAGAGCTTCCTGCTGAAGCCTGTTCAGCGCATCCTCAAGTACCATCTGTTGCTGCAGGTCAGCGGGGGCCCTGGGGGCTGCTTGGGGAGGGCGCGGGCCTGTCCGCTGATCACCCCTGGAGGGTGGACCCGGGATGAGCTGGGCCTAGAAACTGAGCCAGCTCTAGGGGGAGGGGCTTGCTGGCAGTGGGGACAGGCACCCACTGTTCCCCTTTCTGTCTCTGCCTGTCGCCTCTGCTTTTGGGTCTCCATTTCTGCCCCTCCCGTTCTGTTTCTCTCTGCCTCTTCTCATCTCCGTTCCTTCTCCTTCTGTTTTTCTTCCCCTCCTGGGTGCCCGGCGGTGCGGGCAGGAGCTAGGCAAGCACTGGGCGGAGGGGCCGGGCGCCGGGGGCCGAGAGATGGTGGAGGAGGCCATCGTGTCCATGACAGCGGTCGCCTGGTACATCAACGACATGAAGCGCAAGCAGGAGCACGCCGCGCGCCTCCAGGTGGGCCCAGGCTGGGCGGGGCTGGCTGCGAGGCGTGGGCATGTGGGTTCTCCATGGCCGGTGGTCAGTGCTTCAGAGGCAGCCTGGGAGGGTGGGCTCGGACAGCGTGGACGGCGGCTAAGCCCCCGTCCTGGCGTGGCTGGGGCCCCACAGGAAGTGCAGCGGCGGCTGGGCGGCTGGACCGGCCCGGAGCTCAGCGCTTTCGGGGAGCTGGTGCTGGAGGGGGCCTTCCGAGGTGGCGGCCCCCGACTCCGAGGGGGTGAGCGGCTGCTCTTTCTATTCTCACGGATGCTGCTCGTGGCCAAGCGCCGGGGACCGGAATACACCTACAAGGGCCACATCTTCGTGAGTGCAGGGATGGGGGTGTGGCCAGAGTGTCACCCGTGAGGTGTATTCTATATGCCTGGACCTGTACACCCAGAGGGGGTGGGGGCAGGGTCTGCAAAGAGGGACAGCCCAGCTTAAAAGGGCCGTGTTTTCTTGAGTCCGAGGATGGGAGCAAGGTTTAATAAGGAGGGGTGAGGCCAGCAGGATGCAGAGGTGAGGGTCTGGAGGAGAAGCATCCTCATGGGGGGAGCACATCTTGATCCAGATGAGGGTGAAGAGGGGCTGGTGAGAGACAGCAGAGCCCAGCCTGCTGGGGAGACTCAACGGAGGGAAAGGGGACCCACCATACAGCCTTACAGGGCCAGCTTTGTGGGGGGTGGGGACCCGGCTGCACACAAGGGGCATATGACTGAGCCAGGGCTCTGAGCTTGCCGCCCGCTCTGCCCCCTCACCCAGTGCTGCAACCTGAGCGTGAGCGAGAGTCCTCGGGACCCCCTGGGGTTCAAGGTGTCCGATCTGACCATTCCCAAGCACAGGCACCTGCTCCAGGTGAGCATGGGGTGGGGCTGGGTGGGCAGGGCCCCCAGCCCCTGGACCGCACACCTGGCCCCCAACTTCACCCCCACCCACCCCCAGGCCAAGAACCAAGAAGAGAAGCGGTTGTGGATCCACTGTCTCCAGCGCCTCTTCTTTGAGAACCACCCTGCCTCCATCCCTGCCAAGGTAGAGCTGGGGCCCTCGGAGTGCGGGAGACACTCCCCCACAGTACTGAGA
The DNA here is from genome assembly GCF_021613505.1 of Equus quagga. Lineage (NCBI taxonomy): Eukaryota > Metazoa > Chordata > Mammalia > Perissodactyla > Equidae > Equus > Equus quagga. The sequence goes on along the minus strand of NC_060279.1, from coordinate 97,834,907 downwards.
CCCCGAGGGCAGGGGGCTCTCTGAAAACGTGCTAGTTAAATGGCACAGTTAGGCTGCCTGGGTTTGAATCCCATTTCCACCAGGTCCCTGCTTTGTGAGTTTGGGCGAGTAACTGAACCTCTCTGGCCTCAGTCTCCTCACCTGGAGGACTCATAGGACCGACCTCACAGGGTGGTTGTGAGGATTAATCGTCCCCAGTCATGTGACGTGCCTGACACATAGCAGCGCCCGTTAGTGGGGCTCTGACTGGGGTGCCCGGAGACCAGCCCCCTCAACCCTCCTCCTTGTCTCTTTCAGGCAAAACAAGTTCTCCTTGAAAACAGCCTGCACTGTGAGTTAGGGCCTTGGGTTGGGAGCATGCGGAAGTAAGAGGAATTATTTTAAGAAAAAGCAGATTATTAGCCCCTAAATCTCTCCCCGCAGGTGCTCCTAAAAGTAAGCCTGTCCCAGAGCCCTTGACGCCCCCACTTGGATCTCCCCGACCTCGTGATGCTAGAAATTTCACTCCTGGACGAAGGAACACAGGTAACGGAAATGGAACCCTGAGCCCCCCCGCCCCCTTCTCCCCCAGGACTCAGGACTTGTGCCCCCAGCCTCCTGCTCCCCCAGGACTCAGGACTCGCACCCCCAGCCCCCTGCTCCCCCAGGAGCCTGGAGCCGGGCTCATAATGGTGTCTGATCTGCCTCTCCCATAGCTCCGTCCCCAGGACCCTCTGCTACACGCCGTGGCCGCAGGCAGTCTGGTGAGTACCCACTACCAACAAGGGAACCAGGGATTGGGGTGGGGGCTGGGCACCTGACATCCCCGTGTCCTCCCCCCAGAGCCAGTGAAGGACCCTTATGTCGTGTTTCAACAGAATGGTAAGTGACTGCCCCAGCCCAGCCTGGCCCATCCCTGTCTATCTGTCTGTCTCTCCCCATGGGATGCCCAGTGTTCATCAGGGAGGGGTCATGGGGTGGCCCATCATTTAGAAGGAGTAACACTTGTTCCTGCATCTCACTCTTTTCTCTTCCTCGTCTCTCCATCCCCAGCTAAGCCTAGGCTCAAGGTAAGAAATATCCTGGGACTGGGTCTGGGGACCTGGGCTTCTGGGGCTGATGGAGGAGGAAGCTTGAGTTCCCACATCGTGGGTCTGAATGAGAAGGGGGCTGGGGACTGGACTCCCCTCTGAGGGAGGAGGGGGCTGGGGGCCCTCGGCTCTCGCCCTCCATCCTTTCCTTCCGCACAGCATGCTGGCAGTGAGGGGGAGCTCTACCCGCCCTTAGAGCCTCAGCCACCAGATCCAGCTTCTGGACCCCCTGAGGACCTGGAGGACACTGGACCCCCCACACTGGACCCTTCTGGGACTTCCATCACTGAGGAAATCCTGGAACTGCTGAACCAAAGAGGCCTCCGGGACCCGGGGGTGAGCCAGGTGTCCCATCACCGTGTCCTTGGGGCTCTCAGCTTGGGTGGGCACAGACGGGGGGTAGGGGGACCAACCCACCCTAATACCTCTGGCCTCTTTCCTGGTGTTTGCTGCAGCCATCGCCTCATGACATTCCCGAGTTCCCCGGAGACTCCCAGGTGCCAGGCGACAGCGAAACCCTCACATTCCAAGCCCTGCCCAGCCGGGATTCGTCAGAAGAGGAGGAGGAGGAGGAGGAAGAGCTGGACATGGACGAACGGGGGCCCTCCCCACTGCACGTGCTAGAGGGGCTTGAAAGCTCCAGTGCTGAGATTGCTGACGCTCCCTGCCTTAGCAAAAACCCTGACGGGCCCAACCTCCCTGAAATTCCCGGCCTTTCTGAAATTCCCAGCATTCCCCGCCTTCCCAGTCTTTCGGACATTTCCACTGTTTTTGAAATGCCCTGCCTTCCAGCCATACCCAGTGTCCCTGACATTCCAAATCTTTGCAACGCTCCCGCCCTTCCCGCTGACTCTTGGCTCCAGGGACCTCTGCAGGAGCCGGAGAAGGCTCTAGCCGCCAGGAGAGAACTGTTCCCTGGCAGCGCTTCTGGAAAACTGGGGGAGCTCTCCTCAGGAGGCAGGGCAGAGCAAGAGGAGGAGGAAGGGGTAGCATTCCCAGATTTCCAGCCCCAGGACATCCCCCGAGATCAGGGGTTCCAGGATGAGCTGCCATTTCGCTCTTGCTCAGAAATCCGGAGCGCCTGGCAGGCACTTGAGCAGCGGCAGCTGGCTCGGCCAGGTTTCCCGGAGCCACTGCTGATCCTGGAAGATTCGGATCTGGGTGGAGGCAGCAGGAGTGGCAAGGCAGCAGCCCCGAGTGCGGAGAGGGCGGCGTCCCGGGTGCGAGAGCTGGCCCGGCTCTACAGCGAGCGGATCCAGCAGATGCAGCGGGCTGAGACCCGCGCCTCAACCAATGCCCCCCGCCGCCGACCCCGGGCTCTGGCCCAACCCCAGCTGGCCCCCTGCCTGCCCCATGAGCAGGCCGAGCCAGGTGAGGTCCGGGTGTGTGGTCGGCAGAGGGGCCCGCCCTGTGGCATCAGTCCTGACTCGCTCCTCCTTTCTCTGCATACAGGGCCCCTGCTTGCCTTTGGACACATGCTGGTATGTGAGCTGGCCCTCCCGCTGACCTGTGCCCAGGAATCTGTCCCCCTGGGCCCCGCTGCCCGGGTTCAAGCTGCCACACCTTTGTCTAAGCAGCGAGACTGCCCAGATGGCCAGAGTCTAAATGTTTCAAATGTGCCTGAGCAAGACCGTCTAGGCACCCAGCTTCCAGCTGCCACCCCTTTGCCTGAGCAAGGAGGCCTCTGGAACATCCAGAGTCCAGCCACCACACCTTTGCCCAGGCAGGACTTTGGCCCCTTGACCGTCCAGATTCCAGCTGTTACAACTTTGTCTGATCAAGAAGGCCACCGGGAAATCCCGGTTCCAGGGACCACTCCTTTGCCTGAGCAGAGAGGCCCTGTGGATATACAGGTTCCATCTACCGCCTCCTTTCCTGAGCAAGGACACCACGTGGACATAGAAGTTCCGACCGCCCCAGCTTTGCCCGAGCAGGGAAGTTGTTCTCATGTCACGGTTTCAGCTACCACTCCTATGCCCAAGCGAGAAGTCCTCCTAGACAGCCAGAGCCCACCCAGCCCCCCAGTAACTAAGCAGGGATCTTCTAGCAATGCTCAGTTCCCGGCCGCTGTCTGCGGCCAAGCTGTCAGCCCTTTGCTCGTGCACAAAAGCAGCGTTGACCATCAGATCCCAGCCAAGACCCCAGTGCCCTTGCAGCATGACCCCCCAGACGTTCAGGTTCCGGGTACCCCACCTTTGCCTGCACATGGAGGCCACCTGGACTGTCAGATCCCAGCCAACGCTCCATCGTCTTTGCCCCAGGACCCCCCAGACGTTCAGGTTCCAGGAACCCCACCTTTGCCTGCACATGGAGGCCGCCTAGACCATCAGATGCCAGCCAACGCTCCATCATCTTCGCCCCAGGACCCCTCAGACCTTCAGGTTCCAGCTGCCACGCTTTTGCCCCAGCCACAAGGCCTCGCAGGCACCCGGATCCGAGCCCTCCCATCCTTACCCAAGCAGGGAGGCCTCCCTGACACCCAGGGTCCAGCTGCTGCACCTTCACTTCAGGAGCAAAGCCTTTCAGATCCCCAGGTCCAAAAGCGCACACCTGTGTTGGAGCAGAAGCGTGTCACTACCGTCCATGTTCCAGCTGCCACACCTTTGCCTGAGCTGGGAGGCTCTGGGGACGTTCAGGGCCTGTTACCCACCCCAGTTCAGACCACCATGGTTTTGTCCAAACCAGGAGGCTACTCGGTCTCTCCTGTCACCAGTTCAGAATCTTCAGACTTGACCCCACCCCATAGTCCCCTACCTGCAACCCGTCAGCTCCTGGGCCCCAACGCAGCTGCCCTCTCAAGGTACCTGGCAGCCTCATACATCAGCCAGAGCCTGGCTCGGCGCCAAGGGCCTGGGGGAGATGCCCCCCTAGCCTCCCGGGGCCCCTGGTCCTCCTCTGCCCCCACATCACGGGCACCTTCACCGCCACCCCAAGCCCAACCCCCACCGCCCCCAGCCAGGAGGCTCAGCTATGCCACCACTGTCAACATCCATGTCGGGGGTGGGGGGCGGCTGCGGCCAGCCAAGGCCCAGGTCAGGTTGAACCACCCTGCTCTCTTGGCGCCCACCCAGGAACCCATGGGTCTTCGCAGGGCCCAGGGGGCTCCAGACGCCCCTTTCCACACATGAGCCAGGATGTCAGGCTTCTTGAAAAGCAAGGACTTCAACCAGATGCCACAGACCCTCAGAACTTCACCCAGAAGTCTAGACACTGAACACAGGTCTAAAGATGGCTGCAGCTTTCCAGCTCCTGGGATCTGCTTTGGCGAATGGTTCTTGTTACTTACCTTGATTAACTCAACAGGGATGGGGAAGGGGTGTCATTAATATTTTGTTAATTAATATTATGAAATTATGTCTCTTTTCCTATTCTGGAAGCGTTGGGGGATGCCAGAAGACAACAATGAATGGGAAAGTCTGGCAGAGCATGAATCAGTGGCTCTGAAGATTTGGGGAATCTCAGACTCCTTTGAGAATTACTAGCAACTGGAGCCATTGCAATATGACTGTATGACTTCAGAGGGTTTATGAACTGCTTGATGTCCATCCAGGAAAGCCAAGTTAACAAGCTTTGTTCCACCTAGACCCCTAAAAATTCATGCCCTTAGCAATTTAGCCAGTTCATGCGGCCCACCATCATCCATTCATCTCATCCACTCAGCCATTTCTGCATCTATCCGTCCAGCTGGCTCTCCCTCTGTCTGTTTATCCATCTTCCAACCCATTATCCTACCCACATGGCTTGCTTTATTCAACCCTCTCTATCCTATTCATCCAGCCAGCCATTATCCTGCCCCCCATGGAACATCCATTCCTCCGTGAATCTCTTCATCCATCTATCATCCCACCTGTCCATCTTCTCCATCCAACCCTCTCTATTCATCCATCTGTCTCTCCATATTTCCTCTCTCCATTCATCCATACAGCTCATTCACTCAACCATGTCTTAATCCATCGAGCCAGCCAGCCATCCAACCATTTAAATATCTCCAGCAATCCCTCCTTAATTGAATCTGGGTGTTGGTACTGCAAAACTTCAGAGACAGTTCCAGCTAACATCAGAGTGGATCAGGTTTGGGATTCTGGAAAAAAGCCTGTCCCACATCTGCCTGATTTCTCTTGGCAACCACTCCCCACCCTTGTGAATAGTCTAATTCTTGCACCCACCCATCCACATCAGATTCCTTTACCTGCTCTGGTTTGCGACCTCTACGGTGCCTCAATGTGCCCCACCCCCCCAAAAAAATTCAGGGGGTAGAGACAAAGGCTTTTATATTAGGATCGTTCAGCCCGCCCCATCCCCGCCCCCCCTCCCCCCCCCCGCAGTGGTATGCCCAGTGAGAAGCATAATTTAAGCAGTTTCTTTGGTAATACTAGCTTCTTCCATTGGACACCACCTCTCTTGCTTTAGTATATTATCTTATTTAATCTTCCCTGGAATTCTGAGGCACCAGTGTCACTGCTGAGTTCAAGTCCGGGTTTTTCTGGTTCCATGGTGTGTAACCTCCCTCTGTGCCTGGGTTTTCTCATCTGTACAATGAGGACAACACTACCTGCCTCAGGATCATGGTGGGATTCCACGAGTGTACCCTCCCTTCTGAAGGCGTCAGAGCCTCTGACTCACCAGGGCATTGTCTGGATCAACCCCCGGGACCTAGTCCCACCGTGGAACCGGAACCTCTGGCGCAGGGGCCTAGGAAGCTGAAGTTTTAACAATTGGCTATCAACAGCCAAAAAAGCGGAGATTTACTGAAGTACTAACTGCATACCACGGGCATTTGTCACTTTACATGAGCTCATTACTGAGTCCTCACCACATCCGTAAAAGGCAAGAGGATGGTTTTGAATCCCCACTTTAGAGATGAGAAACTGAGGCACAGGACCCTAAGGGACTTGCCCATTACACAGCTAGGGAGGGGCAGAGCTGGGACTCGCATGAACACAGCCTAGCCTGAGTCCATGCTCCTGCTCTTCCAGTGCCTCTCCTGGGCCAGACCCAGCTCTTGCCACAGGGGGCACGACAGGGAGCACTTCCCGGCCCCGTGTGAGGCCCGAGGTGATGATTATTCGCTGATGAGGGAGCCAGACCAAGGCCCAACTCAGTGAACGTCAGCTGCAGCTTTCGTTCAGTGATTTACTGAATGGTTCCAGCGCCACACACCAGGCCTGGGCCTGCTCCACCGCAGCCTCCCCAAGGTCAGCACTGAGGCCGGCCCTCCCCTCCTCTGCCCCCAGCTGCACATTCCCAGCCACCCCCAGCTGCACATTCCCAGCTGAGGGAAAGTTCCCAGCCTGGCCAGGGCTCCCAGTGGCGCCGGAATTCCCGGTATTTGAGGAGGCGGCAGGGAGGGAGAAGGGAGCCGTCTACTCCAAGGCCTGGGGCAGGCACAGAGCCGCGAGCCCGCTGGGTCTCTCCAGATGTGTCCCAGCTGTGCCGCTGGGAGGGAGCCAGCAGCCTCAAATCGGGGGTCTCTGGCCCTTGCGGGAAAACCATGGGCACCGGGCTCAGCACAGCCCCTCCAGCTGACCCCTGCCCTGAACCCCATTCCTCCCGCCCATCTCCTACCTCTGCCTCGCGGCCCCGGCTCCGCCGCCTCAGGAAGTCTTCCTGCTCGCCTACTACAGTCTGCCTGCTGTAAGCCGTCGTCTTCAGGGCTACAGTGACAGCAGGCTCACAAGGCTGAGGGTGGCTGCCCACTGCCTCCCTCGGGACACTGCTGCCCCCTTCGGGACGCTGAGGTGACGCCAACCAGACCCAGGTAACCAGTGAACGCCAGTTCCAGCGCACAGGCGGGCGAGCTGCAGCTATCTTACCTCTAGGCCGATTCTCATCTGCTGATGGTGACCTGCTGGTCACCAGCCTCAGGGGACGTTGTGAAAATACATCCAACAATGCTTAGCCTGGCAGTTGGTTGGCGCTCAGTCAACCCCTCCGCCTCTCAGCACTTTACTGTGTGCATTCCCTGTCTATCCGCGCTGTCCCCCAGAACCTTCCCTGACGACAGAATGTTCTCTCATCTGTGCAACCCAGTTTGGGAGCCCCATGTCCTGGACATGGAACAGACATACAGAAAGGGCAACAGGACAGCAAGTCTCAAGTTCCTTCTTTTATAAAGAAAGTGTGTTGGGGCGGCCCCGTGGCCTAGTGGTTAAGTCCAGCGCACTCTGCTTCAGTGGCCCAGGTTCGGTTCCCGGGCTCTTCAGTGGCCATGTTGTGGCAGCGACCCACATACAAAACAGGAAGACTGGCACAGATGCTAGCTCAGGGGCAATCTTCCTCAGCAAAACAAGACTTGTGAAACTTTCCCCCTCAATCAACATTCAAGCGTGGTGTGTTCACCAGTACTCCCAGCAGAGGCGGCGTGTGGGACCCCACTGGAGGGCAGATGGCGGTACAGGCTGGTATGGGAGCCGAGCCCTTCCCAGCCCAATGAAGCTTAGTAGCCTCCTATAAAAATGGGGGGAAAATTACAGGCAACCTAATGCACATGCAACACTACTTCCCTACACATGGCAGCACGGTCCCACACAACTGTGACGATGGAAACGGTCCGTCATCTGTGTCCAGGGCAGCGACGGAGAGCCCACCACATGCTGGCTTTCGTTACACGCCAGGCACAACAGACGAACAAGTCCTCAGAGCCACGTTCCAAGCCCCCTAAAGACAGCTACCACACTGAGCATGACTGGCACCTGCTTTAAGATGATGGGGGCCCTTCCCCAGGAGGTAGTGTTGACATCCTGAAGGATGAAGCCTGTCTAGAGAAACCCACCCCTGTGAGGGTAACAAGCCATTTCCTCCAGGTCTCAGTCCCAGCTCCACCTTAAAGTGGCATTAAGAAAAATCCCGGGGCCAGCCCAGATCGCAGGTGTAGACATGGCATCGCTTGGCACACCATGCTGTGGTAGGCATCCCACATATAAGGCAGAGGAAGATGGGCACGGATGCTAGCTCAGGGCCAGTCTTCCTCAGCAAAAAGAGGATTGTCAGCAGATGTTAGCTCAGGGCTAATCTTCCTCAAAAAAAAAAAAAAAAAAAAAAATCTCTCTCCCAGCCCAGGCATGGCCCTCAGTCCCTGACTTCTGGCTCCACCCAGGTGGTTTCTCCTCACTTTCTGTGTATTAAAGATTACTGATTTTACACGTGTCCCCTGCTCTTCTCCCATGTGCCATTAAAACAGCAGCAAAGGGACTGAAAAAAAAGACAAGCTCACCAAGACACCCCACACAACCAGTGGCCTAGAACCGTCCCCCCGACCTCAGTTCTGCCCACACAAAGGACTCCCCTGGAGGCGCAGGGGGATGAGACCAGGTCTGCTCCCGCCTGCCCCTCCCACCCATGCGCACTAACCCCAGAGTGGTGACTTCTGGAAAGGCTTAAAATCCAGACGGGCAGTGAGCTGGGGGAGCTTCTTCCTTCCTTCTAGTCAAAGACCCATGACAAAAGACCACAGCACAGTCCTTGAAACCTCACACCCCACAACCAATTTATTATAAAGGTGAACCCCGATCCTCTGGATGGGCTTATCGGTAGGATTTCTGGTAGCGGGCACGGGCACCAGGACCTCCGAACTTTTTGGACTCGCAGCGACGGGGATCAGCTACCAGCAGGGTCCGATCATACTGGATGAGGATGTCTTTGATCTCCTTCTTGGAAGCCTCATCCACGTCTAGGGATGAGAGGAATGGAGATTTAGACAGGTGCAGAAACGTCCTCCTACTTCCCAGGACTAAATGCCAGAGCTGGTCCTCGACTCGCACCCCCCGCCCGGCACTCGATGGAAAGACCACTGTTACTCACATTTCTGGTAGTAGGCCACCAGTGCTTTGGAGATGGACTGGCGGATTGCTGTGAGAAAAACACACACAAAAGGGTACATCAGCTTTGTGAAGGCCCCTGTGGAGGCCTTGCTCTCAGAGCCACCTCCCACCCACGGGCCCAGTTCCTGGGACTCACCGTAAATCTGGGCAACGTGACCACCACCCTTCACACGGACTCGGATGTCCACACCGGCAAACCGCTCCTTGCCCAGAAGCAGAACAGGTTCCAGCAGCTAAAGGAACAGGGGGCGTGAGAGGATTCTGGATCATAAGCTGGGCAGCTGAGCCACCTCACTGAGCACAATCCCCCTTATTTCTCTCCAAATGGCTTCTGCCACCACTGGCCTCCAAGTACCAGGAAGAGGGCTGGGCTGTCACCGTGAGGCCCAAGACACAGCGGGGAGACAGCGAGGCTCTGAAGACAGATGAGAGATTCCTGAAGGCAACCTGAGCTGGGTTCCCTACTTGCGTCCCTCTCTTGCTCTCAGATTCCCCATCTCTAAGACTGGTTCTTGGAAGGCTGGCACTTCAGCTCAGCAACAAGCAAAACCTTTGCAGCCACTAAGGCTCCCTCAAACAGTGAAGAGACACTCCTGGGCTTTGTTGGCTGCTTTTTCTGGGTTCCCCTCCTGAGCTCTCTACCCTGCCTTTGAGGCCCAGATTTCCAAAGAAATTACACTGCACTATGACCTCTGTTATGCTCTCCCCCGGCCAGCTCCAGATCTTTTGTTCCGCGCCCAGACACTCCTGTTTTACTTCAGGTTGTTTCCCCTCTCTCCCTACCCCCGGCCCCACCCAGAAACCTGCCCTCACCCTCTCACCCAAGTTTGAGCCAGAAACATTCTCGGGGCTCGCCCATCCCAGGGCTGGTGACTCTGGAGCAGTGTCTGCTACGGGATCCAGTCCGTTTCCCCTAGTGAGTGGACGGTTCTCCGTGAGGGCAGGGCCTGGGGTCAACTAGGTCACTGCTGTGTCCCCACACTCAACACAGGCTAAAGCCTTCCAACAAACTGACAGCCAACAACACTAAGACACAATAGTCACGATCTGCTACACAAAGGAATCTCAACTGCCACCTTTCTAAATCCTGCAACTAACTCTGCAACATAGATGTTACTCTCCACATTAAAAACTAATAGACTTTACAGGGATGTGATGGACAGCACAGGCAACACAGTCAACAAAACTGTAATTTCATATGATGACATATGGTAACCAGACCTAGCACGGTCATTTCACAATGGATCAAAATATCAAATTGCTACGTTGTACAGCTGAAACTAATATTGTATGTCGACTACACTTCATTGAGAGAAATAAAAACTAATAGACTTTCCGGGAAAAAATCAACGCATTCCCACACATGCATCTCATTTATCCTCACAACAGCTCTGCAAGGTAGAAGTTACCCCCATTTTACAGATGAACCCGAGCCACAGAAGTGAAGTTACCGGCCTCAAGTAACAGAGCTAGAAGAGGCAGAAATCAGACTCCAGTCTCTTTCCATGCTGAGCCAAAGAACCTGAGGCCCAGAGAGGGGAGGAACCCCTTTCACAGCCAAGCACAAGACTCCAATTTTGTTCCTGTTCTTTACTACTTATCCTGAGTACCCACAACGATCCAGACCCTACTTTACATACAATTTTTTGAGGAACAAAACATTGATTCCTGTCCTCAGGGAGCATATCCTCTACGAGGAAAAGAGGAGCAGTAAATCGTAAGCATGACACACGTCCTCCACGAGCTTACTGCAAGAAATCACGCTGTATAAACTCTGGCAATCCCCTTGCAGTCCGGTCCCCAGGTGAATGGGCTTCTAAATACCAGGGCGCAAAGCAGCCCTTAACCTTCAACATCCACCTTTTCACGCTCCCAAACCAAGCTCTACCACATCTTCTGAACCCTCAAAACCCAGCTCTGTCGCCAAATACCCCTCGTTTTCCTGTCCCCAACTCAGCTTCCAAACATCCCCTCGTAGATATCAGATCCTTCAGCTTCCAGGATCCACAGACTCCAGGAACCCACTTCCTTCAACGCCTCCGTCTCCAGAGCCCTCCACTCAACCCAAACGCCCGTACCCCTTCCAGACCTTGTACTGCAGCGTGCGGGGCTCGATCATCTCCAGGGGCCGCCCGTTCACCTTGATGAGGCCGTTGCCCCGTTTGCAGTGCGCCACGGCTGTGGCCGTCTTCTGTGGAAAGCGAGGGGGAGACGGGGCCACGTGAGCTCCGAGCCCCGGCTCCCACGTCCACCCCAGACCCCTCCCCGCCGGCCTCTCCCAGACCCCGGCCTCCTCTAACCCCTCCCATCGGGCCCCTGTCCCACCTTGCGTCCGAAGACCTGCACCGACTGCAGAGGACCCTTGGACGGCATGGCTGCTGGCGTGGACGATTGTTCCTCACCGCGTTGCTCCGAAACCGGAAAAGGGAAACTGTGGGCCACCCCGGCCGCTTTTCAGGGTCTGCGCAGGCGCCTTGAGCGCTGCGTCGCGACGGGAGGGAGCTTTACGGCTCCTGTTGCAGCCAGGGGGCGGGACTTCGGGTTGGCGGCGGGAAGGCGGGTCCCAGGAGCGGAGGGGGCGGGGCCTGGGAGGTGGAAGGGGTGGGGCCTGAGGGATGTCGGGTGGAGACCGAGAAGAAAGGTGAGGACAGGCTGTTATTTACATCCTCGGTCCTCATTGGTTACCGCGCCTCTCATTTGCATAGCGGCTTTTTAATAACCTCTCTCCGCCGCCCAGTTACTGGATTGCCACCGTCTTGGAGAGAGGCCCCTTATTCCGCCCTCACCACCGGCAATCTTCCTCCCAGCTAGACTCCCTCTTCCCAGGATCCTTCTCCATCAGAATCTTCCCTCCAGAACCCTCAACAAGAAACCAGGCAGGATTCCCAGATTCAGGATTCAGAATCATCTTACCCCCTGGAACCCAACTCCTTCCAGAGTCCTCTCCCAGAATCCTTTTCCTCTTAGATTCCCCCTTCCCCACAATCTACCATTCAGCAGAATTTCCTTACTTTTAGAGTCTCCTCCTCCCAGAATCCTTCTCTCAGAAATCCACCCCGCAAATCCCCCTCTTCAGAGCCCTCACCTTAGACTCTCTCTTTCCCTGAATCTCCCTTCATTCCAGGGCCCTCTTCCCCTCAATCGTTCCCTCCAGAAGCTTTGCCTCTTGAGGACCCACTAGCCCTAGGATCCCCCTCCACGTGATCTCCCTCTCCTCTCAATTCGCCTTTCCCAGAACGGCCCCCCTAGAATCCTCTTTCACAAAATCTTCCTCCCTTTCAGAGCCCTCTCCCTCAAAATCTCCTTTCCCAGGAATTCCTTTTCCTTCAGAGCCTCCTCTTCCCAGCCACTTCCTCCCCTGGAATTCGCCTCCCCTAGAATTCCCCACTCAGAGACCCTCCGTCCAGAATCCCCTTCTTCAGGGTCCCTACCTAGAATCCCTCTTTCTCCAGAATCCCCCAAATAATCTCTTCACTCTCTCCAAAATCTCCCTCCTCTCCAGGCCCCTCCCTATAGAATTCTCCATCCCCAGCCCCCCCCCATCCCATCTGAGGAATCTCGGGGTTGAGTTGCCCCCTGACTTTCCCCCCACTCAGGATGCTCCCTTCCCAGCTAAGAAGCTCCTCTCTCAGGGCTACAGAAAGCCCACAGTTGCCTCAGTTTCTCTAGCAGCACTGGGTCTGGGGTCCAAGGTTCAAAAAGGTGTGGTGGCTCACCTGGTGCCTGGAGGGTGGAGATAAGGTGGAGGTTGGAGGGCGGGTCTGGGGCCAGAAGGAGGATCCTCCAGCCCAGAGTCCAGCTCCCAAAGGGTGAGAGAGGGAGGGGGGGAGGGGGAGGGAGGAAGGGAGCACCCAGAGGAGGACCTGGAGGGACATGCAGAGAGATACACAGCACAGGAGAGAGACAGGCACACATGGAGAAGAAAGACAGATGGACCCGACCAAGAAGAGGAGAAAGAAGAGAGATCCTGGGTCAGTCAGAGATGGACACGGAAAACGCAAGTGACAGAGATTCAGAGGCAGAGAGGCCACCTCTTGGAGAAAGAAGACAGGTCCAGGCCGGCACGGAGATTCCAAGACACTTGAGACAGAAATAGAGTAGAAAAGAGAGCAAGGACCCCCCTGCCCCCATACGCACCTGCAGACCCGGATGAGGCCTAGCACAGGTGTTTTCCAATGAGGAGACAGGCCACAGGATGCAAACACTCTCACACACACTGTGCTGCCTTACAGGCTTGTTTGGGAGACAGGGGAAGCTTCCAAGCTCTCCAGTCTTTCTGGGCTGATCCTTACGCCCTTACTAAATCTTGTATCTTCCCTGGGGAGGGTGGGGCAGTCAGAGAGCCCTCTGGCCTAGGCCCTCCCTACTCTAGGGTCACCATCTTCTTCGGCCTTTGGAGAAGATTCCCTGAGTGTCTAAGGATTGAGCGGAGCTGGAACTGGGGGAAGGGCAGGGAGAGGGGCAGTTCCCCCCTCACCCACTCCAGTCTTCCAACTTGCTTTCTCTCTCTGTACCTCTCACTTCCAGGACCCTGGCCCAGGACCAGAGAAAGCCTGGGGATGGGCAGGGTGCCCATATGGCCTCTCTGGACCATTGTCCTGCTGATGCGGCCTTTGGGGGGCCTAGGACCACCCCTCTGCCCTCGGGAGCCTTTCTACTTCCTTCTTGCCATCATGAAGATGCTGGTGAGGAAGGGGGAGGGGAGAGCCAGCAGACAGGGCAGGGAGGGGCTGGGGTGGGGGGCATGTTTGAGGAAGGGTCAGGCTTTCCCCTTCCAAGATCTGATTTTCCTCCTTACCCCAAAATTGTAGGGAAACAAAAATGATGGCACTCTCTACACCCCAGATGATTTCTCGGTGAGTATTTCCTTAGCTCCTTACTGAAGTTGGAAGTTTAGCGAATCCACTAGGCTTGAAACACACATATGCTGGGGGCTGGTGTTCTCGCTGACCAGTCCCTGACCCAGCCCCCAGCCTTACAAATATATTTTGTGCCCTGCTGTTTCCAACACCTAGAACAGTGACTGGCACAGAATAACAACAAAGGATGATGATGGTGATTATAGCTATGTTTAAATAGTGCTTACTCTGTGCCAGCTACTGGTCTAAATGCTTTAAGCATATTAGCTTACTTACTCTTCACACTGACCCTATGAGGTAGATAAGGGCCACTGTGTATGGATGTGAAGGTTGTACACTGCACAAGGATCCTGCATCTACAGTATTCATATCCTGGACATATTTGTCAATTTCTGGCAGATGGCAGTAAATTATCTCATTCTAACAAAATCAGCACTTAGAAGTATTTTAAGGGAGTGTCTTTCTAATTTACACAGGTACAGTATGGGCTAGTGTCAGCCCTAAAGGTAGATTATTCACAGCTCTGTTTTACAGATGAGGAAACTGAGGCCCAAAGAGCTGAAGGGGCTTGTTCCAGGCCACAAGTCAGAAACCCTGGGGGTGGGGATTAGGGATCAGGCCCTTGCCCAGAGACATCAGGTCACTCTGTCCCCACAGGTGTGTCCTGCGGAGACGCTAGGCTGCTTTCGGCTGGAGCTGTCTGTGATAGGATTCGAAGAGGGCCCATCTGTGGAAATTGCTGTGTTCCGACTACAGCGTCTGTTGGATGCCCTGGGGTCCCGGCTGTGGGGGACTGGCCCGGGCCCTTGTCCACCCTGTGAAGGACATCCCCAGAGACCTGTCCCTCTCTTTCTGGCCAAACTCTTGGAGTTATTACAGGGGGCTTGTGCTCGGCACCTGCCCTCAGCATGAGCCTCAGAGGACACAGATTCCCTGGTACTCCTGGAGAGGATGGGTGGAGAGAGGGAAAGACCTGGTCTTCAGCCCTAGCTCCCAAACTCTAAGCCGTCTCCTCCTAGGCCAGAGGACCCTGCCCCCCAACCCCCTGGAGCCCGGGAAGCAAGGAGAAGAGGAAAGAAGGAAGAAAATAAGGTGAGATCTGAAGCCTGAACTCTTTGACCTTCTGGGGGGGGGGGGGGGTGTGCATTCAATAAATTGGCACCCATCTATCTCTATTTTCCCTCTTTCAGATACGCCCTCCTCTCTCCTCTTCCAGGAAGGGACAGAGCACGGCACAGGTGTCTTCTAACCTCATCCCCACCCCTTGAGGACAGGGAGGGTCTTGTGGCTCACAACCCTGGCCACAAATAATTACCATTGCGGGAACTTTCAAGTAATACGGATGGCCAGGCCGCAACCCTGAGAATTTGATAATTGGTCTCTGGTGGATCCTGAACATCTCGATCTTTAAAATAAACTTTATTGAGGTATAATTTCTATATAGTAAAAGGCACCTGTTTTAAGTGTACATTTCAATGAGTTCTGACAAACGTATACACGTTGCCACATTTCCGTCGAAAATTCCACAGTTCCTCATGCCCCTTCCCAGTCAGTCTCCACCTCCAGTCCTAGGTATCACTCAACTGCTTTCTGTCTGTATAGATTAGTTTTGCTTCCTCTGGAGTTTCATATGAATGGAATCATACTGTACATATCCTAGTGTCCGACTTCTTTCACTCAGCATGGTGTTTCTGAGGTTCATTCAGGTGTGTACCAGTAGTTTGCTACTCTTCCATTGTAGGATGCACCGCAACTGTGTAGCCATTCTCCTCACGGTGGACATTGGGTTGTTTCCAGTTTGGGGTCACTATGCATTTCTCTCTCTTATCTTTTCAGGTATTCTCATGTGGTGCCAGGGTTGAGAGTTGAGAACCACTGATACATCAAAGAACTTTCTATGGGGAGAATATTACTGTTCCCTCTCTTTTCTGGAGTAAATGTCTTTCTGCACCCGTGTCAAGAGACATTTGATATGTAGAATCCTATTTTAAAGAACTGCTGTTGAAAGGAACCTAGCTGATAGAAGGGGAAACACTTGTATAGAGTGCTCAGCCCCTCCCCCAGTTTGTCTTGGATTCAATTTGGGATTGTTGCAACATGGAGTGCGTGCTCCTGCAGCGATGCCCCTGGGGTGTATTTACTCCCCGGTAACCGGTAGCCGTCTGGTGAGCCCCGCCCTGGCCCACAGCAGCACCTTCCCCTGTAACTAACTAGGTGTATATTAAATGTCTGTAAATTCAATCCAGGTGTCTCAGTGCTTATGCGACAAATTTTAGCAATGAATTCTAAAAGCTTCTGATTTTTTTCCCCTCCATCAGGTTAATTTTTCACATCTCTTCCTCATGCCTGGTCCTCTTCGCCACCTCTCTGACAAATAATTACTAATATATAAATTCCCCAATGAAATCAGCTTAGACTGTAAAGGAAAACAAGGGCTTTGGGGTCACCCACACTTGGAAGGCTTTCTTGGGTCTGCCACTTGCCAGTTAGTTTATTTTTCTGAGGTTCAGTTTCCTCGGTTCCAAAATTGAGGGTACTTACCTCCTAGGAATGTTTTAGAGGGTCCATGAGATAAAGTCTGATTTTTTTTGCTAATTTGTTGTTATTATTTGCCAATTCCCCGGCTCCTCACGGCTTGGCACATGACGTTGACTAAACTCAAGCACGAATCCCTGGCCGGAAAAGGCCGCGTGCAAGCGTAGGCTAACGCAACCCACTTTGACCCGCTTAAGATGTCGGTCCCACACCGTACTCTAAGACAGTGTGCCACTCTCAAGATGGCGTCCTGGAAGTGCACGGCAGGTCGAGTCCCGGAAATCTCGCGTTAGGCGAGGCCAACGGATACGTTCTCGCGAGAGGGCACGTCAGTCTCAACTAGGCGTCGTGTGAACAGCAGCTGCCGCCGAGGTGGGAGGTGGAACCGGCGCGGTGAGGGGTGGGTCGGACGCCGAGGTGGCAGGCCTGGGGGTCGCCGGGGGCCGGGAAGGCGTAGAAACCAGATTCGGGGATTTGGGGGGTGTAGCAGGTGGCGTACGGGGTCTCTTTTCGGGTTCACGAGGCCAGAACCAGGCTGCCGGAAGTGCGCTAAGGGGTTTTTCTTTTCCCCGGGAACCGGCGGGGAAACTGAGGCTCGGGGTGGGGCTCGGGACTGGGGGACGCGCTGAGGCCGCCGTCTTTTCCTGCAAGAGCAGAAGAAGATGTCGGACAGCGACGACAGCAACTTCTCCGAGGAGGAGGACAGCGAGCGCAGCAGTGACGGCGAGGAGGCCGAGGTCTGTGTCGGGGACGCAGGAGGCGGCCTTGCGCCTGGGGACAGCACCAAAGCAAAAGGGCCCCGGGGGGGAGCTCGGAGGGGATCCGAGCGGCTGTGGCGCCTGGGAGCTTCCAGGGTGTCGGGAGAAAGTAGGCAAGCCCAAGACAAGCAGGGGAACAGATGCTGGAGGCTGGGGATGCTCCAGGTACGGGGAGCCAGCAGGCGGTGTGTTTAAAGGACCTGCCATGTAGTAAGCGCTGTTAGTTTTTATTTTCAGGTACGCTCAGTCATTCCAGGAATATCTTTTTAGTGCCTGCTATGTGCTAGGCGCAATTCTTGGCCCTTGGGCTACACCAGTAAACAGAACAGAGTTTAAAAATCTTTGCCCTCCTGGATGTAAAGAAACGTAACTGACAACTA
Source organism: Equus quagga (assembly GCF_021613505.1). Taxonomy (NCBI): domain Eukaryota; kingdom Metazoa; phylum Chordata; class Mammalia; order Perissodactyla; family Equidae; genus Equus; species Equus quagga. The sequence continues at coordinate 97,817,485 of NC_060279.1, read as the reverse complement.
AGCGTTTTAGTGAGCTGGAAGGGACTGTGGAGAAAGTGGAGGGGAGAAGGGGAATAGGGAGTCCTGGTTGCACTTTAAATGGGATGATCAGAGTGAGTCTGAGCCGGTGATGTTTGGAAAAAGACTTGTTGGAGGTGAGCAAGGGGGTCGTGGCTTCTGGAAGAAGAATGTTGCAGTCAGGGGCCCCAGCAGGTGTAAAGTGGGGAGCGTGTCTGCAGTGTTCAGAAAGTGACAAAGGGTCCCGTTTGTCTGGATCAGAGGGAGTGCAACAGAGAAGTGACTGGAGCTGGATCATGTAGGATCTCGAAGGCTGTGGTGAGGAATTTGTCCTTAACTGAGTGAGAATGTTTCCACCAAAGGGAGGATGTGATCTGATGTCTTGAAAGGATCCTGCCGTTTGGATCTGTTGAATGTCACTGTTTCAGGAACCAAATAACATTTCCTGGGACATCTCTGATTTCTCATATTCTTCTGTTACTGTCTTTTATTTATTTTTGACTTGCTCATTTGTTGAGTGAATAAATGTTCGAACATCTACCACTGTGTTCCAGATACTTCCTGGGTGTTGGAGAGAGTGGACCCAGGCAGATCTTTGCTTTCACAGAGTTTATGTTTAGTAACCAACAGTTACAAACTAATAAAGAGATGACACGATGATCATAGGTGTCTCGTTTGACCTACAGAATCATAAATTTATTTTTTAAGTTACTTGCTGACACTTGTAAGGGCGATCTCACGTAAAAGTCAAGATTTCCTGCTTTTCTGGGAAAATGGGAGGAGCTAGCTACCTGAGACCCAGGGTTGTTCTACACAGCACCCCTTTGCTCAAGAGGTGGCAGCCCTCTTGAGAACTGGGAATTTTCTCCAGTTCTCTGGGTCTATCAGTTGCCATTTCTCATCATGCCTGCCTTGTGGCAGATTTAAGAAAGGGAGGGGCTGGCCCGGTGGCACAGCAGTTAGGTGCTCATTGTTCTGCTTTGGTGGCCCAGGGTTCGCCGGTTTGGATCCTGGGTGTGGGTATGGCACCGCTTGTCAAGCCATGTTGTGGCAGGCGTCCCACATATAAAGTAGAGGAAGATGGGCGTGGATGTTAGCTCAGGGCCAGTCTTCCTCAGCAAAAAGAGGAGGACTGGCAGCAGATGTTAGCTCATGGCTAATCTTCCTCAAAAAAAAAAAGAAAGGGAAAGATTTCACATACCTGTGTCCTGGAAAACATCAGGTAGACGGCAAGTGCCCTGGGTTTCCCTTGAGCTGCTCCCCTTTTTTACGTTGCCTGCTTGCCCTCTGGAGGCATTTGATTGTCACTCCTTGTGTCCTTTGGGGTGTCCTCAGCTTCTAGTGAAGAGTTGGAGGAATTGGGATGCTATGGGGTTCGGGGGGGGCAAGTGGGAGGAAGCGAGGGAGGGCCTTTGCTGAGCCGCAGCGCTGGGTCCTTGGTCTCTGACTCATGGCTTCAAGACACTGCTTGTGGTTACAGCCTGGTGGTAATGAGACCAGGATCCCCAGTTCCTTTTCCTGGCTGGGGCCGTCTGGTTTCCACTGTGCAAGTCTCGCTTCCCCAACACCACACCAGGCTCCTGACTCACCTGCTGGCTCGTCTGCTCTCACCAGATGAGGCAGGAGGGCAGTGTGCGGCCTGCCCTCCTGCCGGAGAGAGGATTGGATGGGCTTTGCAGACAGCCACGTGTTGGCATGGTCCTTGAAGGACCAGGTCCTGCGGATAGACAGGTGGGGATGACAAGTAACGAGCCCCTGTTGGGGGAATCAGCTGGTTCACCATTCTCAGCCGCAGTAACTTGCTCATTCCTTCATCAGCAAGCGTTCCTTGAGGTCCTGTCCTGTTGGGTTCACAGCCTCCCTCTTGGAGCTCTGTGTCCTGGGGTGGAGACGGTTTTATAAAAAGATAGTTCCTTCAGGGGATGCTGAGGATGGATGATGTAAGAGCACCTTCAAGCCCTGAGGTTAGCAGAGAGATGGTGCAAGCTCTCTCCTCAGGGAGCACGGAGCCAGATTTGGAAAGAAGGCTTTGCCAGGACCAACCCAGGGAAAGGATGACAAGATTTGTAGAAATCATGCTGTGGTGTGGTTGTAGTTTGAGTTGCTAAAGTGTGGGTCGTTGTAAGCAAGTCAGGGTTGTGTAGTAAATGAAAGCTGCTTACGTCGTCTTCTGTTGCTAGCCGTGGGCTGGGTGATGCTAGGGACCCAGCAGCGCCTGGGATAGCCTGGGCCCTGCTCTCAGGGAGCTCACAGCGGTCTGGGCTGTGATGGAGGAAGCCCAGAGGGTTGTGAGCCCAGAGAATGTGCCTGACTTTGCCTGGAGGCGAGAGGGCAGGCATGACTTCCTGGAAGAGGGGCTATTTCGATTGAGGTATGAGTGAGAGGCAGAGGAGAGTGGGTTTTTGAGCAGCATGGACGATGGACACCGCTGAGAGAGAGAGAGCATGGTCCGAGTGGTTCAGTGTGGCCTGGAGTTAGCATTTGGGAGGAGGAGCCCGAAGGGCCAGCATGGGAGGGAGAGGCAGTGTGCAGTGTGTGCTTCAAGTCCACGCTGCTAGGGGGCTGGTTCCTTACCTGAGGGCAGTGGGGAGCCGTGGGTGTGTTTTAAGCAGGGGACCACGTGATCAGATTTGTGTTTTAGATCAGACTTTCCCAAGACTATAGGATGCATTCCAGCTTGGGGGGGTGACGAGAGGTACTTTTAGGTGGAATAAGGACAAGACTTTAAGCCACCTTGAATCATTTAGTGAGAAAGTGATTTCTTTTTCAGTTGCGTGTCCTGTCTTTTGAGTGGGTCACGGAGAAAGTTTCACTGGGGCAACTGTGTTGTGAACGCCTTTCTGAAATTCGCTAGTCTCTGTGTTTATCAGGCAGAACAGGCTGCAGGCTTAGAGCCTGGCACAGGCAACAGCATCAGGCTGGGGCTTAATACCATTGTTTTACTTTTATCTTTGTAGTTACGTTTTATATGACAAGCTAACCTTTAAAGAGTTTTTACTTCTGAACTATTTGAAAACAGAAAAGTTTCTCTTTTAAATTCAGTAAAAATGTGAGTGAGTTTAAAGAAAATGTCAGATAAATGGGTTGTACTGATGTGGACATGGCAAGAAGTCATGAGGTTACTGGGGAAAAGATTGAAGTTTGGGGAACACTGTTTTGTATGGATCACTTCCTTCTGTGGCTGGTACGGAAAGAGGGATTAGAAGGGAGGCGTGGGCAAGGATCCACGTTGTAGAGGGCGAGGCTCTGGGCATGGGGAAGAAGGGACGGATTGGAGAGGTGGTGTTCAGAAAGCAGGGAGGTCAAGAGTTTGGTGCCTGATGGGAGCTAGAGGAGGCCAGCGCAGGTCTAGCGGAAGGCGCTGAGGTCACTTTGGGATGTGGTCGGTGAGACATGCTCAGAGGACATCTGGGGGAGACATTCAGGAGGCTGTTGGCACATGGAGGTCTCTAGTTCTGGAAGAAAGTGCGGGGACTGGAGACAGGTGGTGGTGTCATCTACAGAGACAGGAACTGAGGTGATGGCAAGTAAAATGGCCCATGGAGAGAGTGCAGGGGAGGAGAAGCAGAGTGTGCCCTCGGCCGAGCCCTGGTGGTGGAGGTCAGTGTTTGAGGGGCGAGCAGGGTGCGAAGAGCCTGCAGAGGTGCAGCGAGAGAGGCTGGGGAAGCATCAGGAGAGCGTGATGTGACGGACGCCAAGGGAAGAGCATTTTCATAGGGAGGGAGTAGTGTGGGATGATCTGTGGGTAGGGACCAAAGAATGTCCATGGAATTAGCAACAAGAGGCCGTGAGTGACTTTGGCGAGCAGTGTGGACTGGAAACAGATATGAGAGTCGTTGTCAGGAGATGTCCAAGACCACAGCCCAGGGAGTGGCTGAGATGGCCTGGGGAGTTGTGGAGTGGAAAGCGATGAGGGCCAAGGACCAAACTTCATGGAGCTATAGCGTTTAAAGGCCCGGGGGAGCCTAGCAAGGAGGTCTAGTGGAGGCGGGAGCCCGGGCCAGCTCCCAGCTATTGGTTGGGTGGGTGGTGGTACTGTCACTGAGATAAGAGTGACAGCCGGAGAGGCCTGGCCAGAGTGGAAGGGAGTCTATGCAGAGCAGGGGGCGCTGTGATTGGCCAGGCGGAGCTGAGGTCAGATTTGGGGGTGTGGAACGCGGTATCCGGATTTCGGGGTCCGGAACCCTGGTGCTCTGACCTTCTCTGACCCTGCAGGTAGAGGAGGAGCGGCGGAGTGCGGCAGGCAGTGAGAAGGAGGAAGAGCCCGAGGAGGAAGAGGAGGAGGAAGAGGAGGAGGAATATGACGAGGAAGAGGAGGAGGAAGATGATGACCGGCCCCCTAAGAAACCCCGCCATGGCGGCTTCATTCTGGACGAGGCTGGTATGTCACAGGGCCGGCAAGCGCCGAGCAGAGGCTGCACTTCCACCTTCATTTCCATTTCTTGAATGTGTATTTTTTAGAAGTATTTTCTTTTGGTAACTGTCAGACACACACCATAGCAGGGTGGTATGCAGAAGCCGCATGGACCATCACCGAGCGCCAGCCGTTAAAGGCGTAGTACCAAACTTGTGTTGCTTCTTCCTGCTCACTCCCGCCCGCCCCTGGATGATGTTGAAGCAAATCCCAAATAGTTAATTTGATCTGAAAAGCATTTCTGTATATAGTCCTAAAAGATAGATCCTCTTAAAACACACAGTCACAGTACCGTGATCACCCTTTAGAAACTAACGGTACTTGTGCTTGTCATGAAAAGCTCAGACGATCCAGAAGAGACATCAGGATGGGGCGGCAGAGGCCAGCACATCTGGGTTTCCTCCGGCCTGGCTCTGCTCTTTCCTCCATGCGGCCCTGAGCGAGTGCTGTCCGTCTCTCTGAGCCTCTTTCCCCTCTGTACAGGGAGACAGGCCGTTCTTCTGTTTCGTCAGGGATAGTCCGAGGATTTGGGGAACCGTGCATGTGAAGCACGTCAAGCTGCTGGCGGCCCAAAGGGTAGTGCCCAGCCCAGAGCAGGCCCTCGGAAAACCGGGCTGTTCATGGACGTTACATAGGCCCGCATTATGTCTACTGTTGTGTAAACTGCTTTTTTCATTCAACAACTGTGGAGGTAGATACTACATAGATAGCTTAGGGTAAGTGAGTTATTTCGAGTAAAGAAAGTTTTCTAAACAAGTTGTGGTGCATAAGCGCCCCATAAACGTTAGCTGCCATCATCATCGTCATTATCAAAATACGTGTTTTTTCCAATGGCTGCATACTGCTCCATTCTATAATTTGTTTCATTTAACCAGTCTCTTGTTGGACCCTGAAGTTGTTTGTGTTTTTCAGTATTATAAGCGGCACTGCCATAAATGTCTTCATGCATATTGAGACGCACAGATGCAAGTTGTTATCTAGACCAGGGGTTCTTTTTGTGTTTTTTGTTTTTTTTTAAAGATTGGCACCTGAGCTAACAACTGCTGCCAATCCTCTTTTTTTTTTTTTCCCTGCTTTTTTTCTTCCCAAATCCCTCCAGCACATAGTTGTGAAGTTTTAGTTGTAGGTCCTTCTGGTTGTGGTACGTGGGACACTGCCTCAGCGTGGTGTGACGAGTGGTGCCATGTCTGCGCCCAGGATCCGAACCAGTGAAACCCTGGGCTGTGGGAAGCGGAGCACACGAACTTAACCACTTGGCCACGGGGCTGGCCCCATCTTTTTGTTTTTTTAAGTATGCTTTTTGGTGAGGAAGATTGGCTCTGAGCTAACATCTGTTGCCAATCTTTCTCTTTTTTTTTTCCTCCCTCCCCAAAGCCCCAGAACATAGTTGTATATCCTAGTTGTAGGTCATTTTAGTTCTTCTTTGTCAGATGCCACCACAGCATGGCTTGATGAATGGTGTGTAGGTCTGCCAAAGCAGAGCGTGCAAACTTAACCGCTCGGCCACAGGGCCAGCGACCATAGACCAGGAATTCTTAACCTTTTTTGTGCTGTGGCCGCTCTTGCAGTCTGGTAAAAGTCTTTGGACCCCTTCTCAGGATCGTGTTCTGAAATGCATTAATAGAATACATAGGATTCCAAAGAGAACAGTTATACTGAACTACAGTATCTAAATGTTGACAGAACATTATGATGTGTGTGCTTCTCTGTTAGCACATTGAAATAAGATTTAGTGGAGCGCCTGATAAGAATCTAATTTTGAAGTAGCAATGAGCGTGAATGGTACTCTGAGATCACTGCAGCTATAGTGTGCTATGAAAATAGCAGGTTTCACTGCCAACACCCCTGTGGTTGGCTGTTCGTAATTGATGGAAATGCTAAATTTACAGTAGATTAGTGGAAATGAAGATGTAGTTTTTTTGTCTGACACAGACCCCACAGATTTTCTACATGGTATATCCTAGAAGTCAAATTGCTGGGCAAAGGGGATACATATTTTTTTTTTAAGATGGGCCCTGAGCTAACATCTGTTGCCAATCTTCTTTTTCTTTTTCTCCCCAAAGACCCCCAGTACATAGTTGTATATTCCAGTTGTGGGTCCTTCTAGTTGTCCTATGCAGGATGTCGCCTCAGCATGGCTTCATGAGCGGTGCTAGGTCCACACCCAGGATCCGAACCAGTGAAAACCTGGGCTGCCAGAGTGGAGTGCGTGAACCCAACCACTCGGCCACAGGGCCGGCCCCAAAGGCTGCATATGTTTGTAAAGCTTTCTGATATCTGTGGCCAAGTGTCAGCCCGGAATGGTCACACTGGTTGGTACTCCCACCAGCCGTACATGCGAGTGCTTGTTTCCCACACCCGTGGAGAGGCGGCTGACTTGGAGCACCGTCCTCCGTTTTCTTGGGACCCGCTTACCCGAGGGGAAACCAGGGAGCAGAGGGGCAGGAGATGCTCTGGGTGTTCCTGGTTCTTGGAGAGCTTTGGCCCTTTTCCAAAGGCCGAGGGGGTGGGAATCCTTAGAGAAAAGGTCTTAGGTGGCAGATGGGCCCAGATGGAGAGAATGGATGACTTGCCGTCTGGGAAAGATGCAGGCTGCTGGGACACTGTGTGTTGGTGGGAGTGGTGCTGGGCCCTGCCTGGCAGTGCCCGTTGACAGGCAGGGAGCCTGTGACGCAGCAGTTCCTTTTTTAAGAGTTCACCCTACAGTTAAACTCACATGGGGGCGTAAAGACCTGAGAACAGAGACACTTGCTGCAGCTGCAAATGTTTGGTGACCTAGGTGTCCACTGATGAGAAGGGCCTGGTAAGACGAATTATGGGGCCGATAGTCAGATCGCATATAAGGCACGTGCTGCACGAAGAGCTCCAAGCCAGCATTATTGCCTAGAAAAAGAGAAAGGTACAGAACAGTGTGTTAAAAAATTGTGCGTGGGGGAAATAGTGGTGAGGGGTTTATACACATTTCTTAGGTGTGCACTGATTATCTCTAGACAAGAAGCGGGTCAGAGTCGCCTCTGGGAAAGGGGACTGGGATACGAGGGGTTGGAAATGAGAGGAGACCTTCTGTACACGTACAGCCTCTGTACACTTGGGGTTTTCTCGCCACGTGCAGGTAGCACTGTTGTTTAAGTTTTTAGTCCAACATCTGATACATTCAAAAGAGTGTTTGTAACCTAGCGGAGAGGTTAAGGGATGGACCCTGGAGCCAGGCTGCCTCTCAGGTCTCTGCTGAGAGTCTTCTGGGCAAGTTAGCTGACCTCTCTGGGCCTCAGAGTCCTTCCTGTAAAATCAGGACAATGGTGGTACCTCCCTTAGGATTGCCAGGAGGATTCAGGGAAGAATATATATGGCAAGTACTCAGAATGGGGCAGGGCACACAGTGTGCTCTCAGTAAGTGTGAGCTAACCAACGCACCAGGAACCCTGTCTTTAAAGTAACTCTACACCAGTCTTCCCTTGATAGTTGGGAGGGAAGTTTTCTGCTTTTTTTTCCCCCCTGAGGAAGATTAGCCTTGAGCTAACTTCTGTTGCCAATCTTCCTCTTTTTTTTTGCTTGAGGAAAATTAGCCCTGAGCTAACATCCATGCCAGTCTTCCCCTGTTTTATATGTGGGTCGCTGCCACAGCATGGCTGATGAGTGGTGTAGGTCCACGCCTGGGATCTGAACCAGCAAACCCAGGCTGCCAGAGTGGAGCGTGATGAAATCGACCACTAGGTCAGGGGGCCAGCCCTGCTTTGATCTTTGTTGAAATGGATCTGTGGGGGGGGGGGGGGGGGGGTGGTTTAGAGCCAGATGGGCCTGCACGTGAGAGCTGACCCTGCCGCTTGGAGCAGCTCCTCTGGCAGGTGAAGCTGTCCTCATCTTGGCGGTGGGCTTTGTAGTGCCCGTCTCCCAGAGGAGATGTTTCCTGGGAGCTGTTGTCATGAGGTCACCTTTGCCCCAGCTGCCCCCTGACCACTTGGCCTTCCTGTTTCAGATGTGGATGATGAGTATGAGGATGAGGACCAGTGGGAAGACGGAGCAGAGGACATCCTAGAGAAAGGTGTGTGGGGATCCCCCCTCTGCAAGACCACTGGGAGGTGTGGCCGAGAGGGTCTGGAGAGCCCATGCCCCACCCCCACCCCCATGCCCTGCACCACCCCGCCCCCACCCTCGTCACCTCGCTTCTTTCTGTCGTTGCCAGAGAGACCAGTTCTGCACCTTTTCCTTTTAGGCCCATGAGTTGGGGGGTGGGGGCCATGGGTGTTGTGGGGAGAAGACTCTGGGATCCCAGGGCCCCAGTGAATCCCTTCTGGGGGTTGTAGGGTGGGCGGGCTCTGTCCCAAGATACCCCCCACTTCCTGGGCCACTGCCCCCCACTCCCTGTTATTTTCCGTTCTGTGCGCCTCATACATTTCGGCTTCTCCCCCACCCACCCGGTGCCTGGCCTTTACTTTTGATTTTCAACCTTCCTGTGTCCCTCCCTGTCCCTTGCCCCAACCCATTGGTTGATTTCGCTGCTATAATTTGGCTCATACTTTGTCTGCCCTCGCCCACCACCACCACCACTACCACCACCACCACCACCACCTCCTCTTCCTCCAAGTAGAAGAGATTGAAGGTAAGAGTCTGAAAAGTGTGATTCCCCAGCCCTCCTCCCATATCCTGACATCTCCTTCCTGCCCTCGGCACCCTCCCTCACCCCTAGCCCCTGTCTGGCCCTGGGGGCTCTGGCTCATGTAGAGTCCAGAGTCAGGGGGTTCTGGGGCCAGGTCTCCAGCGGTTGTCAGCCTGGCAAAGTGCGTACATGTTTATGTATGCGTGTGAGCATGGTGGGGGGCAGGGAGGCAGGGATGGGTGGGGTGGGATGGAGAGCAGGGTGTGCTTAGACAGTGGCTGTGAGATGGGGAAGCGCTGGATGTCCCCAACTGCTGGACCTATCCCCAAGTCTTTTTCATGAGTGGCAGGATGCTAAGCAGGACAGAGGAGGAGGGTGAGGGTTGGGGGTTTCCTCAGTGAGGTGTCTCCTGCCCCAGGGCCTGCCTCTGGCCCTACCTCTTTCTCCAGGCCCCTGCTCTTCACCTCCCCTTGTTCACCCCATCTGCCCATTTTTTTGCAGCCTCCAATATCGATAATGTTGTCCTGGACGAAGACCGTTCTGGGGCTCGCCGCCTGCAAAACCTCTGGAGGTACATGGGGAGAGGGAAGTGGCGAGACTGGCTCCCGCAGGGTGACGTGGGGGCAAGTCAGCCCACCCTCCTCTCCTCAACCTTCAATTCATGTTTCCTTTCCTCCTCACACCCCAGGGACCAGCGAGAAGAAGAACTGGGCGAGTATTACATGAAGAAATACGCCAAGTCATCTGTGGGAGAGACGTAAGGGCATGGGATGGGCAGGGAGGGGCGGGAGTAGGGGGTCCCTCGCCAGGGAGGGTCAGGGGCCTCACCCCCTCCTTCCCGACTGCCCCTCTCTCTCCAGGGTGTATGGAGGATCTGATGAGCTCTCGGATGACATCACCCAGCAGCAGCTGCTCCCAGGAGTCAAGTAAGGGGGGCAGGACAGGAGGGCTGCGATGGCAATCTTGTGCAGAGGTGGTGTGCCCACGAGAGTCACTCCCTGAAAAATCAGGACTCCGGGTGACACAGGCAGAGTGGTGGATGAGAGCAGGGCGGGGCAAGTTGGTGCTTTTCTCTCCTTCCTTCTGCTTATGGATGCAAGGCTGGAGAGGGGGAGGGTGTGAGGGAGAGGAGGAAGGATGGGTGTGGGGGTTCGGATGTTTCACGATGAGGAGACAGTTTCACTAATGGGCTTCCTTTTTCTCTCCTATCTAGAGATCCCAATCTGTGGACTGTCAAATGTAAGGTGTGTGCTTTGGCCTCGTGGCTTGGGGGAGGCAGGGGAATGAGGAAGGCTGCCTTGTAGGGGAGAACTGTCCATCTGTCTGTCCTGGGTCTCCCTGGCCTGGCAGTCTCTTGGTCCTTCTGTCTCTGCCCCTCCATCCTTCTCTCTCCCCTCCCCTCCCCCTCCCTCTCTTGCTATCTCTTGCCTTTTCCTTTTCTCACTCTCTCTCTCTCCATCTCTCTTGTTCCCCTCTCTCTCCTACCTTATCTTTCTTGTCTGATGACTCTGGCTGGTTGGCTACTATCTCCAGCCCCTTTTTCTCTGTCCTGCCCTCCTCATCTCTCTGACGTCTGCTGCTCTCCTTCCAGATCGGGGAAGAGAGGGCCACAGCCATTTCCTTGATGCGCAAGTTCATTGCCTACCAGTTCACGGACACGGTAAGTTGGGTAGGCAGGCAACTTGGGGGTGAGAGACAGGGCAGCGCCCAGAGGGAGGGACAGTATGGGCTCAAGGGTACCAGGTGCCCCTTGCGCTGAGCAGTACTGCCTGTTGAGTGAGCTGCTCCAGCTAGAAAGCACCCACTCCCTCGCTCCCTGCATTGAGGCGATCTTCTGCGCCTCAGAGGTATTGTCCTCATTCTCTCTGCATTCCTGGCGGGGTTCCGCAGGCCCTGTAGCCCTCTGGAAGGCAGCCATCTAGGTTCCTGAGGCTTTCCTGCCTGAGAGTGAGTTCTGCCTGTCCACCAACCCTGTTGGGCGGCTGTCACCCTCTTCCCATTTGGGAGGGAGTCCTAGGATAGGGCAGCGTGGCCAAGTGGGTCAGGGAGCAGGCCTGTCTGGAGGAGAGTTCCTTCCTTCTCTCTTTCACGCGGTCGTCAGACATCCACTGAGGCCCTCCGGGGGCCAATCCCTGCCCTGGGAAATGGTGAGGATACAGCAGTGACCATGCGAGCGCTGGTCCCTGCCCTTCAGGGCTCACGCACAGTCCACAAAACACAAAGTAGTGCCACCTGCATGCAAGGCAGCAGATGCTGCCTTAAGGGCACAGCTCTTTCTTTAGATTGCCAGGTTTCGAATTCAGCCCCTCCACTTCCCAGCTGTGTGACTTTGATCAAGCCGCTTCCCCTCCCTTGGCCCCCTACTTGCCCCTCAGCGTCCTTAGGATTAAATAGCTTTGGCCATGTCCACCCCTCAGCCAGGACTTGTCCCACAGCTTATGTTCAATAAATATAGTTAGGGGCCGCCCTATGGCCGAGTGGTTAAGTTCGCATGCTCTGCTTCGGCGGCGCAGGGTTCAGATCCTGGGTGTGGACATAGCACCGCTTGTCAGGCCACGTTGGGGTGGCGTCCCACATGCCACAACTGGAAGGACCCACAACTAAAAAGTACAACTATGTACCGGGGTGATTTGGGGAGAAAAAAAGCAGGGGGCGGGGAAGAAGATTGGCAACAGTTGTTAGCTCAGGTGCCAATCTTTAAAAAAATAAATATAGTTATTGGCAGAGGTGTAATTGTCAGTTTTGGAACCAGGGTAAACCCTGTGAAGGGGGTCCTCCAAATTCATGAAACGGGGCTGCTAACAGCATGCTGGCTGGCAGCTCTTCTTCATCTAATTCGTGTTAGGCTGAGTCCATAGCTTTCACCTGCCGCAGCAGTGGGTGTGTGTCACTGGGACCACATGGAGAGTTGCAGGATTTGCAAGTCATGATTTTAATGTGCTCAAACCTCAATCTTGTGCCCAGCGCACAGTTCTCGTGTCTGACCCCATTTGAGTTATGCCTCTGATTATTGTTTATGCTTTTTTTGTTTTTTTTTGAGGAAGATTAGCCCTGAGCTAACATCTGCTGCCAATCCTCCTCTTTTTGCTGAGGAAGACTGGCCCTGAGCTAGCATCCATGCCCATCTTTCTCTACTTTATACATGGGACGCCTACCACAGCATGGCTTGCCATGCGGTGCCATGTCCACACCCGGGATCTGAACCGGTGAAACCTGGGCCGCCGAGAAGCGGAACGTACGAACTTAACTGCTGCGCCACTGGGCTGGCCCCTATTGTTTATGCTTTTAATGACCAGAGTAGTACATGGATACTGTAGGAGCCCAAATCTCTCCATACCCAAGTCCCATTTTTCAGAAGTAATTACTGTTGCTTTGTGTGTCTTTCCAGACCATCTTCTCTGCATATTGAAAAATGTGGTGTTTTTTTAAAAAAAAAAAACAAAATGGAATTATACATGCATCATTCTGCAGCGAGCCTTCTGTGAACGCCATAATCTTTCCATCCCCAGTAAACATAAGGTTGTTTCCATATTTTATTATCACAACCAAAGCTGAAACAATAATTGGCTTTCTTAAAGACTGAGTTACAGTTCACATGCTGTAAAATTCAGGGTCACGTGTACCATCCTTTTTATGTGTTGCTGGATTCAGTGTTGGAGATCTTTGCCCCTGTGTTCTCGAGGATGCTGGTCTGTAGTTTTTTCCGTATGATGTCTTTGTCTGGTTTAGGTATCAGGGTAGTACTGGATTCGCAGGAGTAGCCGAGAAATGTTCCCTCGTCTTCTGTTTTTTGGCAGACTTTGGGAAGGATTGCTGTTAGTTATTTAAATGTTTGGTAGAATTCACCAGGGAAGCCGTCTAGTCCTGGGCTTTCTGTGTGTGTGGAGGTTTTTTGATTGCTAATTCAATATCTTTACTTCTTGTAGGTCTAGTCAGATTTCTTTCTTTCCTTCTGCTTGCTTTGAGATTAGTTTCCTCTTTCTTTTCTAGTTTCTTAAGGTGTAGAAGGTTAGGTTCATTGATTTGGGATTTTTTTCCCCTTTTTGAAGTTGATGTTTACAGCTATAAATTTACCTTGAAGCATGGCTTTTTCTGCATCCTGTAAGTTGTTTTTTTTTTTTTCTTGAGGAAGATTAGCCCTGAGCTAATGTCCGCCACCAATCCTCTTTTTGCTGAGGAAGAGTGGCCCTGAGCTAACATCCATGCCCATCTTCCTCTACTTTATACGTGGGACGCCTACCACAGCATGGCTTTTGCCAAGCGGTGCCATGTCCGCACCTGGGATCTGAACTGGTGAACCCTGGGCTGCCGAGAAGCAGAACGTGCATACTTAACCCCCGCACCACCGGCCCAGCCCCCAACTGTTGTCTTAAAGTCTCTTCTGTCTGCTGTTAGTACGGCCACTCCAGCTCTCTCTGGTTCTACTTGCTTTTTACACCTAACACATGTTGAGTGTCTTTCTCTGTCACTCTGTGTAGGTCCATCTCATTCTTTTAACCGCTCAATTGTATCGCCTGGTATGGTTAAGCCATAATTTAACAAACCCCTCTTTGGGGGAATTTCCAAACATCCCGTCAGGTTTGTTTGCTGTAGTGAATAACCCTGCGGTGAATGTCCGCGTGTCCGTGTCGTTGCGCCAGCGTGTTTGTGTGGGAGGAACTCCTGGAAGAGAGACTGCTGAGGCGGCAGTCGCACCGTCCCCCCAGCTGTGCCTCACTGTGCCCCACCGCCCGGCCCCCAGCCCCTGCAGATCAAGTCGGTCGTGGCCCCCGAGCATGTGAAGGGCTATATCTACGTGGAGGCCTACAAGCAGACCCACGTGAAGCAGGCCATCGAGGGCGTGGGCAACCTACGGCTCGGCTACTGGAACCAGCAGATGGTGCCCATCAAGGAGATGACGGACGTGCTCAAAGTGGTGAAGGAGGTGGCCAACCTGAAGCCCAAGTCCTGGGTCCGCCTCAAGCGGGGCATCTATAAGGACGACATCGCCCAGGTGCCTGGGTCGGGGGATGCCAAGGGGGCCTGGGCTCCTTCATGCTCCGCTCCTCTCTTCTGTCCTTCTCTCCTCTTTTGTCCCGCCCAGGCCCCTTCCTAGTGCAAGGAGCAGAACCCTAGTGAGATTGGTGAGGCAGAGCCTGGGTTTTGTTGAGAGCACGCAGGAAACGGATGGCCATCTTCCATGGGTGTTAAGCCAAGACCTGAAGGAGGAGCGGGCGTGAGCCGGGAGAGTTCTCGGGGAAGAGTGTTGTGGCCGAAGGAGCGGCCCAGGAGATAGGCCCCTCACTGGCTGAAGCGGATGAGTGAGGGCAGGCAGCAGGGCCTTGTGGCCTATCTCTGGGCTGGTTTTTACTGGAGTAAGACGGGAGGGTTCCAAGGGACCCAGTGTGACTTGGATTTTAATAGGATTACTCTGGTGGCTGTGTTGAGAATAGACTGGTTGTCCTCAAGCAGGGTCGATGTTGCCCTCAGAGGACATTCAGCAATGGAGGGAGACATTTTGGGTTGTTTCAACCGGGGAGGGAGTTGATTCCAGCATCTAGTGGGTAGAAGCCAGGGATGCTGCTAACATCCCGCAAGGCACAGGACAGCCCCCACGACAAGGGATTGGCTGGCTGAGAAACCCTGGAATAGACTGGATGGGGCCGCAGGAGGAGGGAGACGAGCAAGGAGGCTGCTGCCGTGGTCCAGGTGGCAGGGGCTGGTGGGGCAGGACAAGGCTGTCGTAGAGGAGGCGGGAGGAGGTCAGATGTCTTGAAGGCGGAGCTGACAGAAATGATTTGCTCACAGATTGGATACAGGTGTCAGAGAGAGAAAGGAGTCAGGAGTGACTCCCAGGTTGTGTGCCTGAGCAGAAGGGAGGACAGAGACGGAGAAGACCGGGAGAGGAGCAGGTCTGGCGGAGCTCAGGAGTGTCGTTGGGGCGGGGCTGGTCTGAGGCACCTTTTAGGTCCACATGGAGGTGTCAAGCGGGCAGTGGATGTTCAGTTTCAGGGCCAAGGGGAGACAGACCGGAGAGAGAATTTGGGGAGTCTCTAGCAGTCTGATTTCTTCCCCATCACCCGCTGTCCCTTGCCCATGTCCTTGTTCTTCCTGTGTCTGGGCTCAGGGAGGGAGGGCCAGGCCCGTGCTGACCGCCTGTCCTTCCCAGGTGGATTACGTGGAGCCCAGCCAGAACACCATCTCCCTGAAGATGATCCCGCGCATTGACTACGACCGCATCAAGGCCCGCATGAGCTTGGTACCCTGGGTCACCTGCCGGCGGGTAGGGGACGCTTGAGCCCTGCCGGTGGCCCGGCCCTCCTCCCTCACCCTGCCCACCCTTGCCCCTTTGCTCCACAGAAAGACTGGTTTGCCAAAAGGAAGAAGTTTAAGCGGCCTCCGCAGAGGCTCTTTGATGCCGAGAAGATCAGGTGAGTGTCCTCGGGGGCTAGCTGGGTCCCCAGAGCTGTCGTGCAGGAGGTGCCTCTGCCGCTTCCCACACAGGGATGGGCCCCTCACGGGTTAGTCTGTGAGTGGCTAGCTGGCAGTGTAGCCTCAGCCACGTTACTTACCATCCCGTGTCGCTGAGGTCTTGTGTGTCCAGGCCGGGCACAGGCTGAGTGGCCCGTGAACATTAACTTCTCACGGTCCAGAACTTTGTCCAACCGGTATTCGCCGAGTGCCTGCGACAGGCATGCAGGCAGTGTTGTCGGGGAAATCGGGGAAGGAGCAGTGAACACAAGGGGTCAAGTCCCTGCCCCTCTGGAGCTGCCGCTCTAGTTAGGGAGATGGATCAAACAGCAGCTCGTCCAGTGGTGACATGTGCTGTGGTGAAAATAAAGCCGAGGCAGGGGCAGCGGAGTGCGGGGGTTGGGGAGGGGGCTGTGCGCCCCTCCCTCGAGGCGGGGCTCTTGGGCTCTCTGAGAGGCCACTGCTGCCAAGATGGCGTGTGTTGGGATGGGATGGGTCAGCCATCCTGTGGCCCTCCTCCCCTTTGCTGGCTCGGGAGACTGCGGCACAGCAAGACTCTCTCCCTAACCTCCCCTTCCAATCTGTCCCCCACAAAATCCCAGGTCCCTGGGGGGCGATGTTGCCTCTGATGGTGACTTCCTCATCTTCGAGGGGAACCGTTACAGCCGGAAGGGCTTTTTGTTCAAGAGCTTTGCCATGTCTGCTGTGGTGAGGATCCCGGAGTGGGTCATGCTAATGGCGGTGGGGAGCGAGGAGGCTCCTGCAGCCCAGGCCCCAGGGCAGTGGGTTCTCCGGGTGCTGGATGATCCTCAAGTCAGGAGCGTCACTAGGGGAATGATTCTCACTGTCCCTAGCCCGCTCAGCCGGCTGTGACACTGACCTCTGTCTCCTTCCTCCTCTTACCCGCGTCCCCCGGGGCTCAGATCACAGAGGGTGTGAAGCCCACACTCTCGGAGCTGGAGAAGTTTGAGGACCAGCCGGAAGGCATTGACCTGGAGGTGGTGACTGAGAGCACAGGTATTTGGTCCCCGTCAGTAACCCCGACCGAGGGGGCGGGGGTGGCCCATGGCCAGCAGCCCCCAAGTCAGCCCTGTGTCTGTCCCCGCAGGGAAGGAGCGGGAGCACAACTTCCAACCTGGGGACAACGTGGAGGTGTGTGAGGGCGAGCTCATCAACCTGCAGGGCAAGATCCTCAGCGTGGACGGCAACAAGATCACCATCATGCCCAAGCACGAGGACCTCAAGGTGGGCGCCCTGCTGCCCGTACGGGGGTACTGGGTGGAGGCCGTGCTGGAAGCATGGAATCATCTGTGGGGGTGCTGGGTTTAGTTTGCTTAGGGTGTGTGTGTCTCTGAGGGCTTGTCCAGGCTAGCACGGTGTGCTGGGGGGAGGCTGTCTCCAGGGGCATCTGAGGAGGCATCTAGTCTGGTGTCATGTGTCTGGGAGACAGGCTGTCTCTGTGCGGGGTAAAAGGTCGTCCAGGCTGATACCCTGGGTCTGAGATCAACTGTCTGGGGCCGTCCGAGGGTTGTCCAGGTGCCCTGAAGCAGTCTGTGGCGTGAGCCTGGAGTGGGTTTTGGCCAGTGTCTTTCCCCAGAACATGAGTGCATTCTGAAGAGGCTGGACAGGTGGGTTGTGGTGGCTTCCCCTCGCTTGCTCACTGTCCCCACCCCCAATCCCCAGGACATGCTGGAGTTCCCGGCCCAGGAGCTTCGGAAGTACTTCAAGATGGGGGACCACGTGAAAGTGATTGCTGGCCGCTTCGAGGGCGACACGGGCCTCATCGTGCGGGTGGAGGAGAACTTCGTCATCCTCTTCTCCGACCTCACCATGCATGAGGTAGGTGTGGGGCCGGTGGGGCGCGTATGCCAAGAGGGGTCCAGGCAGATGACCCAGTGGGACCCTGCTTCACCCGTTTCCTGTGTCTTGGCAGCTGAAGGTGCTCCCCCGGGACCTGCAGCTCTGCTCGGAGACGGCGTCAGGCGTGGATGTCGGGGGCCAGCACGAATGGGGGGAGCTGGTGCAGCTGGACCCCCAGACCGTGGGCGTTATCGTGCGGCTGGAGCGGGAGACCTTCCAGGTGGGTGTGTTGCACTCGGGGGTGGGGCTTACTTTTAGGGGGCTTGCTCTCCCTCGAGCTCCTTGTCCTGGGAGGTGGAGAACATTGTGGCTGAGAACACACGAGGTTACAGAGCTGGCGCTGTCACCCCTGGCTGGCTATGTGATACTGGGCAAGTGGCTGGTCATTCATCCTCTCTGTGCCTCAGTTTCACACCCTGTGAAATGGAGAAGATGGCAGCATCCACTTCATCCGTTGTGACTGACTCCCTGAGATCAGATATGCACCCTGGCATTCAGTGCTTGTTCAACCACTGGGTCCTGCACGTGCCCTCCTCCCCTTCCCCATGGATGTGGGGGCCACGGAACATAGTGCTTAGGACCCTGGGCTCTGGATTCAAAGCTCAGCTCTGTTGCTTCCATGCTGTGTGACCCTGGGCTGGTGACTCGCCCTCTCTGGGCCTGAGATTTCCCGTCTGTAAGATAGGGTGAAAACATCCATCTCAGAGGGAAGTTTTGAGGCTTCAGTGAAATCTTATATGTGAGGAATTTAGCATGGGGCCTGGCACAAGGTGATGAGTAAACATTAGCTATTATGTTAACATCGACCCTCTGCCTATGTCTCAGGTCCCTGATGCTCAGTTGGGGTGGAGTCTCCTCCCAAAGGGTGTTTTGCAATGACTGGGAACATTTCTGGTTGACCCAGTGCCTGGAGGGTGGCGCTCTGCCATTGCCTGCCCCAGAGCCAGGGAGTCTAGAAGTCCTGTAGAGCTGGGGACAGTCTCCCACAGGGAAGGACCATACCGCTTTAGGGAAGCCCTGCTCCATGTCGCCCCTTCCCACCCTCACCCCCAGCATCCCACCTCCGTCCCTAGGTGCTGAATATGTACGGGAAGGTGGTGACGGTCAGGCACCAGGCCGTGACCCGGAAGAAGGACAACCGCTTTGCTGTGGCCCTGGACTCCGAGCAGAACAACATCCACGTGAAAGACATCGTCAAGGTCATTGACGGCCCCCACTCAGTGAGTATGAGCTCCTGCCCGTCCCTGCGTCCAAAAGAGCTGGGCTGGGGCGTGGCCATGAGAGTGACTGTCCTTTCCTCGCCCAGGGCCGGGAGGGCGAGATTCGCCACCTCTTCCGCAGCTTCGCCTTCCTGCACTGCAAGAAACTGGTGGAGAATGGGGGCATGTTTGTCTGCAAGACCCGCCACCTGGTGCTGGCGGGGGGCTCGAAGGTGAGGCCGGCACGCGCACCCTGCCTGGCATGGCTCTCCGGCCTTCGCTGACCCCAGGAGTGACAAGAGCGGGCTTGTGAGAGATGAGGAGGGCAGTGTCAGTGTCAGGTCCTTGGCCAAGTATGAAGAAAAGGTTTATTGGCATCGGGGCTGTTTACCAAATCACTCACTCATTCAGTTTTATTGAGCCCCTGGGAGGGGCCAGACAGTGGAGCTAGAGCAGGAAGGAGAGAAAAATCTCTGCCCTCCTAGAGCTGCGGCTCCGGAGATACATACACACATACCCTGCACAACGTGAGGTGGTGGCAGGCACGCTGAAGAGAAACCAAACAGGATAAGGAGACAGAGCACCATGGGCCGCTGTGTCAGATGGAGGGGGTTAAAGAAAGGCCTCCTTGAGGAGGAGACATTTGAGCAGAAACCTGAATGAAGGGATGGAGAGCCACATGAATAGCTCAGGGGGACAGCAGGTGCAAAGGCCCTGAGGTAGGACTTGTAGGAAAGTTGCATAGAACCAGGTCTCAGAAAGGAGATCAGGCCTAGGGGCCGGGTTGCCGGGACCGGGAGGTGGTTTCCTCAGGGCCCTGCAGGTGGGATGACGAGTGCCCGTGGCTTGTAGTGTTTGTGTCACTAGGGTTTAAATTCCTCACTACCACAGTTCAGTCCCACTTCTTGGCCAGGTGAGGCCCGGGCCTCTTGGGTGACAGCCCCACATGGCATAGGAGTGGCAGTTTCCCCAAAGGGAAATCGAGGCATTGTCACTAGGAGGGAGGGATGGCTGCTGGGCAGGTTCAAGCAGGAACTCTTCCCAAATGGAGGCAGGCAGTGTGGCGCGGGGGCCGGGAGCCTGCCAGTTTACTTCTTGCCCCTCCCCCAGCCCCGAGATGTGACCAACTTCACCGTGGGTGGCTTTGCCCCCATGAGCCCCCGGATCAGCAGCCCCATGCACCCGAGTACTGGAGGTGAGGGGGAGTTGGGGTGGGGATGTGTGGGGGATGGGGGAGGTAGGTTGTCGGCCCACACTCACTGAGCGCCTGCTCTGGCCCGGGCCGACCATGATGGGGCTCACAGCTCATGAGAGACCAGACCCCACCCCACAGGGCAGCCCAGAGTGGTCAGGGCTGCCATGGGAAAGCCCAGGGCTCTGGTGGGGGGAGCCCAGAGGAGGCTCCTAACCCCTGGGGGATGGGGGGAGTCAAGCAGGTAAAGAGGGGGTTTGAGGGTGCCCTGGCTCTGGCTACAGCATGTGAGGGGAGGGCACGGCCCTGGGGACTGGTGACCTTCTTCCTCCCCAGGTCAGCGCGGCGGCTTTGGCAGCCCAGGTGGTGGCAGTGGTGGCATGAGCAGGGGCCGGGGGCGGAGAGACAACGAGCTCATCGGCCAGACTGTGCGCATCTCCCAGGGGCCCTACAAAGGTGAGGGCCTTTGCAGGGCTACGTGGAGGCCGGGGGAGGGGCCTGGTGAAGGAGAGCCCCCCGCCTGAGCTCCTGTCTCTCCCCCAGGCTACATTGGCGTGGTGAAGGATGCTACTGAGTCCACAGCCCGAGTGGAGCTGCACTCCACCTGCCAGACCATCTCTGTGGACCGTCAGCGGCTCACCACGGTGTACGGGCCGGGCCAGGCCAGGGCCGGGAGGGGGCTGCTGGGCAGTGGGAGGGCCCTGCTCATCCTGCTGGTTCTGTGTGCACAGGGGCTCACGGCGCCCGGGTGGCATGACCTCTACCTATGGGCGGACGCCCATGTACGGCTCCCAGACGCCCATGTACGGCTCCGGCTCCCGCACACCCATGTACGGCTCTCAGACACCTCTCCAGGATGGTGAGCGCTCCCCAGGGGAGAGGGATGAGGGGCCACAAGGGGACTGGAGACAGGACAGGACTGACGGACATAAGCTTCTCTCCCGTTCCAGGCAGCCGCACCCCGCATTACGGCTCGCAGACGCCCCTGCATGACGGCAGCCGCACGCCTGCCCAGAGTGGGGCCTGGGACCCCAACAACCCTAACACGCCGTCACGGTGAGGGCCCGGAGCTGCATGGGGGGCAGGGTTCCCTGAGCCAGTAGGAGGGGTCTGCGTGGCCCACCGTGAATTGTCTGCTCCCAGCCCCAGGCTGCTCATGTGCAGGTATCAGCATGGCTGGGACAGGATAATCTCTCCAGCCCCGACCACAGTAGGGTGCTCTGGTTAAAACCTGGGCTTGGCGGGGGCTGGCCCCGTGGCCGAGTGGTTGTCCGTGTGCTCCGCTTTGGCAGCCTGGGGTTTCGTCGGTTTGGATCATGGGCGCGGACATGGCACCACTCATTAGGCCATGCTGAGGCGGCATCCCACATGCCACAACTAGAAAGACCTACAACTAAAAATATACAACTATGTACTGGGGGGGGATTTGGGGAGAAAAAGCAGAAAAAAAACCCCAAAACCTGGGCTTGGGGACAGAGTGGGTGACCTCGGTCATGTGACTGGCTGTGTGACCTTGGGCAGGCAGCCTCACCTCTGCTTCCCGGTGTCCTCAGCCGTTAGATGATGCTTCAGGGCTGTCATTGAGGACAGAGTTGCCTGGGGTCTGTCTTGCACCAGGGCTGTTCTGGAAGCACCTGCAACATTGTTGTGATTGCCACAGTCATTCTCAACACACTTCTCTCCCCAACAGGGCTGAGGAAGAGTATGAATACGCCTTCGATGACGAGCCCACCCCATCCCCACAGGCCTACGGGGGCACCCCCAACCCCCAGACACCTGGCTACCCAGACCCCTCGTCCCCACAGGTCAACCCCCAGTACAACCCGCAGACACCAGGGACGCCAGCCATGTGAGTCCACCGCAGCTAGCCCTCATCATCCCCTCCCCACTGCCACCATCTCCTCTCTCCCCTGTCGTCCCCAGTCCCCAACCAGTGCTCCCTCCTCTCCTGTCTCTGCAGGTACAATACAGACCAGTTCTCCCCCTATGCCGCCCCCTCCCCGCAAGGCTCCTACCAGCCCAGCCCCAGCCCCCAGAGCTACCACCAGGTGGCGCCAAGCCCAGCAGGCTACCAGAACACCCACTCTCCAGCCAGCTACCACCCCACGCCCTCGCCCATGGCCTATCAGGTACTGGTCAGCTTGCAAGCCCCTGAGAGTGGTGGGCTAAGGTGGGCCCTGGGCCTGGACGGACAGCCAGGCCAGATGACCTATTCCCAATGACACCGTCCCCCTTTCCCCTACAGGCCAGCCCCAGCCCGAGCCCTGTTGGCTACAGTCCGATGACACCCGGAGCTCCCTCCCCTGGTGGCTACAACCCGCACACACCGGGCTCAGGCATTGAGCAGAACTCCAGCGACTGGGTCACCACTGACATCCAGGTGAAGGTGCGGGACACCTACCTGGATACGCAGGTGGTGGGGCAGACAGGCGTCATCCGCAGCGTGACGGTAAGCGGGCCCAGGCGGGCAGGTGGGCAGGCGTCCTCTCTTTTGGGGTCCCCAGTCTCTCTGGTTGCTGGGTTTTTTCTTTTCAACTGTCTAACCACATCTTCCAGCACCCATTTACAGCTGGAAAAGCAGATGTGGAAAGGTTTGGCACGCAGGCTCCGCAAGGCGGATCCCTGCCTGTTGTGCTCCTGGCTGGGGCCCCGGGAGCCTGGCTCCTCTCTCACGTACTCCCTGAGATCAGCGCAGTCATGGGACCCAGTGCTCCCTGTGCCAGGCTGCTCCCACCCTGGGCTCCCCCTGCTCCACTGTTGGCCTCTCCAGTCTCCATCATCCCTGATTTCCCTCCAGCCGCAGGGCCTGTGCTCGTCACTTTCCGTGCCCAGAACTCTCTTCCTTCCGTTCTTTGGCTGTTTCACTCCTCCTCCTCCAGGGACGCACTAGGCTGTTTCAGGCTGTCTCTCGTAGGTCTGGGTCATGCCCTTTCATGTTATCTACCTGCGGCCTAAACGCTTGCCGTTTACCCTGCCGTGATTCTTTGATTGCTAAGCCGGAATTTTATTCCTACAGAGCACCAGTTCCTAGACTAGGGACTGGCACCTTACTGGTCCTCTGATGAGTATTAATTAAATTAATTAAACAAGCACCGGAGACCAAGACAGCTCCAGGCTCCGGCCTCACATACCTCACTTTCCAGTTGGGGAGACAGACATGTCCCAATACAGTGACAGCTCAAGTGGCCAGAGCTGGGATGCAGGAAGTCCAGAGGGCCAGGGGAGCCCTGTGAACCTAGAAGAGGCACCTGACCCAACTTCGGAGGGGGTCAGGGAGGGCTTCCTGGAGAAGGAGACATCTATGCCGAGACCTGAAGAATGAATAGGAGTAAGCCCAGAGATGGCTAGGGAAGGGCTTAAGTGTGTTCCAGAAAGGGGCTGTGCAAAGGCCTGGAGGTGAGGGAGAGCCTGGCACATTTGGGGAGTGAGTGTGTCCATTGTGGCTGGAACATAAAGAGCCAAGGGGGAAGGTGAGTGCTGAGGTCAGAGGCGTGGCTGGGGCCAGGTCACATGCCAGCCAGGGAACTTGGACTGTGTCCTGAGGGGACTGGCGGTCCTGGGGGAATCTGTGGTTTGGAATTAATTCTGTCCGTTGCTCTATCAGGGATGGATTAGGGGTGGTGAGACTGGGGGCTGGGAGCCCAGGGGGAGGTCAGGCTGCACTACAGGACGGTGGGGAAAAGGGGGAGGGAGGTGGGAGAGACCCCGGGAGGCTGAATGGACGGGCCTCGGAGCTGGTGTTTGTCAGTGAAGGAGCTCACCGGGACAAGGTCCAGAGCTCTGCCTGGGACCAGGGACCGTGGGGCCATCCCTGAGACGGGGACCCAGGAGGAGGAGCAAGTGTGGGGAAGAAGCTGAGGCCAGTTTGGGACACGCAGAGCCTGACAGGCAGTCTCCCTTTTGGCCCAAGTTAGCTTCATCCTGGTGCTTCCCTTGCTGAGCTGGTCACACCGCCCCCCCCACCACACACTCCCAGACTTGGAATCAGGCCCAGCCTTGGCCTTTCCTGCCCCCGTGTCACCTTGGGAAAGTGACTTCTCAGAATGAGCCCCGAGCCTGTGTCCCCTGAGCACAGACGTCAGTCCTGTGTTGGGAACAGGCTGGGCTGACCAGGCTGCCCTCACTCCCAGGGAGGCATGTGTTCCGTGTACCTGAAGGACAGTGAGAAGGTGGTCAGCATCTCCAGCGAGCACCTGGAGCCCATCACCCCCACCAAGAACAACAAGGTAAGGGGGGGGCAAGGGGCACGGGGGCACTGGGCTGCTGACCTGGACCCTGACCCCCTGCCCCCCCCATCAGGTGAAGGTGATCCTGGGTGAGGATCGGGAAGCCACAGGTGTCCTGCTGAGCATCGATGGCGAGGACGGCATCGTCCGCATGGACCTTGACGAACAGCTCAAGATCCTCAACCTCCGCTTCCTGGGGAAGCTCCTGGAGGCCTGAGGCAGGCAGGGCGCGTGGACTTGGGCAGAAACCTGGCAGGCAGAGAGTGCCCCTCCTTCCTTCCCCGGCCTTTGGCTCTGACGCGGGATCTGGGCCTGGTGTAGGGCTAGCCTGATTGTTCAGGATTTCTTCTATTTTCCTTTCTGGGTTCTTATCTCCCTCCCTGATGTTCATGGGAATGAGAGTAGAGTCTGGGGGAGGGTCCCCACCTTCTTGTACCTCCCTTCCCCAGCTTGCTTTTGTGTTACGGTCTTTCAATAAAAAGCTGTTTGGTCAAAAGCCGTGTGTGTGTGTGTGTGTGTGTGTGTGTGTGTGTGTGTGTGTGTGTGGCAAGAGGGCGCTGGGGTCTGGGTTGTAGGTGAGGCCATTTGCAGACCTCACTAACTTCCTTGCTTTGTGGTCTTGGGCAAGTGACTGGGTCTTACCTAAGCCTCAGTTTTCCCATCTAGAAGATGATAGTGCCTTCCCCAGAGGGAAGAGATGATTAGAGCAGAGCCTGCCTGTGATTGGCCAAGTCACATCTTACTCAGGCTCGAGTTATTCTGAGTGGAAATCACAGTCCGCCCCCCGCAGGGAGCCGAAGTTCCTCCTGTGGAGCCGGAGGCAGCATTGGATGGTCCTTTCTCCTGAGCCCGCACAGCAGTGACCCCAGAATTGCTGTAGTTTGATGGCTTGGGGCTGGGAGTGGGGAGCAGTGTAAACCTTAACTCTCCTTCACCATCCTCATTTGATATTTACATGTCTTTTTACTAATATAATACGAGATGTATTCTAAAATATTTGGGATGTTCTATTTTGGACACATAAAAGATGTGCGGAACACCCGTGTCCCACCGCCCAGCTTAGGAACAGTATGTACCAGCCAGGACCCCCTTCAGCGGCTGCCCCGTCCACGCCCCTCCAGGGTAACCACAGCCCTGAACGCCTGACTTTTGCCTAACTTTGTACTTTTACTACGTTAGTCTTTATCCCAAAGCGTTATATGGTCGTTTTACATGTTTTCTAAGTTTACACAAATAGTATCAGACTTTTTCCTCTCTAACGAGTGAGCGTCATCGTCGTGGCTCCCGTAACCTCTAACTCGCGGACCCCTCTCTCCACGACCCCGACCCACCAGACGCGGCGGTGCTTCCCTGGCCCCACGAAGTGCCTGGCTCCCCGGGCCCTTCCCAAGGGACTCCCGGGAGAAGACAGACGGCCCCGCGCCAGGAGCCCGCCTCTCGAGCCGCCTGACTCGCAGCTTCTCCTCTCGAGGACAAATCAGGCAGCCACCGGGCGCCTCGCGCACGGCCGCAGCTCCCCGCGGAGCACGGGAGGCCGGCAGCCCGGCTGCGTCCCGTTACGCTGGCGCTGGTCACCCGACGGGCGCAGAGGGCGTGGCGCCGGCTGACTCCTTGCACACGCCCGCGGCGGGCCGCCCGAAGCCCTTTGTCTCTCTCGGGCTCCCGTCCCCCCACCCCTCCCCTGCGCCCCCATTGGCTGCTGCCCCGGCCCGGGGCGGGAGTGCAGGGAGCGAGTGGGCGGGGCCGCGTGGCGTCAGCGCAAGATGGCGGCCTCGGCGGCGCTGCTCCTGCGCTTGCGAAGCGGGCTCCGGCTCGGCGCGCGGGGACTGTGCGCGAGGCTGGCGACGCCGCCTCCCCGGGCCTCGGACCAGGTGAGCAGGACGGGGGTGGCCCTCGGGTGCAGGCTCCCTTCCCTGGAGCTCCGGGTGGACCGTCCCCGCCCGGGGGTTCTGGGACGCAGCGCCTCAGGGTGCTGAATGGAACGCCGCCCGCGTTGGGCGCGCCTCCCTGCCTCCTGGGGTGGGCAACGCTTCCTCCCCTCGGCTAGATGCTGGGGGCTCAAGCGCATCCTCTGGACCCCACTTCCTCTGAACCCCACGTGGGCGCCTGGGGAGGGGGGGTCACCTGTTCCCATCTCAGTGGCCGCTCAGGTAATACTTGAGTGCGAGGGCCTCGGGACGCTGGCCTTGGGGGTGTTTCCCCGAGTTGGTGGTGGTGGTGGCGAGGTGGATGTTCGGGCTTCTCATTCGACCTGCCTCCATGTTGACAGAGACCCAGCCATTCTGACCTGCAGTCCATCACTTCCGTGCCCTACTTCCACAAGACCCTGCTGCCATCCCTTCTCTTTGCCTTGCTACCGTGAGCCCCAGGCATCCGGAGGCTTTAAACCCCCGTCCCATAGCCTTGTGTGTTCCGTTGCCTTGCTGCAAGCATCCCAATGTCCAGCCAAGCTCCCGGATTTCATCTCCTTCGTCTGCTTTTCTGGGCTCCAGGCCCTCCAGTCCTTTGCCTCCAAGATCCTGGGCACCCGGCCTGTCAGCTCCTGAACTCCTGGGATCCTGGCGCCGGAGGGTCTAGTTCTTGACCGTTCTCAGAGACCCAGTCTCTTGGCTGCCCCTCCAGGGACACATCAGCGGGAGGCCATGTGGGTGACTGCTTCCCTGCTCTTGACCTTGATTCTTCTCTGACCAGGGTGCCCGAAGCACTCTGACCTTCTCTCTCTTCTCTCTTGGCCAGCCTACCCTCTCTCGATTGCAGGCAGCAGAAATCGGGAGCCGAGCTGGCACAAAGGCCCAGGCCCAGGGGCCACAGCAGCAGCGGGGCACGGAGGGTCCCAGCTACGCCAAGAAAGTTGCCCTCTGGCTTGCTGGGCTGCTCGGTGCCGGTGGAACCGTGAGCGTCGTCTATATCTTTGGTGAGGGACATATCCCTGCCCCCCCAGTTTTGTTCTGTTGGCCCTGTTTTCTACTGCAGAACCTATTCCTCTTTCCTCTAAGGGCTCCCCTGTGTTCATTCCCTGGCTCCTCCCTCAATAGGGCAGCCAACTAGAACGTCTACCTTGGAAATGGGGGAAGTCTCCCTTTTACTCACTTTCTTCAAGGTCCTGCTCTTTCTAGTTGGTTCCTGTACTAGGCTACAGGGTGTGAGTGGGAAGAGAGGAAGATGGGGAAAGACAGGCCTGGACTGGCTTCCTAAGCTACTCTGCCCTCAGCACCCAAAACTCCAGCCCTCCCCAAGTCCCTCTATCCCTCAGAAACCCAGGAGACCCAGGGGTCCTGGCTACCAGCCCCCTCCTCTCTTGATCTCAGTAGACCATGCCTCTAGCCCTCTTGCCACAGACCCAGGAGTGCAGCGCCCTGCCCTCTTCCTCCCTCAGGACCCAGGAGACCAGGCCCCCAGGCCTCTCATTCATCCCTGTCTCCCTTGCAGGAAACAACTCTGTGGATGAAACTGGTGCCAAGGTGAGGGGGACAGAGACCCAGAGGCCTTGCCGGGGGTCTCCTCCTGTGGGTGCCCTCCCCTGAGGTCTGTGCAGGCTCATTTCTGGTCTGGGGTGAGCCTCTTCCTCCCAGGGACCTTTGCCTACTCCTCCCAGGGCCCTGGAGATTTCTTTTCTGGGTGTGATGGGATTGTGCCTCTGCCATCCCAAACCCTCCATTTTTCTCTCTGCCTCCCAGATTCCCGATGAATTCGACAATGGTGAGTAAACAGGCACAGATTTTGGGGTCCCCTGACCCTCCCTGCTCTGCCATTTGTAGGGGTGTTTCCCTCCCCATCTGATGCCCTTGGCTTCTCCTTCCATTAGGGGGTGGGGGATCCAGCAGCTGGGTGGCTTTGGGGGGAGGGGCATCACAGAGCCCCAGCCCCCTTCCCTGGCCCCTCAGCCCAGGAGCAGATGGTCAGGGATGGGTGGGGGAGGGGAATCCGGGGTGGGAGTGCTTGGGGAGACCGGGCTCTCTGTTGCCAGACACATGGCTTCCTGTGCCTTAGATCTGAGCATCTGCAGTCCCTCACCCCCTCTTTATGACAGCCTCCTTTCTTCCCCCGGCTCCTCATTTCCAAAACAATGCCTCCGTCCTCCCTCCCCCTTTTGGTTAACCAGCTTTGGGGGAGTTTCTGACAAATTGGATAGTAGAGAGTAGTTGTCAATTCTGTCACACCTGGTCCTTTCCAGGAGAAAAACAAAATTGGTAAGTCCAGAAAGCCACCTGTTTGTGCTGGGGGAGTTTGCAAACCAGCATGTTAGTACATTGATTGTTTTAAACTAGGCAGGTGGAAAAGTATGCTGTTTTAACTGGGCAGGTGTAGAATCATACTGGTTTAAACAAATCAGCGTACTGATTTAAACTGGGCAGGTAAACATGCAGGTTGAAAACGTGTGTGTTTCTTAGCTTCAGTGGTTCTGACGTTTTGCTTTGGAAAAGGCAGGCCCCGTAAATAGTTGTTTAACTGGACTAGAAAAACTGTGGGCAGTCGTGTAAGATGCCTGTTTTAAACTGGATTCAGTATATTCGCTTAAACCAGGATTTTTCAACTTTGGCTCTATTGATTCTTTGGATCAGATAGTTGTTTGTTGTGGGGGAGTGTCCTGTGTGTTGTAAGATATTTAGCGGCACCCTGGTCCTCTACCCACTAGATGCCAGTGTTGTGACATCAATACTGGAGTCAGAAATGTCTCCAGACACTGCTCAATTTCCCGGAAGAGGGGGACAAAATTGCTCCTCGTTGCGAACCACTGGTTTGAAGTATCCAGCTGTGTATATGTTCACTGTGATTTAACTAGACTCAGCGTCCTGGCTTAAAGCGGGCAGATCTAGAAGCCTAGGTTCGAAACGGACTAAATATACTGGCGTCATGTCCGCAGGTCTCTCCGTGTGTGGGTTTTAAGTGGGCAGGCGTGTGAATGTTCTGTTTTATACCTGGGGTGGTGTGTGGGTATAAAGATTCAGGTTAAAACTGGGCAGGTGAATAAAAACATCTGTTCCTACCTGGCGGCTATGTCATTGCCTTCTACCTTTGGGCTTAGAAATGAGCTGGTTCAAACCAGGTGGGAGTGTAGACCGGTTTCTGATAGATAAACTCCGGTTTGTCCGGGAGGTTGAGCAGTGGCTTATCTTAGAATCTCTTTTTGCCCTGGCGTTCTCTAGATCCAATCCTGGTACAGCAGTTGCGCCGGACATACAAATATTTCAAAGATTATAGACAGGTGAGCAAGAGCCCTGGGCCCAGGCCCCATCCCCCCGTCCCCAGTTCCCTGTCTCCCCGAGTGCCCCCATTTTGTCCTTCGTCCGCAGATGATCATCGAGCCCACCAGCCCCTGCCTTCTCCCAGACCCGCTGCGGGAGCCCTACTACCAGCCGCCCTACACCCTGGTCTTGGAGCTCACTGGCGTCCTCCTGCACCCTGAGTGGTCGGTGTGTCCTGGGGAAGGCAGCGGGTTGGGGACATAGGGTAGAGCAGGGTGGCCAGATTGTGATGATGTGGTTAAGAACGTAGACTCGGGAGCCAGGCTGGGGTTCAGAGCAGCTCTGCTGTGTGACTCTGGGGAGGAGGTATGCCCTCTCTGGCCCGCTTGCCTCAGTGGTGCTACCCCTGCCCCATAGGCTGTTGTAAGTGCCCCAAGTAAGGGCTGCAGAGGAGTCGGCTGGTGTTCTGGGCCCCACACCCTTCAGACTCTCAGACCCTCAGTCACAGCCATGTACTCCTGACCCCCCCCGAGGGCCACAAAGACAGGGGGAGAGCACTCTGGTTCTGGGAGTCTCCAGGCTGGGTCTTTGTCGTCCTGGGAGCCTTGGGGGCCTTGGATCTTGGTGTTTCACTGCTTTCACTGCTCCCCAGCTGGCCACGGGCTGGAGGTTTAAGAAGCGTCCGGGCATTGAGACCTTATTCCAGCAGCTGGCCCCTTTGTATGAAATCGTCATCTTCACGTCGGAGACTGGCATGGTGAGGCCCCCGGCAGAGGAGGGGGGTCGATGTGGCGGGGGATCTGCAGGGCCGGGGCTCAGCCTGACTGTGTTCTCCCATCCCACCCAGACTGCGTTTCCACTCATCGACAGCGTGGACCCCCACGGCTTCATCTCCTACCGCCTGTTCCGGGACGCCACAAGATACATGGATGGGCACCATGTTAAGGTGCCATGTGGGGGTCATGGGTGGGCCTCTGGGATTTGGGGGAGCTGGCACTTCCTGAGGGAAAGAGGACCCAGTTCTGACCCCAGCCTCAACCCTACATCGGGTTCTGGTCCAGGTCTGATTCTAGCAGGATGGCAGCCCGCCCTCAGTCTGGGCTGGGCCTCTAGGCCCTTCTCCCTTCCCCAGAGTCTGGGAGTGGGTGTGGGGGAAATGAGGTCTCCCCAAGGAAGACAGTTGGGGGTAAGGGGTAGGGACGTGAAAGCTGGCAGCTGTTTTTTGTCTCTGTGACTGGAACTGAGTGTCTCTGGGATTGTGTAATTGTAGTAGCTTATATGAGACTCTGATTAGGGTTGGTTTGATCTGGGGTCTGTTGCTGTCACCAGCAATGTATCCAGGGGTCCAGGAGTCTGTGAATGGGTCTCTGTTGGTCTGGTTCCAAGCATCTGTGTGTCTAAGTGGCTATTGGGTTTCTGACCATGTCTTGGTGGGCCTGGGGGTCTACGTAGTTCTTCAGGGTGCAGAAGGACGTGGGCCGTGATTGAGGTCTTGGAGGGTCTGTGTGTGGGTACCTGTCTGAGTGGCTCCCGTGTGTTGCGGTAGATCTGTCTGCACCTCTTTGTCTGGATGAGAGGTTTGCAGACCTGCAACAATCACCTGGGGCAGTGGTTAACCACATGAGCGCCCGGCGCCCTTTTCAGGGAACCTGCACATCAGCCTGTCTGCGTGCCAGGGCTGTGACTAGCCCCCAGCTCCCTGGGGGGTTTGGTGCTGTCATCCCAGCCTGCTCTTGGGGAGGCCCCGTTGTGGTGATCCCAGTGTGCAGTGCTGTGTGTGCGTGTATCTGTGTGTGTCTTTATCTGTCTCCCTCTCTCTCTCTGGGGGTTCCTGGTGGGGAGGGAAGGGGCACAGGCCTTAATCTGACCTATGGCCCACTTGCAGGACATTTCCTGTCTGAATCGGGACCCGGCCCGTGTGGTAGTCGTGGACTGCAAGAAGGAAGCCTTCCGCCTGCAGCCCTACAATGGTGTCGCCCTGCGGCCCTGGGACGGGAACTCCGATGACCGTGTCTTGTTGGACCTGTCTGCCTTCCTCAAGAGTGAGGCTGACCCCTGACCTTCTGGCTTCTGACCCCAGAGCCCTTGACCCTCAAAAGGGACGACAGACGCTTGATTCTAGCTTGTTTTTCCTGTAAAATGGGGTACTCGAGGTGCAGGCGATCCACAAGCATCTTGCAGTCTTCAGAAGCTTCTTAGAATATTTGGGGTGCCCCTCTGGAGTACTTAGGGGGTGCTCAGGAATGTTCAGGGGTGCCCTTTTAGAGTGTTGAGAAGCGTTCCAGGCAGTTTCGACCTTTACCCTCATGGGCCCTGGCCTGCTCTGGCCTCCACCCTGGCTGACCCTCGCCTGCTGTGCCCGCAGCCATTGCCCTGAACAGCGTGGAGGATGTGCGGACGGTGCTGGAGCACTACGCGCTGGAGGACGACCCGCTGGAGGCTTTCAAACAGCGGCAAAGCCGGCTGGAACAGGTGGGCGCTCCGATCCCCAGCCTGGTGGGGACACCACGTCAGTTCCCGGGCTCCTGAAGGAGGAGCCCTGGAGCAGCCTGTCTCCGCCCTGATACCTTCTCTTCCGTACCGCCTGCCCCGCGGGGCTCTTGTGTGACTTGGTCTGCAGCCTGCTCTGAGAAGAGGAGGCAGGAAACGCCGAGCATTTGAGATAGGTCTGGGAGAGGGGTCACCTTGAGGGGCTTGCGCAGGTCTGGAAGGAGGGATCCCTGGACACTTGGCCCAAGGGTCTGGGCAAGGAGTTCTGGGGCTTCGTGTGATCTTGGTCGTTTGGAAGTAGGGCTAAGAATATGGATTGAGTCTGGGAAAGAGGTTCCCAGGGGTCTATGCTGAGGTTGACCAGACTCTGGGTTGGGTTCCTGGGAGTAGACTCTGAGCTCCTGGGTGCCCGAAGGAGTCCCTGGAGATCTGTGATACCCCAGCGTCTAGACAAGGGGTCATAGAGCTCAGGGCTGGGCACTGGGGGCCCCAGGGAGCAGGACAGTGCAGTCTGGTGAAGGGTCTGGGGTAGGTTCCCAGGGTTCAGGGGAGGGACCCTGGGATCTGGGGAAGGGAATCGTGAGATTACCTGGGACTTGAGTCTGGGCTCCTGCGCCTCAGAGCTGGCTCTTGCCTGTGTCTGGCTGGTGTCCTGGGGGTTTGGGGAAAGGAGTCTGGGCTGGGCAGAGGTTTGAGAACGGTGGTCCCTGGGCTGAGGGCTGGGGACCTGGGAGTGTGGCAGGAGGCTCTGTCCGCCCCGGCTGACCCTCCCTCCTCTGTCTGTCCCCGGCCCCAGGAGGAGCAGCAGCGCCTGGCTGAGCTCTCCAAATCCAGCAAGCAGAACCTCTTCTTCGGCTCTCTCACCAGCCGCCTGTGGCCTCGATCCAAACAGCCCTGAGCTCTGGGCCTCCTCAAACTCAATACTGGGGCCCAGGCCCCAGTGCTCCCAGACCACGGCTTGGGCGGCCACGTGTCCAATAAAGTCCATCCCCGACGCCACACTCCTGTGTCCGGAGAGTCTCCAGATGGGGGCATCGGGGTGAGGTCCGGGACTCGGGTCATCGCACACAGTGGCTCACTGGCTGCCGAGCCCAGAGCGGCTGCCTCGGTGGATCAGGGCTGGTTTGGAATCCTGGCCGAGGAATCCGAAAGCCTGGGTCCTGCTCTGGCGTGTCTTCCCATGTGCTGTGCCGTCTGCAGGAAACACGTCTCCCTCTTTGGCCCCAGATTCCCCAGCTGTGGAAAAGAGAAGAGAGGATGGCACCAGGGGTTTTGAAGCCAGGTAGCGGCCAGGCTGCTCTGGAAGTCGGAGTGTGGGCTCGGGGTGGGGGCGCACGGAGGTGGCCCCTCAGGAGGGCAGCTGCTGCCCGCTCTGCCTGCTGCAGCCCTGGGGGAAGGGGGCTGGAGATGCTGCATCTTCTGATTTTCCAGTAGAAGCCAGAAATTGAGATTTTTAGATTAATCTCCAATTTTTAAATGTTGGCTTTTAACTAACACAGGCAGACCGTGTAGCAGCACTTGGCAACGGAACTTTCTGCGATGTTCACCCGAGTTCTCTGTCTGCGCCGTCCAGTCCAGCAGCCAGTACGGGGGGTTGTTGACTGCATGAAGTGTGGCTAGGGCTATCTGCGCGGTGGGAGGAATTCCCATTTTAATCCGGTTGAGTTTAAATAGCCGCGTGTGGCTGCTGCCTCCTGCATTGGACGGCACGGTTGTGGGTTGTTTAAGAGTGGGAGATCCAGACTGCCCCGAATTCAAATCCAAGCTCTACCGCTTGCTGGCGTGTGTGACCTTGAGCAAGTTCCGTCACCTCTCTGCCTCAGTTTCCACATCTATAAAATAGTCATAATAGTACCCACTCCACAGGCTGGGTTGACGGCTGAGCGAGGCACTCCCTGTAGGTGCTCAGATGGCAGCTATGTGAAGCTAGTCAGGGCACCTTCCTGCTTCAGTTTCCTTCTCTCTGAAGTGGGGGCATGATGGTGCCCATCTTAGTGGAGTGGTGCTGAGGGGTAGAGGGACGGTTCATGCTCAGGCTGTGCGGATATTCCCTGGGGCTCACCAGGCCACACCGGGCATTCTCGCTTTGCCATATTCTGTGCCAGCTGGGCAGCGCCCCCACCCCGGCTGTCCCAGCCTCTCCTGCTCCCGCCAGCTTTAGTGCTAACACCAGTTAAAGATTTTCGGAAGACCTTCCCTGGTGTTTGTGATAAAATGTATTTAAAACTTTGTGGGCCAAATGGAACCTCTGAACTCGAGAATTTTTAAAAGGCTCACAGACATGTGCAACAAAGAATTAAAATTTGCGCACGACCCACCCCCCGACCCCAAGATGGACTGGCTCTAACCCAGGGGAGGGTTGGCCGATGTCCCCAGGACTCCGTAGCTTGAGGACGGCCCAGGATTGAAGGAGGGGCCTGCCTTTTCTTTGCATGTGGCTTTAAGGATTGGAGCCTGTCTTAAGGGAACGCAGAGGTGGAGACAGGCTTGTGTGTCTGGGGACTGTGATCCTGGGGAGAGTGAGTTGTGGACAGACAGAGAGCCACCGCAGCGGGTGACACACTGAGCCCCATGGAACCTTCTGAGGAGCCTTTTGAAATGTGACTCAGACCTGTCCACCCACAGGGCAGGAAAGCAGGAAGTGCGTTTGTCCTGTGCCTCCTGTCCCCCACTGGTCACCATTGGCCCCTGGGGCTTAAGGCTCTAGCACTGGGGCTGGCACATGCTTCATTGCCCACTGGTTCCCGGGCCTCTCCCCAAGCCTGGTGCTGGCTCAGGGAGGGTGCTGGCGGGCCACACCTGCTCAAGGCTGGAGGGCGCGAGGGGAGGGCAGGGCCTGACTCGTGCACATGCAGCCTCTGAGACACTGACACCCCGAGATTCTTAAATGACACGGCCTAGGATGCTGTCCTAAGATGCTCTGGGCACTAGGCTGCATCGTGGCATCAGCTGATGGGCGGGATTGGGCCCGCTTTGAGGCTTACCCCAGGCTCTGGATTCCCAGGTCACACCATGCGCAAGCCCTGGGACCTGGGGCAAGGGGTCCAGCATCTCAGTTTCCTCATTCATGAGAGATTAATAATGGTACCTCCCTCATTCCTTCACTTACTCAGCTAATACTTTCTCAGCACCCACCGCCAGGCCTGGTCCTAGGCACTAGAGTGCGTCAGTGGGCAAATCAGATAAAAAGTTCCGCTCTCATGGAGCTGATGTTTTCTTGAAGGAAACAGACAATGGTCAGGTATTGGGGTAATGAATGTGTAAAGAAAAACAGTATGGTAAGGAGATGGAGTGGTCTTGGGACTTGGGGTGCTGTTTTAGATTAGCTGGAACAGTCAGGGAAGGCCTCTTGGGAGGGTGTGTTTGAGTGGAGACAAGGATGAAATGAGGAAGCCAAGGGAATATCAGTGTGCCAGGCATGGTCAACCTCAGGGCCTTTGCACTTGCTATTCCTGCTGCCAGGAATGTTTCTTCCCAGGATCCATATGGCTTACCCTCCTCTTCTTTAGGTCTTTGTTCAAATGTCACCTCAGCATGGCCTGTGGGCTCTAAGGTTGGCACACAAGGACAAGTCCTGAATAGCCAAAAAGACACTTGGAAATCCCTTAAAGTACATTTCACACTCAGACATGAGAGAAGTCACATGAAACACTATTGTGCCTGGCACAAACCCTCAAGAAGGCTGGCTTTTACTCTTTTTAAAGGTTTAGAGATATCTCAGACCTGGAATCCAGTACCCTCCAAAATTATTATCCAGGCCATGAATTTATCTCCTCCCACAGCTGGTTCTAATGGCTGTCCAAGTTCCGTTTGAATGTCTCCTCTGACGGGAAGCTCATTCCTCCACCGACCTCAGTACAGGCCCTAATTTGCCTCCTAGTAACTGGCCCGGGTGGTCTGGCTCTGCGCTTTGGGGCCACAGAACCTGTTTGAGAAGGGGAGATGTGGAGGGAGGGCCCCAAATGTCAGCCTTAGAATCTTGGGGTGTTTTTGAAGGTCCTGGGGAGCCATGGAAGAGTCTGCAGGAGAGGGATGTGGTCAGATTTGTGCTTAGAAAGACCCCATAGGCCAGAGTGGTCAGGGCGGGGACAGAGGAACGGCAGGGGGCTGTGGGAACTCAGAGGAGTGGCCTGACCCCTTGGGGAGTGTTTAGGGAAGGCCTCCTACAGGGGGGGAGGGCTGACGGGGGAGACCGGAATTAACTAGAGAAGGGGGGCAGAAGAATAGAGCAGTATAGAGGGAAAACCCGTGCCAAGGAAGCCGGGATGTTCTGCGCCAGTCGAGCACGGCCTTCGCCGCCTCCCCTCCCTGACTCCAGTCCTCAGGATCAAGAGAAAACTACAGGGAATTCTTGGATTCACTGAAAATTACTGAGCACTTCCGGATGCCGGGCTCTGCTGTACGGATTAGTCTCACTTCTCTAAAAGAAGAATGTGTACAAATGGAACCCCGGTTCCCCCCTATAAGTATTAGCCTCTAGATATTAACATTTTTTATCTTGGGGGATCTTACTCCATCCAGAGGGCTTTGCTCTGCACCTGGCACGGAGCGAGTGCTTATGACCCGAGGGCCAGGACATCTGCTCCTGACTAGCTGTCCTCGCGGTGGTCCTGGAATACTAAGGGGCTTCTGGAGGGCCCGGGGTGCCCCCCCATTCATCCGGGAGGGACGGAGGGGCCCTGAGCCAGGAAGACGGAATTTCCTGCCCATTTGCTCCTCACACCTTCTGGAGGCCAAACGGGCAGCCCAGCTGCGTTTGCCCCAAAGGGGGAGGGGCAGGGCCGCCCAGCAGATGGCGGCATTTCCATACAGCTGGGAGCTCCCTCGGAGGCCGGCCGCCTCACCCTGGTGTCTCGTGCATCTGTGATGCCGTGTTTGGGAGGATGGCTTTGTCTTGGGGAGGGCAACACACACAGGCACACACACACACCCACAGGGGTCCACAAAGAACCCCGGCTTTTCATCGTATCTGCACATCGAGACTCCTTCACACATGCATCCTCAGTCGTTTACTTGCAAAGACCCCACCACACACACACAGCTACCTAGGGGCACCTGCACGGACCACAAAGTCACAGCTTCATAACTTCATACGACTACACACAGTGGTCCAGGATCTCATACACTCATACACAATCATGAGGTCATGTACACCTCCATTCTCCCAGGCAGGTGCGCACGCATGCACGCGCACACACAGTTTTAGAATTATTTACAACCCCACAAACAGGCTTCACCACACACAATTTCAGGCACGTGTGGAGCCACACGGTCTCACCTAGACACACAATCACAAAGTCATGTAGTGCACTCTCCAGTAAGTAGCTTTTGCTCACACCACACACACACTACAGAATCTTAAAATCATACACAACCCCACACACAGGCTTAGCCCCCTCACCCCACGCCATCCTCAGGCACACACAAAGTTACACGCACAACCACACACAACATCATCCACTTACTACACTGCCTGTGCCCACGACACAGAGTCTCACGGGTCCTACTGCAGCTTCCCTCCCTCTGCGACCCCCTCCCATAGGGTCCCCGGGAGCCGGCGGCTGCCTCAAGGGGCGGAGCCGTCCCCTCAGATATAAGGCTCCGGAGCCTGCAGCTGCGGCTCCCAAGACCCCGAAAGGCCATGGGCTCCCCGCGGATGCCCCAGCTCCTGTCCCAGATGGTGATTCTGGCGCTTATTTTCCTTCCCCAGGTCAGAGCAGGAGTGGAAAGGGATGCATGGGAGGGGGTGCAACCCAGGGGTCTCGGCGAGGGGGCCCGGGGAGGACGAGACGCCTGGGTCCCGCCGGCCCACTAACCCTGTGCCCCTTTGCGCCCCAGGCAAGGCC
Source organism: Equus quagga (assembly GCF_021613505.1). Lineage (NCBI taxonomy): Eukaryota > Metazoa > Chordata > Mammalia > Perissodactyla > Equidae > Equus > Equus quagga. The sequence continues at coordinate 97,780,028 of NC_060279.1, read as the reverse complement.
GGCCGGCGTCTTCGAGCTGCAGATCCTCTCCTTCGGGCCGGGCCCAGGCCCGGGGACCCCGCGGTCCCCCTGCGGCTCCCGGGGCCCCTGCCGCCTCTTCTTTAGGGTCTGTTTGAAGCCAGGAGTCTCCGAGGAGGCCGCTGAGTCTCCGTGCGCCCTGGGCGCGGCGCTGAGCGCGCGCGGACCCGTCTACACCGAGCAGCCCGGAGCGCCGGCGCCTGACCTGCTGCTGCCCGACGGCCTCATGCGCGTGCCCTTCCGGGACGCCTGGCCGGTGAGACCCGGCCCCGGGCCGCCCGTACGGGAGGCCTTACCCAAACCTCGACCGCCTTGAGCCCTCCAACTTCCAAGACCCCCAAACCCTACACATTGGGGACCCCAAATCTAACTCCAACTTGTCCTCTAGGGATCCCAAATCTTCTGCTCCTAGCTCTGCACGCTTCAGACCCCAAATCCCAAGAACCCCTGGAAATCCTAAATTCACAGAACTCGACTTCTTTTCCTTGGGGATCCCAAAACACTGGGATCCTCATCTTTATCCCGAAATCTCTTTGCACCTAGGGACCCTCCCACACCCTGTCTTGGAGACCCCCAATCTCCTCTCACCTTATCCCTTCTCAGATCTTCCAGGTGGGGCCCACATTCATGACTCTTGCGCCTCCAAAATCCTATCTCCCATCCCACAACCCCAGAAGCACAGAGGCGAACAGACTTGTATTTGAATTCTAGACCCTTGTCCTTTTGGGCAAGTGACTTTCCCTTTTCCAGCCTCGGTTTCCTCATCTGTAAAATGGGATTATCATGGCACCTCACAGGGTCCCTTTTGTGGGATTCAAGCAGGTATCTCGAGTATAGTGCTTACCACATAGTAAGTTCTCAATGATGAAAGTCTTTCCTTCCCTGGGCCTGTCCCTCTGGGAATTGTCCCTTGCCTGCCTGGTCCCTGGAATGGTCATCACCCCTAAATTCTGGCCTTCATCAAGTACCTGCCCTGAGCCCTGTCTTCCCCCACCTTCCCCTCCCCCTTCCTCCACCCACAGGGCACCTTCTCTCTCATCATCGAAACCTGGAGAGAAGAGTTAGGAGAACAGATCGGAGGTGAGTGTCTTCAGTCTTGGGCCTGTGGTGGGGAGTGCAGGGTCTCCCGGGAGTTGGGGCCCCACGAGGGTGACATGGGGCTGTCTGGAGGGCGGGGCATTCACGGGATTGCTGGACGCATGATATCACCCCAGCTCCTGGAGAGCGGTGCTGGGTGCGGATGGCTCCAGGGCTCTTGGCGTGTCAGCAGAGAAGTGTCCTGGGACTGGATGTAGGAGCCCACGGTCCTCATAGCGGGTGACATGGGGGAAGCTCTCTGACTACCTTGAAACTGAAGCCACTGGAGCTGGTTACAGCATCTCACAGTCCTACTGTCGCCATCTGACTTTGAGAACCCAGGCTACTTCTGGTTCTTTCACGCGAAGCTTTGTCACTTTGTCCGTAGAGGACCCAGGGAGCCCTATGGGGTGCCGCAGGCTCACCAGAGAGAATACTGAGCGGATGTTTCAGCGAGGCATATGGGGCGACCCTTAATGGCTGGGGGGCGGGGCGGGGAACTTTGGCGCTATGTAAGGCCCACAATGGGGTCCCTGTCATCTTTCTGATACAGGAAGATCTAGAGGCACAATTTGGGGGTGTTATGACCTCACTTCAAGAGAACTGTTATTGTCCCTTGGCACTATCTCATCACTACTTTTAAGATACAAAGATTCTGGGGCAAGATATGGGGACATTTCGGCTTCTCTGGGAGAACTGTGTTATCGTGATGGTCACAGGGTCCTAGATGGATCAGAGGTCCTGGGGCGCATTAGGGGGGTTACAGCCTTGCTAACGGGGTAACTGCCATTCTCACCGTGTCAACGGGACCCCCCCCCGCCCTCCGCCTCCCAGGGCTCGAAAAGGGGAGTTGTGGCCTCTCTAGGAGGGGCGTGGGGGAGGGCGAGCCAGCCCCCCAGCGCCCCGCCTTCTCCCCGCAGGGCCCGCCTGGAGCCTGCTGGCGCGCGTGGCCGGCCGGCGCCGCCTGGCGGCCGGGGGCCCGTGGGCCCGGGACGTGCAGCGCGCAGGCGCCTGGGAGCTGCGCTTCTCGTACCGCGCGCGCTGCGAGCCGCCCGCCGTCGGCGCCGCGTGCGCGCGCCTCTGCCGCCCTCGCAGCGCCCCCTCGCGGTGCGGCCCGGGACTGCGGCCCTGCGCGCCGGCCGAGGAGGACTGCGAGGCCGCGCGTGAGTCCCGCGTCCCGCCCACCCCGTCCCCGGGACCCCCCTGCGCTCCGCTCGCGGCCCCCAGGCCCCTCTCACAGCCCGGGTACTCCCTTCCGGGAACTGAGGACCCCGTCCCTCCCTAGCCCCGCTCCTGGTCTTTAGTCCTCCAGCCGCCCAGCTACCACTTTCAGGGAAACTGAGGACTCGAGATTTCTCTCCAGCCCTCCTGGGCACCCTTCCCTCTTCCCAGCACTCTTATCGCCCCAAATAGGAACTCCACTCCCGTTTCCCATGCTGGTGTCCCCCAGTTCCTCCCCTAACCCAGACCCACACCCCTTTCCAGAAGCTAGGACCAACAAAGCTTCTAATTCTGGGGCCCTCCCTACCCCCACCCAGGAGCCTGGAAACTCCTCCCCAACCCTTCCACCCCCAGGGGTCCTTCAGCCTCCCTCCCTGCGATTGCATGCCAGACCCCAATGCTTTCTAAAGCTTGGGACCCCCGACCTCCACCTTGGGTACCCTCAGACCCCTCCCCAAGTTTCTGAGCCCCATCAAAACCCCTAGGAGTCCCAGGCTTGTCCAGATTCCCCCCCCCCCCCCCCCAAGATCTGCCCCAATCCATCTCCCCTGAAAGTCAGGGGTCGCTCCCCAGTCCCCTCATTCTCCTCTCTCCAGCTCAGACCTGCGAGCCCCACTGCACTCTCCTTCCAAGACTCTGGAGCCCAATGCCCTGGGTTCAAATGCTCACTCTGCCACTTCCTAGCTGGGCAAGTCACCCCACCTCTCTGAGCCTCAGTTTCCCTGTTTGTAAACTGGGGTGGCAATACCTTCTAGCCCAGAGGGTTGTCTGTTGCAAGGAGGAAGCAAAGTGATGCATGGAAAGCCCTCGGAAACTTCTGTGATCTCCCTCCTCCTGACCCTGGCCGTCATCCATTCGCCTCTGCCTCTCCTTCCCCCCCAGCGGCCTGTCGAGCCGGCTGCAGCTCCGAGCACGGCTTCTGTGAGCAGCCCGGTGAATGTCGCTGCCTGGAGGGCTGGACTGGGCCCCTCTGCACCGTCCCTGTCTCCACCAGCAGCTGCCTCAGCCCCAGGGGCCCATCCTCTGCCACCCCTGGATGCCTCGTCCCTGGGCCTGGGCCTGGGCCCTGTGATGGGAACCCGTGTGCCAACGGGGGCAGCTGCAGTGTCAGTATCACCGCCTCCCCCCTCATCCTGATCGGCACTTTGCCCTGGGAATTCCCACCGTCCCCCTGTCTGGGGCTCCATGGAACAAGAGCTTGGGGGATGCTGGGGTGCTGTCAGGGAGGGCTTCCCGGAGGGGTCCAGCCTTGAAGTAGGATGAGGTGATGGGAGTGGGACTGGGGAGCGCACCCCCGGCGGGTGGCACCTAAAGGTGTGGACTTGGGAACGATTGGGGGGCGGGGGGGTCCTGTGGGGGCCACAAAGTGCGCCCCCTCCCGGAGGGCTAGAGAACAACTCAGGGCCCAAGGTAGGGGGCGGTGGGGCCAGGTGGGTTGGGAATCTGGGACGGAGGGGGCCTTAGAGAAGGCTTCCTGGAGATGAGCCCAGGGCTGAGGCTTCTGAGGTCCGATTGGACTGAGGGGTGGTGATGGGAGAAGGTAGACCACTCGAGTGGCCTGGTGTTCACTGGGATGAGGCAGCGCCCAGCGTGCGTCCCCTGGACGCTGCCACCAGGGGACAGTGAGAGACGCTCAGGGCTCAGGTTAGGGGGCGGGCCTGAGAAGGGGACATCAAGAGAAGGCTGCACGGAGAGGGTGGGCTTCGAGCTGGGACCTCCAAGTAGGACTCGGCGACGCGGAGAGAAGCGGGGAGGGCAGAGCAGGCAGGTCAAGGTGTGGAGGTGGGGACGGATCTCCCTGGGCCCCCAGGGCGCTCCTCGGTGGGGCTGGAGGGGCAGGACCGAGGAGGGGGATGGGACTTTGCTCCAAGGAAAGCACCCGGGTCCGAAGTCCTCTCGCCCCTGCCCAGGAGACCCCGGGGTCCTTCGAGTGCGCCTGTCCCCGTGGCTTCTACGGGCTGCGGTGCGAGGTGAGCGGGGTGACGTGCGCGGACGGACCTTGCTTCAATGGCGGCTTGTGTGTGGGCGGCGCAGACCCCGACTCCGCCTACATCTGCCACTGCCCGCCCGGGTTCCAGGGCTCCAACTGCGAGAAGAGGGTGGACCGCTGCAGCCTGCAGCCGTGCCGGAACGGTGAGGCGGGGAGGGCGGACGCGAGGGAGGCGGGGGGGTGGGGGGGGATGGAGGGGGGGTCCTCTCGGGCAGTGGCCTGGGGACGTGGCCCTCCCCCTCTGCCCAGCCTGTCTGTTCTTCTGGAAAACGGGCAAGGTGATATTCCTGTCTCATAAATATTTATTGAGCACCTACTGTGTGCCAGGCCCTGTTCTAGGCACTGGGGATAGAGCAGGGAACGAAATAGGCAAAACCCTCTGCCCTCGTAGAGCTGATGGGGCAGACAGACAAGAAACAAGATAAATAAGTAAATTATATTGGAGGTTAGATGGTGACCAAAACTGAGAAGAAAAATAAAGCCAGAAGGGGGATGGGGAGTGGGTGTGGGGTGGTAGGTTGACATTTTAGCTGAAGCGGTTAGGGAAGACCTTGCTGAAGGTCGACAGGGAGGGAGCCATGTGGGGATCTGGGGGAAGATTGTTCCAGGCAGAGGGACTAGCAAGTGCAAAGGCCCTGAGGTAGGAAGGTGCCTGGTGTGTTGAGGATCACAGGGAAGTCACTGTGGCTGGAGCAGAGTGAGTGAAGGGAGAGCAGGGAGAGGTCAGGGGGGTGACAGGGACGGATCCTGTGGGACTTCATGGGCCACGGGGAGGATTTTGGTTTCATCCTGAGATGGAGCCACAGGAGGGCTCTGAGCAGTGGTGACACCTGATCTAAGTGTTACCAAGAGTAAACTAGATCATGAATGGAAAGGGCTCTGCGCGTTCCTATTATAATACTGATCGTCTGCAAAACACTCAGTGAGTGTTCACTGTGGTCTCAGTGGTACCAGGGACCCCGCAGTGACCAGGACAGCTCTGGGCCCTGCCCTCCTGGGGGTACCAACCCGGAGGGGAAGACAGAGTCGTCCCCAGAGCTGAGAGCGGACAGGGCTGTGGTGGGGGGAGCACAGGGCTGGGATGGAGGAAGAGTCAGAGAGGGCTTCCTGGAGGAGGGGACATCTGCGGAGAGCCCTGAAGGGTGAGCTCGGGAAGAGAAAAGGTGACAAGAATGGGAGGAACGGAGGAAGGCAAATGGGAAGGGGCGTCCATTTCAGTCTGGTTGACGCCCAGACAAAAAGAGAGACGCAGAGAGCCAGGGAGGCGAGGCCGAGTCAATCAGGACATCACCCGGAGGAAAGGAGGCGGGTCGCCTCCAGGGGCCGGCCCTGGAGTTATATGGAGAGAGCGGGGACCCGGAGAAGGGGCGGAGACAGAGCCGCGCCCTGACGCCCGCTCCCCGCAGGCGGGCTCTGCCTGGACCTGGGCCACGCCCTGCGCTGCCGCTGCCGCGCCGGCTTCGCGGGGCCGCGCTGCGAGCACGACCTGGACGACTGCGCCGGCCGCGCCTGCGCCAACGGCGGCACGTGCCTGGAGGGCGGCGGCGCGCGCCGCTGCTCCTGCGCGCTGGGCTTCGGCGGCCGCGACTGCCGCGAGCGCGCCGACCCGTGCGCCGCGCGCCCCTGCGCCCACGGCGGCCGCTGCTACGCCCACTTCTCCGGCCTCGTCTGCGCCTGCGCGCCCGGCTACATGGGCGCGCGCTGCGAGGTCCCCGTGCGCTCCGACGGCGCGCCCCACGGCGCAGGCGCGCTGCCCGCGGCCCCGCCCGGCCCGAGGCCCGGGGATCCGCAGCGCTTCCTTTGGCCGCCGGCTTTGGGACTGCTGGGGGCCGCGGGCTTGGCCGGCGCTGTGCTCTTGCTGGTCCACGTGCGACGCCGTGGCCCTGGCCGGGATACTGGGTCTCGCTTGCTGGCGGGGACCCCGGAGCCGTCGGTCCACGCGCTCCCTGACGCGCTCAACAACCTGAGGACGCAGGAGGGTTCCGGGGACGGCCCCAGGTGAGGGCTGGGCCGCAGACGTCTGCCTCGTCCCTCTTGGCTGCTTGCGTCAGTCTCCAAAGAGCAATGCCAAAGACCTGATTCCTTGATGGGCCTTCCTGATTGGGCCCTTCCTCTTACCCCAGCTCCAGCCCTTTCCTGATTCGGTCCTTCCCCAGTTCCCCTCTTTGGCTTTGGGGTCCCTTCCATGGTGGGTGGGGAAAACCAGATCTGAGAATGTCAAGAGCCTGGATCTTACTCTTTTCCTCCCGCAGCCCGTCCGCAGATTGGAATCGCCCTGAGGATGGAGACTCTCGTGCGATCTACGTCATATCTGCTCCTTCCGTCTATGCTCGGGAGGTAGATACCCGCTTTACCCCCCTGCTCACACTGGGCAGAGGCAGCCCGCGCTTTTCCTGCAGCTCTCTTTTATGATATCTGTAAAATGAGTAGGGTGCAGACTCTGGAAGGCCCTTAAGCCCCCTTTTCAGTTCTGACCGTTCTATTTGGCATCCCTTTTGCTGTCATTTTGAGTTCCTTGCCATCTTCTCTTTGGATGACGGATGGAGCGTCTCCACCGGTTTCCGCGCACTTGGGAGAGGGCGAGGAGGCGGAGGGGCAGCCGTTTCTAATGCCTCCACCCGTTTCGTTTCTAGGCCTGAGCTGCCCTTCTCCATCAGCTCCTGGAGACAGAACCCGGATCTTTTTGGATTAACTTGGTGGTGCCCGATCTCTGCCTCAGACACTTTGCAGTTGAAGCGGGAAGGGGTGGCTGGGAGAATTTTCCCCGAAAGTTGTACATAACGGTTATTTATATCCTGTTTTTCTCTCTCCCCGTCTCTCCAGAGGCGTTTATAAAGGCTCTTATTTTGATCAGCTTTGACTCATCAGGTTGAGTGCTTTGTTTTTGGTGTTGGGGCTGAGGGGAGAGATTTTGTCTCCTGAGCAGAAAAATAGATAGCACTCTTGCGGGGGTCAGAAACAACTCAAAGTGGCTCAAACAAGAAAAAGGATTTATTAGTTCATAAAAATGAAAAACCCTGTGATAGTAGCTTCCGCAGGGCTGGATCCAGGGGCTGGGTGCCTTCCGGATCTCTCGTTGGCTCTGGGATGACTTGTGCATAAACAGGCTTTCATTGGCCCTGGCTTGTCACATGGCTGTGCCTGAGCCCCTGGCCAGGCGGTGTGGCTTATTCTGATTGGCCAGGCTTGCTCATTTGTCTCGTGTGTGGCAGGAAGTAAGGTCGGCCTGCCGAATCACATGGAATATCTGAATGAAGGCGTCCTCCTTCTTGCAAAGATCGGGGTTTGTCTCCAGACATGAGTACTGCAGGGGGCAGGCCAGCCAGCAGCACCCGTCAGGGAAAGCAGAAAGGGTCCATTTTACAGAAGAGGAAGTTGGGGCGCAGAGTAGGTGTGCGTGGGAGCTGGGCTGGACTGCTCTTGTATCATGCCTCCCTGCTGAAGAGCTCACGGGATCTTTGTGGCCCTGCGTTGTGCTGCTCTGTTTCTAAAAAACACAGTGCAACGATGTTGGCTGCCTCCAGTACCCTGAAGTTTATAAGGTATTACACAAAATAAAACATGTAAAGAGTAATTTCATACAACTTCTAAAATGAAAAGTGCGCATCCCCTTAAGTCCGATAGTTACATTTCCAGGACTTTGCCCTACGCGTAAGCTTCCACGTGGGCACAAAGGTGTCTGTATGGCGGCATTGTTTGTAATCGCAAAAGGTGTAAACAACTAGAAGGTGTGATGAGAGGGCACTGGTTGCATTCCTTATGGGCCATTTATAAATAGAATATTATTCAGCTGTTAAAATAATGAGGCAGATAGGTACGTACTAATCTGAGATCATCTAGATATTTGGTCCAACAAAAAAGAACAAGGTGCAAAAGAATGCAGAGGGTGCTACCATTTGTGTTTTTTAAAGAGGGACCGTTTGGAGTTCCACGTCTGGCATGACGGCTCGAGGAGGCTTGCAGACCCACTTGCCAGCAAAACTGATGAAGATTATGAAAACAGAACAGAGCAACAAACCAACCATTTGAAGTCTTTGGGAATGGGCCTAAGGGCACATAGCAAATTAATAAATGTTTATTCATGATAATCTACTAAAATTTGGTAAGAACGGTGAGAATCAGTGACATTTGAACCAACACCTGCTTCTTCCCTGCCTCCTCCCAGCTCAGCAAAACAGAAACTCCGTTCCTAACTGGTAAACTGAGAACATAGGGTTCCCTCCCTACCCCCCACCCCGCCCCAGTTCCCAGTTGAAGGCTACCTTCATAGCCTTTCTTATCCTGCCTTCTGCTACCTGTTGCCGAGGCTAAGTTCTGGGTGAGCACAGCTAAGAGGTGGGGGCTCCCTTCTTCCGCCCGGCCCCCACTGGGGGCCTCTACCTTGGCTGTGGTGCTGCTGAGGATACTGGGGCCCTGACTGCCCTCCCCTTGCTCCTGGAGCACAGCTTCCACACTAAGAGGGCGAGCTGACGAGACCTGGGGCTGCTGCCCACCCCACTGAGGGCTCAGCTCCTAAAGTGGGGTCACTCAGAGAAGAACACCATGGTCTTCACCCCCAGTATCAGAGCCATGGCTCAGAGATTTTGGGGAGAAACAGGCTGTAGAACAGACAGCTCCAAATCTCTCCTCAAATGAACTATTTGTGACAGAGCATGGAGAGGTTCGAGCCTAAAAGTGCCCTCAAAAACTGGAGGTGGCGGTAAGAGGCCATTGGAAGGAGATTGATAGATTCATTGGAGATGTGAGTGAAACTCTAGGTGGGCTCGTTTGCCAGAGAGGAAGAGAAAGAGACAGCTGAGAAGAGCCCTCCTGGGGTCAGAACAAATCTCAAACTGACCTTGGGAACTAACCCTTCAAAGGATCCCTAATTTTTTCAGCCTCTGAAGAAATGTATGCCCCAGGATGCTGTTGGAAACAACAGAGGAATTACTGGGCGATTAGTGGAACTTAACTGCTGAGACAGAGAACCTGCCGATAGCCTGGGGTCATCCAGGGGACTGTGGACATACCTCAGGCTGCATCCCCTGGGGCTCTGCGATGCAGGGAGGAGGAGAGAAATAGACATCACTAAAATAATCTAGCCAGTCACTAAACAAGAAGTAAAGGAAAGTATAATAACAATGTTGCACCAGACAATATTGATAAAGAGATAATAAATAAAAAAAAAAGAAATGGAAATTCTGGAGTTGCAGAGTACAACATCTGAGATGAAAAATTCTCTGGAGAGGCTCGACAGTAGATTTGGACTGGCAGAAGAAAGCGTCAGCAAACTTGAAGGTAGATTGGTAGAGATTATGCAATCTGAACCAGAGAGGGAAAAAAAATGAAGAAAAATCAACACAGCCTCAGAGAAATGTGGGGCATCATTAAGAACACTAATATACATGTAATGGGAGTGCCAGAAGGAGAAGAGAGGAGAGAGACAGAGAGGAGAAAAAAAATATTCAAAGAAATAATGGCTTAAATCCCAAATTTATTGAAAAACATTAATCTCTACACATCCAGGAAGCTTAATGAACTGTTAGTAGGAGACACGCAAGAATATCCACAAACAGACACATCATAGTAAAAAGGCTGGATGCCAAAGACAGTGAGAAAATCTTGAAAGCAGCAAGAAAAAAACAACTTAGCACTTACGCGGGAGCCCAGTGAGATCAACAGCTGACTACTCACTGAAGAAACGGAAGCCAGAAGGCAGCGGGCTAACACATTCAAATTGCTCAAAGGAGAAAAACTGTCAATCAAAAATCCTATATCCAGGGGCTGGCCTGGTGGCACAGCGGTTAAGTTTGCACGTTCCGATTTGGTGGCCCACCTGGGGTTTGCCAGTTCGGATCCCAGGTGCAGACCTACGCACTGCTTATCAAGCCGTGCTGTGGCAGGCGTCCCACATATAAAAAGTAGAGGAAGATGGGCATGAATGTTAACTCAGGGCCAATCTTCCTCAGCAAAAAAAAAGGAGGATTGGTGGCAGTTGTTAGCTCAGGGCTAATCTTCCTCAAAAAAAAAAAAAAATCCTATATCTAGTAAAGCTATCTTTCAAAAATGAAAGCAAAATAGGGATATTCTCAGATAAGCGAAAACTGAAAGACTGTTGCTAGCAGACTTGCCTTATAAGAAATACTAAAGGAAGTTCTTCAGGCTGAAAGCGAGTGACCTCAGACAGTAATTGAAATACACATGAAAAATCAAGAAGCATGGATAAAGGTAATTATGTAACTATGAAAGAGAGTCTAAATGCATGTTTATTCTTTCTTCTCTTTAAGCCATATATTGAATAAATATCTATACCTATAAATTCTTCTTTCAAGTTTCACTGTATTGAATTTCCGTGTCATGAGGAATGACTCTACCTTTAAAGACTATGTGGACATGGAAACAAAAGCCCATTACAAAATAATATTTAAATGGAAAGTAAATACATCAACACCAGCCCATTTTTCCTTTTAAGACAACTCTTGATACTCGGAGGCTAAGAGTCTTTGCTGCCTTGAACCAGTTGTGCAACCTGCTGAGAGAGCAGAACTCAGTTTAAAAGCAGAGATGGAAAGACGTGCTACACTCATCCTATTTTTTTGATCAGTGGCTGCCTAAAAACCGAAGGCAGGCAGTTGAATCCCATGGATTCCCCCCTTTGAGGTACTTCCTGGTGTAAAGGCTGCCTCACCTGTGACAGAATCTTGGCACCACCACCATTCACACCCATTAGTCATTATGGGAGCAGAGCTGGCTGGATTCTCAGAGTGACAACCGAAGTTCTCTGATTTACCATCAGAGGGAAGAGGCCCTCACCCAAGTCAGCAGACCCTTTAAAATGCAGGCCCTTGTTTCATGCTTTGCCTCTCGGATGGCGGCAGGCTCAGCCTAAGGTGGCAGCGGCTGGGGCAAGGAAGACCGTCTCAGGTTATCAGAACTCACAGGGAAGGAAAGTTATCGTGGCCTGAATCCCTCACTTTCCAGATGAAAGGAAGCAGAGCCCTAAGGACCAAGGGGGAAGGCATTCCACACCAAGAGGAAACTTGTGATTTTTTTTTTTCTCTTTCAGCAGATCTTTAAATCTTGCAAGCCCAAACTTATTGTGTTTAGCACAATGGCAATACTAAATAAAGTAACCTCAAGGATCACTCAAAAAATAAATAAAATAAAAAGCCTGCAAAGGCACAGAAATTGGACTGCCTGGATTCAGATCTTGATTCTGTCACCCATTCAAACAAGCCACTTCACCTCTCTGCATCTTAATTTCCTTATCTGTAAAAGGAGAATCATAATAGAATCTGCTTCAGAAAGTTGTGAGTATTAAGTAAGGTAAGTGCAAAGCATTTTTTTCCCTAAGATTTTATTTTTCCTTATTCTCCCAAAGTCCCCTGGTACATAGTTGTGGGTCCTTCTAGTTGTGGCCTGTGGGACGCCGCCTCAGTGTGGCTTGATGAGCAGTGCTATGTCTGTGCCCAGGATTTGAACCGGCGAAACCCTCGGCCGCTGAAGCAGAGCGTGTGAACTTAACCACTCTGCCACAGGGCTGGCCCTGGTGCAAAGCATTTTATAACAGAGGCTGGCAAATAACAGACGCTCAGTAAATGTTAGTTCTCAATTTTATGCCATAAGAGGAAAACCCATTTCAAAGCCTGTTCCACAGAGGGGCAAACTCAAGCCCAGACAGGAGTAGAGACCTGTCTAGCATCCCACAGAAAATTCGGTGTCTTTTCTGATCTTCCCGGCTTTTGAGACCCAGGCCTGGGGTTTAACACAGGAAGGGCAGTACAGCGGGTCATGCCGCCCTTCTGCTCAAAACCCTTCCATGAATCCAACTAGGGTCTGTACCTGACCTAATAGCATTGGACCAATGTCAGGCTCCGTGTTTTGACAATGTACGGTGGTTGCATAAGATATTATTGGGGAAAGCTGCGTGAACGTTACACAAGAATCTCTGTACCGTTTTTCCAACTCCTTGCGAGTATTAAACTATTTCAAAGCAAAAAGAGAAAGATTTATTGAGCACCTGCTGTGTGCCAGGCCTTGTTCTAGGAGCTGGGGCCTCAGCGGTGAAGATGACGAGTCCCCACCGTGGAGGAACTCACAGTGCAATAGGGCTGTTGGCAGAGCGGTTTAGTGCCAGGACCCCGGAGCCTGACAGCTTCCGTTTGAATCCTGGCTCTGCCACTTACTGGCTGTGGGCATGTGTGTAAGCGTTTGGCACTATATAAATTCTGTTATTGTTATTATTATTTTTCTCCAGATCTCTCAGTTGTCCCCTCCTCTAGGAAGCCCTCTCTGATTTCCCCAGACTGATTCTACCACCTCTTCTGGGATTTCACAGGTCCCTGTGCACCCCTCACCATCTCTCTGACCCCTGTGCCCGTCCCCGCCTGCTCCCCGAGCCCCGACCACCCTGGGCTGTCTTGTTTGGTGATGGGTATGTCTCCCCCACTGGACAGGGAGCCTGAGGATGGGACCAGGGCTTTCCTGATCAGGGCTCTGTCCCCAGCATCACCCAGCACAGGGCGGTGCCCGCAGCAGGCAGTCGATAACCAGATGCTGAACGCATGAATGTGAAGGGCAGCGAGGGGACCACGGGGGCAGTCTGTGTGTTCCTTACCCTGGTCATGGCATGGGAATCCTCGGGCGACATCTGGGGGTGCCGCTCCATCCCCGGGCCTGAGTGATAGAACCCGCGCGCGAGTGGAACACGGTGTAACAGTGCCCCCTTGTGGTCGCCCCCCGTCCTAGAACCCTGGCGCGGGTGAGGCTCCCCCTGCCCAAGCGAGGAGGGCGGGGCGGGATCCCAACCCGGGTCACCCGGGGCCCCCGGCGCCCATGAACAACCAGGCGCGGGCCCAAGCCCCCTCCCTGGCCCGGACCTCCGTCTCGGTCCGGGCTTCGACTCCGGTCAGGACCTCGATCCCAGTTCGGACCTTGACTCCCGTCGGGACCTTGACCCTGTCTCAGACCCCAACTCCCGTCCGGGCCTCGACTCCGTCTCGGACTCCGACTCCGGTCCGGGCCTCGACCCCGGTCCGGCCCGCGACTCCGGTCGGGACCTCGACCCCGGTCCGGCCCCCGACTCCGGTTCGGGCCTCGACCCCCAGCCGGACCCCGACTCCGGTCTGGCCCCCGACCCTGGTCCGGATCCCAACCCCAACCCCAACCTCATCCTCGGTCGCTGCCGCGAACTCCGCCCTACCTGTGGATCCGCCCCCAGAACCTGCTCCAGGGCCCACTTTGTCGCCCGATAAAGACCCTGCGCCCACAACGCCGAGTGTGAAGCATGTCCCATCAGTCGCCAATGGATTCCGGCCCACCCAGGAGCCCCTTCCTGCGCCCCCTCCATCGGCCACTGATTTGCTGGGGCCCACCCCGAGCTCAGACCCATCCACCACCAAGTGGACAGATCCCAATTCTGTACCTATCGTGCCCATCCTGGGGACCCTCCCGACGGCCACACCAATTCCTACCAACACCTTCGCCTCCACCAGTGAGAACTTCCAAGTGGACAACAAGATCACGATTCGAGTGATCTACTGGTGAGGGGCCGTCCCCACCCCACCGCCTTTCTCCCCCTGGGGACAGGGCTGGACCGAGTACGTGCTGGGGTCTAGGGCAGGTGAGCGGAGGGAGTCTTGATACCCAGGTTGGAATCGTGGCTCCACCCATCATTCTCTTTGGGACTAGAGAGCTCTGGGTTCTAATTCCTGCTCTCAGCTTCATCCCTTCACTCTCATTCATTCATTCATGAGCCACTTGCGTTCCTCAGTAGGGACGCTAGGACGGAGCCCCCTGAGGGAGGACGGGGTGGGGGAGCTTCGGACTGGGTGGTCAGGGGCCGCCTTTCTCAGGAGGTGGCGCTGGAGCTGCCATACTTGTCATGAGGGGGAGGAGGCTGCGAAGGGAAGAGCTGGGGTGGGGGAGGGGATCAAGGCAGCAAGGGGGAGGGGCCAGCAAGTGCAAAGGTCAGAGGAGGCTGGCCTCTGTTCTCATTTGTGAGCCCAGCTGGGTCTCTCTCTGTGTCAAGGACAACAGCAACACATGACCTTCCTTGACTTCCCTGAGACCTAAGGCTGAAGGTGCCCAGGGAGGGACCTTTGTCTGCCCCCAACCCTGTGCCTCTTGCCTGTTCTAGAAGGTCCGCTGCCCCTCACCTCTCCTCGTCTCACTTTTTCCCTCTTCTCTCTGTCCAGGCCATCTCTCCCATTCTCTGTCTGTCTCCCCAACCCACTGTCTCTTTTCCTTTCCTCTTGCTGTGCATGTCTCTTTCTCCTTCTCCTGTCTCTGTTTCCCCATCCTCCGCCCCTTCTCTGCCCATTTCCTCCTTTCTTTCTTTCTTTTTTTTTTGGAGGAAGATTAGCCCTGAGCTAACTACTGCCAATCCTCCTCTTTTTGCTGAGGAAGACCGGCCCTGAGTTAATATCTGTGCCCATCTTCTTCTACTTTATATGTGGGATGCCTACCACAGCATGGCTTTTGCCAAGCGGTGCCATGTCTGCACCTGGGATCCAAACCGGCGAACACCGGGCCACCGAGAAGCAGAATGTGTACACTTAACCACTGCGCCACTGGGCCGGCCCCCATCTCCTCCTTTCTATCTGTTTCTCTGGCTCCACAGATTCCTTATTTCATTCATTCAACAACTCTCATTAAGCACCTACTATGTGCCAGGCCCTGTTCTTGGCTTCAGGAACCCAGCAGTGAAGGAGACAGAGATCCTCGTCCTTGCGGCGCTGACATTCTGATGTGCAGGGGCAGGAATGAACAACACACGGCACACATAGTAAATTGGCTATCTTAGAAGATGACCAGTGCTGTGGACACAAGGCAGCTTAGGGGGGTGGGTCACAGTTTCAGCTGGGGGAGTCAGGAAGGCCTCGCTGAGAAGGTGATATCCAAGCAAAGACCTGAAGGAGGGGAGAGGAGGAGCCACGGAGATACCAAGGACAGAGCCTTCTGCAGTGGGAATGGCCAGTGCAAAGGCCCTGAGGCAAGCCATGCCCGGAGTGTTGGAAGAAGAGCTAGGAGGTCCCTGTGGCTGGAGCAGACTGGTCCAGGAGGAGATGGGGAGGAGATGGGGCCGCGAGGTGATGGGGGCAGGTCCTTCGGGGGCTGTGGGCCATGGCGAGGACTGTGGGGATTTGCCCTGAGTGAGATGGCGCTATGGGAGGGTTCTGAGCCGGAGGAACGTGAGCTGACTCGGGGGTTCACGGGGTCCCTCTGGGCCTGGGGGATACTGATGCCGTGTCTTCCCTCTGTCTCTCTCTGCCTCCCTCCTCCTGCCCTCTGCTTCCAGCGGCCTCTGAAGCTATGGCCTTCGGGTGAGTAGTTCTGGCTTTGCAGGTGGGAGGCGTGTAGGACATGAGGTCTGGAAGGAGTTCCTGTCCCTCCCCCCCTGCCCTCCCAAGTCCGGCGACCCCGTGACCCTGCGATCCCGGGACCACATGATCTCATCTCCTCCCCACAGTACATTCTGCTGAGAAAGAGTCTGGACCAGCAATTCCCAAACCGTCTAGTCTTTGTGAGTTTGCCTGGGGCGTGGGGGGGCAGCCAGGGTGCTGAGACCCCCGAGGGACCTGGGGGGAGCTCTCAGCCTCCCCCCACCCCTAACATTCCCTCCCCAGGAGGAGGACGTAGGCGCCCAGGCTTCGGGGGAGTTTGAAGTGTTTGTCGAAGGGAAACTGGTCCATTCGAAGAAGGTGATTCTGAGCAAGGGTTTCGGGCGCGGAGGGAGGGTGGTGCCGGGGCCCTGGAGGTGGGGGACACTCACGTCGGTGTTTCTTCCCTCTGTGCCCAGAAAGGCGATGGCTTTGTGGATGAGGCCAGGCTGCGGAAAATCGTGAGCGCTATCAATGAGGAGATCAAGAGAAGGTAGCAGGCACCTGGTAGGCCGGAGGTGAGGTGGGAGGGGTGGAGGCTGGGCTGGGGGGGGTGGGGGTGGGCAGGGGGCTGGGCACTGTCTTGGAATCAAAGACACCCGAGCCCCCATCCTAGCTCAGTCAGTCCTCACTGTTCTCACTGGGACAAGTAATCTGCAAGCTTTGCTGAGCCTCAGTTTCCCCACCTGTCAGATGGGGTTGTTGAGATGATTCTCGAGACGCCTCATCAGAGCTAATAAATAGTGCCTTGGCCCAGAGGAGGGCTCAGGGAATGTCAATGATATTTTTTTTTTCAAAAGAGCTTTAGATTTCTCTTTTTTTAGTTTTTAGTTGTAAACCTGTGCTACCCAAGAACAGCATGTGTCTTTTCGATTGAAAATTGATACTTAAAATTAAATATGTTAAAGATGCATTCATTAGTCATGCTAGCCACCTGTGGCTGCTACATTGCACAGTGCAGACGCAGAACGTGGGATCACTGCAGAAAATTCTAGGCTAACTTTGTCTGAAGCTATTAAAGGACATGCATGATAATTTACTTGCCTCCCATCCTGGATTGTTCAAACCACTTAGCGTACACACATCCCCAAGCTGCTGCTTACTAGGTGGCAGGCACTGTCCTAACGCTTCCCGTGGATTACGATGCACTATTATTTTTATGGTGCTGTCATCACTATTACTATTTAAAATTGTTTTCTCTCTTCTCTCTCCATCTCAGGAGCCTCGGCAGGATGACGAGAAGGGCTGAAATGTTGCCAAGTCAGGTCCTTTTCTGATGGCGGCTGGGGCTGGGGTGGGTTCCGGGAGGGGCCGAGAGGGAAATACATACAGAGTCTGCCTCCCTGAGTTCTGGTCTCGCTGTGGCTGCTGTCGCCACCCTCACTCCTGAGGTCTATGGAAGTGGCCTGCTCCATCCTTCCAGCATCTCCAACGTTTGGCCCTGGGTGGGGGGAGGGGAGGCCGGCTGTGAACATAAGGCTAGCCCTGTTGCTCCCAGCCTTGCTCCTGGTGGTCTAGCCTCCACTCTTCATGCTGTCGAGGTCGGTTTCTTTCTCTTGTGGCTTCTTCCTTTCCCATGCCCTGGTTTGGGATACATTTTGAGAACTTCCCATCTTACTGGCATTTTTAGGGATTAAGACAGAAATAGGGATTGTGGCAAGTCCCAAACCCTTGACATCCCAGACTTCACTGCGTGACAGAACCACCTTCCAAAACCCACAGGTCTTAGAATCCCAGAGTGGGGCGGGGTCTCGAGGACCTGGGGGAGGGCCATCTGTGCATTCAGTGGACGTTCATGGGCCCCTATTCTGCACCTGGCACTGTGGGGTCACTGGGCGTGTGCCAGGAGGTCTGGGCCAAGGCATGGGCATCAGACTTTTACCACGTCTGACTGAATCACGGCTCCAGGAGTTGAACTCCCTTTCCGACTCTCCTCCCCTCCCCAAGGCCGGAGGTTGGGTGTGGAGACCGTGCTGGAATCACAGGGTTTAGGGCCCCCATCCTCTAGGCACACTGTCGGTGCTTCTGGTGTAGCTCCCACCCCCCACCCCATCTGAGTCATCTCGTTAGCGGGAATCATCTAGGGACCCACTGCCAGTCACCTCATCAGCAGAAACCATCAGGGCCCACCACGAATAACCAAGACACTCCTGTTGCTGGGAAATTCCGAGTTCAGAGGTTACCTCCAGAAGTCAGGGCAAAGGCCAGACCTCTTTCTGCGTAAAGCTAATTTTTCACTACACAGCAGGTTTGAAGGAGTCTCTGCAGGGACAAGGTGAGTGGCAGGGACCTGGGGGGTCCCCGGAGGAGGCGTCACCAGTGCAGGGCAGGGACGGCGGCTGTGGCAGAGTGAGGTGGGACAGAGAGGGGCTGGAGAAGGCGGAGGAGCAGGCCCTGGAGCGCCTTGTCCCTGCAACACACAGAGTTCCTGTCTCTGGCTTAAATCCTCACAACTTGAGCTGTGCGTGTCCTTGGGAGGTGGTGTGGCAGATGGGCTCCACCTCGGACTAGCTGAATGGCCCTGATGGGTCACAGAAGCTCCTGGCACCTCTGGCTGTTCCCTCACCTAGAACACAGAGATGCTAAGAGGACCCAGGGGCTGGGCACTGAGAGGGTGAGAGGAGTCAGCCCGTGTAGACACTCGGAACAGTGAGGCCCAGGAGGTGCTAAACAATCTTCTTCTTTTCTCTACATTAGAGAAGAGAGTCACGAGTCACTTGACTTAGGTCACACAGCTGGGGTGGACTAAGATTCCAACCAGCCCATCTGTCTGCAGAACCCGAGTTTTCCCACCGCACTCTGTGGCCCCGGACAAGCAGAAGAGGAAGGCAGAGTTCAGGATTGGGGTTTCAGTGTTTTCTCCTGCTGTCCGCGACTTCACACCCAGACAAGGGGTGGCAACCATGAGAGACACTTCATGGCAGTTGTCCACCAAATCATTCTTTTTTTAATTTTAATTTAATTTTATTATTATTTTTTTTTGAGGAAGATTAGCCCTGAGCTAACATCTGCTGCCAATCCTCCTCATTTTGCAGAGGAAGACTGGTCCTGAGCTAACATCCGTGCCTGTCTTCCTCTACTTTATATGTGGGACGCCTACCACAGCATGGCGTGCCAAGCAGTGCCATGTCCGCACCAGGCATCTGAACCGGCGAACCCAGGGCCGCCAAAGCGGAACGTGCGCACTTAACCACTGCGCCACTGGGCTGGCCCTCATTCTTTTTTTTTTTAAAGTTTTTACTTTTCCTCCTTCTCCCCAAAGCCCCCCAGTACATAGTTGTATGTTATAGTTGTGGATCCCTTCTAGTTGTGGCACATGGGACGCCGCCTCAGCATGGCTTGATGAGTGGGGATAGGTCCATGCCCAGGATTCAAACCAGTGAAACCCTGGACCACCCAAGCAGAGCGCGAGAACCTAACCACTTGGCCACGGGGCTGGCCCGGCCAAATCATTCTTTTACGCATTCCCCCACTTTCACTTGTTTGCCTTATGCTCCATCAGCAATGAGATATCAGCTCAAAGAGGATGCCCTCACTCCTCTCCACTCTTGACTTATCTGTCACCTTCCAGGTGACATCAGCACTCTGAGCTTAGCATCTCCATCTGCAAAATGAAGACAAAGACTTGGCCATCCTAGCTGGGGCAGAGACCCCCTAAGTGTCCCTCAATATCTATCCTCTTCTACTTCCGTCAAAATAGTCCCCAGCTAAAGACTACATTTCCCAGCCTCCTTTGCAATTGGACTGTGGCCACATGACTAAGTTTTGGCCAATAGGATAGGAGCAAAAATAATGCATGCAGCTTTTGGGTTGTGCCCTTTAAGGAAGGGGTGTCATCTGTCTTGCCCTCTGGAATGTGGATTTGATGGTGAGCCATTTTGATTATGAGACAGGGAATGACTCAACAGGGGTTGAGTAGGGATGATGGAGCAACAACAGGGAAGGAGTCTGGGCTCCTGGTCGAGCTGCCAGAAATCACCTGTCAACAGACTGTTACAGGAGGGAAACATAAACTTCCTTCTTGCTTAAGCTGCTGTTATTTTGGGTCTCTGTCACATGCTGTCAAGCCCAAGTCCTAACAAATACGCCAGGATTGGGAGGATGTAACTCACTGAGTGAGAGCAGTGAGTGAGCGAAAGGGTCTGACTGTAGATTTTTTACTATGTCATAAGATAAAAAATAAGAAATCATAATAAGATAACAAATGTTTTAATGAAAGTTTTTATGGTAGGCAGAATTCTAAGGTGACCCCCCCATGACCCACACTTTTGTATAATCCTGTTCCCTTGAATGTGGGTGGACATATGAATATGATGGGATATCGGTCCCAGGACCATGTCACATTATATGACAAAAAGGATTTTGCACTGACTCTGAGTCAGTCAAATGAGAGATTATCCTGAGTGGGCCTGATCTAATCAGGTGATCTTTTAAGGCGTCCCTTAAAAGAGACAAGAAGCAGCGAAGAAATTCTCCTGATTGCCTTGAAGAAGTTGGGAGAAGTTCTGCCATGTTGTGAGAAGGCCAATTGGCTGGGTCTTGGGGACAACCTCTAGGAGCTGAGAGTGACCCCCAGCTGACAGCCAGCAAGAAAATGGGAACCTCAATCCTACAACTGCAGGGAACCGAGTTCTGCCCACAACAGGAATAAATGTGGAAACTTCAAGAGAGATTGCAATCCCGGCCAACTCTGTGATTTCAGCCTGTGAGAGCCTGAGCAGAGACCCAGCTAACCCGTGTCTGGATTCCTGACCATGGAACTTATGAGATGATAAATTTACGTTGTTTTAAGCTACCAAATTTGTGATAAGCTATTATATAGCAATAGAACACTAATACAGTTTTTGTTTTTTAAAAGATTGGCCCCAAGCTAACATCTGTTGCCAATCTTCTTTTTTGTTCTTCTTCTCCCCAAAGCCCCCCAGCACATAGTTGTATATTCTAGTTGTAGGTCCTTCTGGCTCTCCTATGTGGGACGCCACCTCAGCATGGCCTGATGAGCGGTGCTAGGTCTGCGCCCAGGATCTGAACTGGTGAAACCCCGGGCCGCCGAAGTGGAGTAGGCGAACTTAACCACTTGGCTCTGGGGCCGACCCCCTGATACAGTTTTGACCAAAGGTTTTTCACTATGACATTGGGTCACTTTAATCATCACCACAATAATCCTAAGAAGGGCTAACATTTTGGAGTGCTTACAAGGTACCACTATGACGTTCTATATGGGTTAGTTCAGAATTTCCTAAGCTTTTGGTCTCAAGATCTTTTTATTTATAAAAATTGAGGAACAAGGCAGTTTTGTTTATGTGGGCTATATCTATTGAAATTTACTGTATTAGAAAATGAGAACTTAAAAAAATATATATGTATTAATTGATTAAAAAAGAGAATCTGCTTTTTCAAGGAGAAAAATCCTTCCCAGAAGGCCTAACAGATTTAATCTGATCAGTCATACTGGGGTCCCGTGTCCATCCCAGACTTATGAGTTCCTAGCAAATGGGAATGGGCTTGCCAAGTTTAGAGCAGCAATTTTCACATTGTTTGGTCTTAGGAGCCCTTTGCGCTTTTGTTTATTTATTATTTATTTGTTTGTTTATTTGAGGAAAATTAGCCCTGAGCTAACATCCGCTGCCAATCCTCCTCTTTTTGCTGAGGAAAATTGGCCCTTCCTTTACTTTATATGTGACTTGACAAGCTAGGTCTGTGCCCAGGATCCGAACCGGTGAACACCAGGCCACCAAAGCGGAACGGGAGAACCTAACTGCTATGCCACCAGGCAGGCCCCTTTATTTATTTATTTATTTATTTTTAATTTATTTTTTGAGGAAGATTGGCCCTGAGCTAACATCTGTTGTCAATCATCCTCTTTTTGTTTTTCTCCCCAAAGCCCCGGTACATAGCTGTGTATCCTAGTTGTAGGTCCTTCTAGTTCCTCTCTGTGGGACGCTGCCACAGCATGGCTCGATGAGCGGTGCGTAGGTCTGTGCCCTGGATCTGAACTTAACCACTTGGCCACGGAGTGGCCCCAGCCTTTAGGCTTTTCAAGATTATCGGTCACTCCAAACAGCTTTTTTTTTTTCTGTGAATTACATCTACTGTTATTCACATCTTAGGAATTAAAACTGAGAAATTCTAAAAACAATTTATTTAAAAAGCTCACTAAGAAGCCCATTACATGTTAACATAAATAACATTTTTTAAGGAAAAAGATAACTATTTTCCAAAACAAAAAAATAATTTAGTGAGAAAAGTGGCATTAATTTACATTTCCGCAAATCTCTTCAATGTCTGGCTTAAGAAAAGAGAGCTGAATTCTCACCTGCTTCTACATGACATCATGTGTCATGCAGCTTCTGGAAAATTCCATAGTACATGCATGAGGCATAGAGAGTGAAAGGCAAACACAGTCTTATTTTTATTATAAAAATAGTTTTGAGTTTGTGGACCTTCTGAAAGGATCTTGGTAGTCACCAGGGGTCCCTGGACTATGCCTAGAGAACTGCTGGTTTAAACCAGTCTTGGTTCGATCCCCGGTCTGGGCACGTTGACAATGAAACAAGACCGTGGTCTGTAAGTCAAGAAAGTGTGGGAGAACATAGCCCTGAATTGGGCAACAAATAATATCTGTTTTCAGATGATTTATTCTTTTGACTTTCATGGTGTTTAAATTTTTAAAAAATTAGTTTCTGAAATTTGAAAATGAAGAGTTTTCACACAAAATCTATATTCCTAGCTTCTCTTGGAGCTGTGGCAACACTGGACTTGTATTTCCAGTTGGCCGCATATGGCGCAACTGGCCAAAGTTGAGTAGTAGTTGACTCGTTTGGAGGCACAGTTTGCCAGAGTCCCCACCACTCCCTCTTGTCCCACACTCCAGTCCACTTAACTCCTGTAGAAGTTTGAGTTGGTGACCTCTGGTTATAAGAGTTGTTTTTTGGTGCCTGGTCCATCTCCCTCTTAGGATGGAGGCTCATGCACACCTCCCCTCTCCATTTAATCAACACCTCGGGCCCTGTAATCATGACTCTGAGGACTTTGGAACTTCTCTGAAGGACCTTGATATGGAAGAGACTGGGAACTGGAGCAGCGTATTCAGGGATGAATCCATCAACCAATAGGCGGGAGAAGGGGAGCCAGGGCATGTGGGGACCCAAAGGGGCTAGGTTTCCATAGAATCTTGTGGAAACAGAGGCCCCAAATTTTCATTGATGGCAATTTTGGAGGTTGCAATTGAGGCATTCATGAGTTCTGGTCTTTCCTGGATCCCAGAACCCCAAGGTCGAGGTGAGACCTCAGAAGCCACCATGAGCCCTCCACATTTGGAGCTTCCTGAATCTGTACTGCCGCCCGGAGCAGCTGCAGCCAAGAAGAAGGTCCATGGATGACCCCAAGGACTCGGAACAATGGTATTTCTTGGGGAGTAGGGGGGTCCTCAATGTGAGGAGCTCAGGCTTTTCCTGCCCCTCCCCTGACGTTCCCAATGGGGAACCTCCTCCTCAAATTTCTGGTGCAGAAATTCAAAATAGATATTACAAGACAGTTGTGCCACTAATTACCCAGAATTTCACAGGTTAAGGGTGTAGTCCTCCACAAGACTGCCCCGCCTTCAGACACCAGCCACAAGCTCCAGGGCCTCAGGCCACTGGCACTTCTGACCAACTGGCTGCAAATCTGAGGGTTCCCACTCACTCTCAAGTTTTATCCTTCACTAGAATGACTCTCAGAACTCAGGAAAGTGCTGTACTTATGACCACAGTTTTATTATAATTGAGGATACAAATCAGAACCAGCTAAGGGCAGAGACATAGGGGGCGAGCTCTGAGAGGGTCCCAAAGGTGAAGATACCACGTCCTCAGGATGGATCACCTCCCAGCACATGTAGGTACGGTTGCCATCCAGGGAGGCTCACCCAGGGTGCAGAGTTTTTACTGGGGTTCCATTATGTAGGCGTGATTGATGGAATCGTTGGCCATGTGAATGAACTCAACCTGCAGTCGAGGTCCACCCCTGGAGGTTGGGAGGTCAGGCTGATAGGAGGCGGCTCTTAGTCCCAACCCTCTAATCACAGGGTTGATCTTTCTGATACACCAGATCCCATCCTGAAACTATCCAGGAACAAACCACGAACAACAAAGACACTCCCACTACTCAGGGAATTCCAAGGATTTAGAGGTTACCTCCCAGGAACGAGGGACAAAGACCAGACAAATTCTTTATTATACAAGACGTAAAAAGTCTCTTTAAACACGCAATATATGGTTCAGAAATGAAAGTGATATAAAAACCGAGAAGTCTTACCCTTACATTGTCCCTTTCTAGCCTATCTTCCTTCAACATCCTTACTAGTAACTGCTTTGTTTTAATTTGTATATCTTTCCAGTGCTTTTTCACGCACATAACAAAGTATGTTTTTTAGTCTTAAAAATGCCCATACTCTCTCACCTAGTCAGCTCACTACAGCAAATTTTTAATGTGGCGTTAATTAGATAAAGGCATAAGGTTCTTCATCATAGTGTTGTTCATAACGGCAAAAACAAGCACTGAATGTATCTATTAGAAAAGAAGAAAGATCTAAAATCAATCACCTAAGCTTCGACCTTAGGAAACTAGAAAAAGAAGAGCAAATTAAATCCAAAGTAAGCAGAAGAAAAGAAAAAATAAGAATTAGGACAGAAATCATGAAACTGAAAACAAGAAATCAATAGAGAAAAATCAATGAAACCAAAAGCTGGTTCTCTGAAAAGATAAATGAAATTGATAACCCTCTAGCCAGGCTAACCAAGAAAAAAAGAGAGAAGACACAAATTATAAATATCAGAAATGAAAGAGGGGACATCACTATAGACCCTATCCTATGGACATCCAGTGGAATATTATTTGACCATAAAAAAGAATGAAGTATATGCCATTACGTGGATGAATCTTGAAAATATTATGCTAAATGGAAGAAGATAGACACAAGAGGCCACATACTGTAGATTCCATTTATATGAAATGTCTAAAATAGCTGAATCCATAGAGATAGAAAGTCGAGACTGCTACTGTGGGTATGGGGTTGCTTCCTGGAGTGATGAGGATGTTCTAAATTCAGATTGTGGTGGTGATCACACAGCTCCGTGAATATACTAAAAACTGCTGGGGCTGGCCTGGTGGTGTAGTGGGTAAGTTTGCTTGCTCCACTTCCACAGCCTGGGGTTCGTGGGTTCAGAACCTGGGCACGGACCCACACACCACTCATCAAGCCGTGCTGTGGCAGGCGTCCCACATACAAAATAGAGGAAGATGTTAGCTCAGGGCCAATCTTCTTCACCAAAGAAACAAACAAAAAAAACCTGCTGAATTGTATGCTTTAAAAGGGTGAATTTAATAGTGTGTGAATTATATCTCCATAAAATTGTTAAATATAAAAAGTTTCAAAATAAAATTGTAATAAAAAATAAAATCATTGACCGCTTATGTCAGCCTGAAATGAAACTAGAGATTGTCCAGAAACCCAGGACACAAGGGCCCCTCTCCCTCATTATCTTCCCAGAGACGTCTGCCCTTGGGGGTTCATGAACCCTGACCCACACTTGACAGCCCAGCCCTCTTGTACGTGTCTAGAAGATACTCAAGGAGTGTGAAGGAACCTTGTTTTGAACCCAGGATGCTGGTTGTTATTATGACCATGAAGGGAGGGAGACTCCAGGCTGGACGCTGTCCAGATGAGCCCACATCTTTTCCTGAGGCTGCTCTGCCTGGGCTGCGTGGTGACATTGTCTGCTGCGAGGGACTCCTAGGAGATGCCACCTAAAAGTGGGTTTCAGAGGAGTCCCTCCGACTTCCTTTCTCCGCTGGCCTTAGTCCCACCCTAAGGTCCCTCCCAAATTGAGGGTCTCCACGGAGTTTGGAGACAGGCTTCATCCAGTTGAGGCGGAAGTATTTAAAAATCTAAAAATACACAAGAAAGACAATAACAAAGCAATCTTTGAAAATATAAAACAAACTGACACTAATAAAGCTAACTGTGTTTCAAGTCGATCGCACAACCACACAGAAAATGTGACTTTAAAAGACAGTATTTTCACTGTACATTGTAGCAAAATGGAACTAAGCGATTTTATTAATGTAAATACAGGACAGTGACCTAGTTTCTTGAAATAAATGGCATAAAAAAGGATGGGAAGGAGAACTGTTACAGATTAAAAGACTTAAGGGGCCTATCAATCAAATGCAATGTGTAGATTTTGTTGGAATTCTGATTCAAAAAACCAACTGTAAAAAGCCATTTTAAAGACCGCTGTAGAAATCTGGAGATAGACTGGGTGTGATATGATAAAGAATTTCTGTTAATTTTGTTAGCTATGATAAAGATATATGTTAATAAAAAAGTCCTTATCTGTAAAAACACATACTGAAGTATTTATATGGGAAAGGATATAATGGCTGGGATGAAAAAAATCTTAGTTATAGGAAAATTCTGGACATATAAAAGTACAGTGTAGTAAGTTTCTTTGTACTCATCACCCACTTCCCATTATTGTTTTTAGGTAAATACTGGATAATGTATAGAATTTTGAGGATTATACTATCCTCTCCATTTTTGTATATGCTTGAAATTTTTCTTAATAAAAGTGCTCCTTTTGGGCACCCAAGCTATCTGGGCCCCCTGCTGCTTATGTCTTCACAGATTGGCCCAGAGAGAGGCTGCCACAAGAGGAAAGGCAATGGGCAGTGGGGAGATGGGATGGGGGACACTCACGGCCGAGTTACGGGACCCTTCCTGCCCTGACCCATGTCCTCTGAGGTGTGGAGGATGAGGTCAAACTGTAGCCCCGCTTCTGCGGGACCTGGAGAGTGAAAGAGGGCTTCCCCCTCCCGTGCAGACCACTCCGACCCCACGAGGATGGGCTGTGTGGGAAGAGATTGGGTTCAAGTCTCAGTTTTCACCCTTGGCCTTGGGAGGCAAAGTCAGAGCTAGTTTCTGTCCAAGGTGTTTGGGGCCATGGAAACATGAATTCGTAAAATTTTTATTCCATGATCAGTCTGTGCCTTGCTCCCTGGTCTGTCTTTTGCTCTTCTTGGGGAGAATTATGGTTCTTCAGGTTACAGAAATTCAAGCTCATTTGAGAACAATGTATATGGAGTGGTGTGGTATCATGGAGAATATATATGGTCTTCGTACCCGGTTCCCAGCACAGAATTTCAAAAGTCCTTACAATTTTCTGAGTGATGGGAATATCTTTGTTGTACTAATGAAGTGACTAGTAGCGGGCACCTAGATAGCTTTAGGATTGGGGCTAGTCACCAGAAGACCAACCCATGTGATTGGAAGGTTGGAAATTCGGGACAGCCCAACCTAGGGGTGGGGGGAGGGGCTGGAGATTTTGCGCAATTACTTGGCCAATGATTTAATCAGTCATGCCTATGGAATGAAACGCCATATAAAAACTCTGGATGCTCAAGCTCAGGGGAGCCTCCTGGCTGGTGAACACACTGATGTGCGAGGAAGGTGATAGGGAGAGGCCACGGAAGCTCTGCCTCTGGGACCCCCAGATTTTACCCTGTGTGCGTTGTCATTTGGCTGTTCCTGAGTGGTATCCTTTATAATAACACTGCAAGCAGAGCACTTTCAGTGAGTTCTGTGAGCTGTTCTAGCAAATTATCAAACCTGAGCGGGTCATGGGAAGCCCTGAATACATCGCCATCAGTCAGGAATGCTGGTGGCCCCTGAGACTTATGGCTGGCATCTGAGGTGAGCGGAGTCTTGGGGCCCGAGATCTTAAACCTGGGGAGTCTGATGCCAGCATCAGAATTGAATTAAAGTGCACCACTTGGAGGTTAAAGGACTAAAATGAACACAGAAGGTCTCCAACCTGCCCCTGGCCTTTTGTCTTCTCTTCCTTTTCTTTCTTTTTTTGTAATCAGCTCTGATGAAGGAGTGATTATTTTCCTGGTGAGGCAGGACATCCTTCAGGGTGGACAGGTCCTGTGGGGGATCAGAATTGACCATCTCAAAGTGTGTTTCTTCGGCTTGATTGTTTTTAAGAACAAAGACTCTGAGAGAAACTTTGACCCCCCTCCCAATTGCCTAAAAGAATTTAAAATAGAATGGCCTGTTCCAGGAAGGAGCTAACACCATAAGATAACTATAATGTAACGTAAAACGTGCCTCTCAGGTCGCAGTGTCTGTAGTTGGCCCATTTACATTTCCATCTCCATGTAAATTACCTTCCACTCCCTTGACATCCCAAACCGCTACCCCCAACATCCTCCTTTGTCTTTAGCTGAAGATGGTATTTAAGATGAGAGCTTCCACCATTTTGGTGAGTTGCTCAGTTTTCCTGCATGTCTCCCACGTACACACATTATGAAGATTTGTTTGACTTTCTCCTGTTATTCTGTCTCATGTCAATTTGGTTCATAGCCCGGCCAGAAGGACCTAGAGTGGGTAGAGGAAATGTCTTCCTCCCCTACAGTCCTACCTGAATTCATCTCTGAAGCTCTTCCGGAACATTTGCAATAACACCTCCCCAGACTGCCTCCACAGCCCCACCGGGAAGGACGGCTTTGGGGTTGGAGAACCAGTCTGTTCTCCTCAAACCAATATATCATCACTCCATTATCTGTCAGACTCAGACACAAAGAGGAGACACACGGTGAGAAATGTTCACACGTTATGAAGGCCCTTTGAATTCTTATTTTCTTTATTCACACAGAATATCTAACTGCAGATCCCCCATTAGTCACCCATGGCTTCGTTGATCTTGCTGGACCCCTGGTTTCCCAAGATCACAGGCTAGAGAAGGGTCTACAGGACACTGCAGGACAGCGGGGTGAGGACGTCACACCAGCCAAGCACCCATGTAGCTTCCATAGGCAGTGGTGCCTAGATACACAGTTGAGTTTGCCATCAATGTTCCTATTTCCTGCTGAGATTCTCCTCATCTATTAACTTATTGTGTACCTATTTTCCTTTGAGTTACTGAACTTATTTATAATGGCTGTTTTAAAACTTGTTGTCTGCTGAACCGTTTTGACTCACAATACTTCTGACACCAATAACCAGTTGTCCAACACTCTGGACACTAGCTGGGTGTCCTACAACTCGATTCAATTCTGGTGCCATCTCCTGGAGCTTGCATCAGACACCACAAGTTAAGGACTCCGTCCCACAAGGCTGCCCCCATTTCAGATGCCAGTCAAAAGTCCAAGGTTGTCACATGTACTTCTGACCAAACTGTTATAAATTCTGGGGTTCCAAAAACCCCCTCCTCAGGTTTGATAATTCACTGGAATGACTCACAGAACTCAGGAAAGCACTTGACTTCCTGTCACTGGTCTATTATAAAGGATGAAACTCAGGAAGAGCCAAATGGGAGAGATGCATAAGATGCAGTGTCGGGGAAGGGGCACAGAGCTGCTATACCCTTTGTGGGTGCTCCACCCTCCCAGGACCTCGATGTGTTCACCAACTTGGGAGCTTTCCCAACCCCATTGTTCAGGGGTTTTTATGGAGGTTTCATTATGTAGGGTAGGTATGATTGATTAAATCATTGGCCACGGTGACTGACTCAATCTCCAGCCCCTGTCCCCTTGCTGGAGGTTGAAGGGCGGGGCTGAAAGTTCCAAGCTTCTAATTAAAGCTTGAAAGTGTTCTCTTTCTGAAGCTGTCTAGGGGCCTCTCAGCCAAGAGCCACCTTCCTCACTGGAACAAAAGATGCTCCTAGCACCCTTATCATTCAGGGAATTCCAAGTTGTAGGAGCTCTGTGCCAGGAACCGGGCAAAAGGGCAATAGCTTTCTTATCATATCATGAAGTCTATTTCTATTTTGAGCAGGCAATGATCCTCACCTGGTGTTTGCTCCCCTTAAGGTCCTGTGACCCATCCATTTCTGGAGAAGTGGAGGTCTTTTTTCCTTTCCTTGCAGAAATCAATAGGTATGGGTAGGTCTTGGCGACAGGAGGAAATAGGGTCGATATAGTCATTTTTATTAGCTGATGGGTAGAGAACTACCCCCACTTTCCTTTTCTGTGTCTTCCTCTCAATCCTTCAAGGAAATAGAACCCTACCCATGATGCTAGTCACATCCAGTTAGAGCTGGCAGCCCAGTGCCATCCTTACTGGGAGCCCTACCCATGCTGGCGCATCTCCAAATCAGCTGAGTCTGGGACTCAGATATGAGGTCACATATTCAGGTTTTCATAAAAAAACTAAATTCGGTTTACACGATAATATGTATTTACATATTCTAAGGCTGTGAGTTGGTCCAGGAAGTCTAGATTCTTATGTGTTCCCCTCGTCATGAAAGTTTCTATGTTTCATCTCTATAAGATTTCATCACTCATAAGGCAGTGGAAGAAATGGAGTGAGGTTTGGGATCAACTCAAGAGAAACAGAGCGCTGAGTAAGATGCCCAGGGTCTCACAGAGATCGTCAACACCAGAGTTTGAACCCAAGCATTCCGACACCAGTAGTGTGCTCTCAATACTTCTGTGACCCCGGTCTAGCGTCTCTGCCCTGTTGAGGGGCCAACTCCACTGTGAGGACAATGCCCTCTGATGGGACCAGCTCATGATCTGGGGTCAGACGGACCCAGAAAAACCACTCAACTCTTTGAGCCTCAGTGTTCTCTTCTGGAAAAATTAAGTGAGAAAAATCTATGACTAAGCAGTTCAGAACTGCGGAAATCTGAGTTATTACAATTCTTACTGTTTGGACGTCCACCCCTTTTTCTCTAAACCCGAGTTTAGCTTCCCTCCGGGGTGGAAACCTGCCATTTCTATCTCTGGCCAGATGCTGGAAGAACTCTGAGAATAAGCAGCCTGAGTAACCTGAGAAGTAGAAATTCCAGGCGATTTCCTGAATCTAAGCGAGACGGTTTGGACCTTGAGATACCCACCATATCAGAGAAAGAGACCAAGCTTCCTGAAGACGATTTTGGAGAGTTTTATATGTGTTATGCACTCCTATTTATTGCATAACGCTCTTCCAAGTTTGACAACTCCCTTCCGTTACCATCAAGTGTAAAGAAAGGCGTGTGATCAAGAAAGTCAAGAAAGGGGGCCGGCCTGGTGGCGCAGCGGTTAACTGCACACGTTCTGCTTCAGAAGTCCTGGGTTTGCCAGTTCGGATCCCGGGTGCAGACACGGCACCGCTTGGCAAGCCATGCTGTGGTAGGCGTCCCACATATAAAGCAGAGGAAGATGGGCACGAATGTTAGCTCAGGGCTAATCTTCCTCAAAAAAAAAAGAAAAAGAAAGTCAAGAAAAATGCTACATTCTAACTCAGTGAGGACATGTTTGTCTTCAAAGTATGTAAAAAATCTCCTGCTCTTACCGTGGGGGAAAAATAAAGACATGAAAGAGATCTCAGCTCCCACACCCCAAGCACCAGCCCAGATGGTCCTAAAGGGAAATTCTACCAAACCTTAAATGGATAATTCTAATGGATTTAAAAATGTTCCAGAACTTAGAAAAGAAGGAAAACTTACAAATAATTTATTTGATGCAATAGCATTAATATCTAATAGTAACAAATACTCCACTAGAAAACGACACAGCAATCTCACTTATGAATACGAATGCAAACATCCTTAAAAAAGAAGCCGAGATCCAGAAGCACATTAAAAGGATTGTACCCCGTTTGTAAATAAAGCTCATTTGAAGAATGCAAACCACACGTTATCAATAGCTCTAAATGTGACTCACTGTGGTGGCGGATGGAATAATAAGCCTAGGGTCACCTTCACAGATTCGGAAAAGGCCTTTGACAAAATTCAACAACCACTGTTGATAAAACACACACGCGTGCGCACACACACACACACACACACACAGAGCAATAGATGGATACTGGAAGAATTTCCATAAAACGAGGACCAAGACAAGGATGCTTCACTATCATTCACACTATTTTACATCAGACAGAAGGTACTAGCCGGGGAATTAATAAGGAGGAAGAAGTTACAGGCATAAAAGTTGTAAAAGAGGCCATATTATCACTATTTGCATATGACTTGTTCTCCAGCTAAGAGAACCCAATGAAAACTACTATAAACAATAAAAGAATTCCGTATGTTCACAGGCTACCAAATAAATAGGCAGAAATCAATTATTTTCAAATACCCAGGCAAGTTTTTACAAAATGTAACCAAAATAATCCTCATTTACTACAGCAAAAAATAAAATAAAATAAATAAATAAAAGAAAGAAAAGAAAATATCTGGGACTAAATGACTAAGATCTCCTTTAGGGACATTAAGGACAGACACGAACACTCTCCTGAAGGATACAAAGGGAAGTCTTAAAAAAAATGGAAAAAGAGGTCATTTGGGTAGGAAGACTCAATGTCTCAAAGAGAGCAGTTACCCTTGAGGCAACGAAGTACGATATGATTCTCATAAAAAAGCTGTGTTTGAAATAACGTAAGCTGACTTTAAGGTTGACATAGTAATACAAGTAAACAAAAATAGCCAGAAACACTCTGAAAAAGAAGGAAAATGAGGATTTCAGCATCACCAGATTTAACACTACTTTAGCAGAGTTTAACACTAGTTCAACACAGTTTAGTATAAGATGAAGAAGCATCTTTAAAAAACTCAGCGGGGAAAAGATGGACTAGTTAGCAACTGGTTTTGGAGCAATCAGGTGGCCATCTAAAAAAAATTGGATCCTGACCTTATATTGGACATCAGGATAAATTTCAAATAGTTTAAAGATTCTAATATGAACAATGAAATAACACACATGCATCATAAAAACTCTGAGATTCAAAATCTAGAAGGTTTTAAAGAAAATCGGAAACAAAAACAAAAGCCAAAATCTCCATGCTTAAAGGGAAAAAATATAACTCACATCACAGGCTATTATCATCTCTCATATCACTACATAAATAGTTACTAGAGTCAATAAAAAAACCCAAAATTATTCAGGAGAGAAATGGTTAATGATATGAACAGATAGTTCACGGAAAAGCGAATATATATGACTTTTAAATGAAAAGATACTTAACTTTGCTCATAAGAGAAAGGCAAATTAAAACTGATAGACCATATTTCAACTATATAGATTAGCAAAATCCAGACATTCGCCGGTTTACTGTGTTGGCTAGACCATAGGAAACGTCACGTTCATCAGTTGCTGCTGAGAGAGTAAGTGGCACAACATGCAGGAAAGGCAACTTAACAACATCTATAAAACTTCAAATGAGTACCTTCGGCCCCAAATTCTCGGTGCTGGAAATTCATACTATAGATATTATATATAACAAAGTATCTAAGAAGCCGCCGATTATAAGATACACCATTATTTTTATGAAAATGCTGTATTACACCATGAAATGTAAGATGTACCCCAATTTCAGAGATGTCAATAGATGAAAAATGCATTTAGAAGGAAGCAATACTGTATCTGTACACATGCCACGTGATACGTGCAGAAGATTAACTCTTATAGCAATTTCTTTTTGCCAATAGAAAAAAATGGGCAACAACCTAAATGCCCATCAATACATTCTTGCTTAAGCAAATTACAGCACAACCACAGAACAGAATAAAATGCAGCTCTAAAAAAAAAAAAAAAGAGCAAATGTAGCGGTTTGGAAGGATCTTCAAGATACGTTCTTACTGAAAAAACAACATATAAATCAGAAAATAAAATATGCCCATTTTTGTGAGGAAATGAAAAAGAAAACCCACCCAGATTTGCATTTGCTTGCATATCCGTAAGGAAACTGGAAGGACAGAAGAGGAACTGTGGTTACAGACAGGGGCTGTGGCAGGTACCGGGTGGAGGGGACAAGGATGGAAGACTTTTCACTATATATTATGGGGCTTGTGAATATTTACCCAAAAAAGTTTAAGTAAAATTAAAAACTGAATGCAAGAAAAAAATCCAGAAAGTTCAGATATCCCCGAATACATGATTTATCACATAATACATACAATATTTACTTTGCTAGCCATTTGACATGGCTCAGAAAACACAAAACCAACCTTACTCTAAAAACTTCTGTGGAATCTGCCATGAAGAGAACATATTCTGACAATTTCAAGTTCTCTCCATGGCCTTCCAGCCCGAATAACTCAGCGGCAGTCCCTTATTCCGATCACTACTATCCAAATAATTTCTTTCACCATCATGGGCTCTATTATTGGCCATTTTTCTTCATCGTCTCAATTTTATAAAACCATCTTTCATTTTGTAGTGAAGCAATTTTAAAGGCATTTCCGCAACGCAGGGAAAAGAATCTGGATCCGTCACAAACTCCAAGAACGTTAGTCCTAACACTTTGAGATTTTTTTCTATCTTCTGATGCTTTTTCATGATAAGCTTCCTTTCCCCCTCGTCTCCCCCCACCGCCAACTGTGCATTGCCTTATTCTCACATCCTTTGACTTGTTAAAATCAAGTTACAGGATTGGTCTAAGACTGTCTGGAATACGGAGGTTCTTTCTGGAGCAAATGCCATCACCAAACTATTCTCTGGGGATAAACTTGTCACAGCCGAGTTCTTCTATCAGAGGATTGATAACTTCAGACGCAGTCAGAGCGACAGTAAACGTTAAGAGATCAAAATCCATCCTCTGAGGATTCCGCTGATACCGGGCATCCAACGCCGCTCCCCTCGCTGCGCAGGCGTCGGCGAGTCTCCTGCGGCGTTCTGCAGGCTCCTGAATCCTGCGCGGGGCGAGCGGGCGATGGTCCAGGGAGAGGCGGAGGAACTGCTGGGAGTTCATTCCCACGGCGCCAACCGGCGGGCGGAGGCGCAGATACGGCAACGCGGCCGCGCCTCCTGGGCTGTTCTCGGGCCCGGACCTGGGCCTGCCCTCGGGACCCTCTTCCTCCGCCGGTTCTGCCAACAATCGGGAGACCTCTGCCATCTGGGCTTCCCTGGGCGCCGCCATCGGACCTGCCCTGGCCTCCGCCATCGGACCTTCTCTGGCCTCCGCCATCGGAGCTGCCCCGGGAGCCGCCATCGGACCTTCCCCGGCCTCCGCCATCGGACCTTCTCTGGCCTCCGCCATCGGACCTTCCCCGGCCTCCGCCATCGGACCTTCCCCGGCCTCCGCCATCGGACCTTCTCTGGCCTCCGCCATCGGAGCTGCGCCGGGAGCCGCCATCGGACCTTCCCCGGCCTCCGCCATCGGAGCTGCCCTCGTCCCCGCAGGCCGCGCCAGGAAGGGGACCGGCTCCCGCCTCCCGCCGCCTACCTCGGCCCGCGGGACGTCGCTATTGCCGCTCGCCGCGTCCGTCTGCGAGACATCGCTGTCCGCGGGCAGCTCGGACATCGCGGACCGCGGGGTCGGCTCGGCGGCTCCCGGAGAAATTGGAACACTCGGGCAGCGCGATGACAGGTGTGCGCGGAAGTGCGCGTGCGCGAGCGCTCTGCGCACAGGTGACCGCTGCGCGCAAACCGGTGCGCGCGCGAGCCTGGATCCTCCGGCTACACCTAAGAGCACTGCGCATGCGGCGTCCCCAGGTGCCCGCGGTCCACCAGGTGCCACCTAGCGGCCAGAAGAGCTGACATCTTTGAAACGGTCCCGGGTCTAAGGAAACCACGAAGGGCGGAGCCTTTTTTTTACGTTTCGAGCTGTTTACTGTTTATAAGGAAAGTCACAAGATCGCCTCCTGTTGGCTTTGCCAAGATTCCATCCCAAGATGCTGCTCTCTAAGCTGCTTGTTCTCCTGTGATTGTAATGCCACTTCTATTATATACCAAGATATTCTAGATTCATCGTTTTTTTTTTTTGTGGGGGCGGGGGGAGTCTTTATTTTTTCCCATTTATTCGTTTGTCTGTCTTCACCAATACCAATTCTCTTAGCTACCAAAGCTTTATAATAATACACTCTTCTTGTTATGTTTAAAATTTCTTTGGCTACTCTTGGACATTTATTTGTTTCTACATCTTCTTTGTGCAATATAATAGAGGCAGAAAAGTACACAAAATATAAATATACAGCTGAATGATTTATCACAAAGCGAACACCCATGTAACCACCACTCAGATCAAGAAATTGAATATTTCCAGTGTCCCAGAGCCTTACTCCGTTCTTATCACGATTCTGTCCTTTCTACCCCCCGAGGGAACGACTATCCTGATATTTACGGTAATCATTTCCTTGCTGTTTTTACTACGGAGGGGCGCATTCCTAATACTGTAGCTTAGTTTTGCTTGTTTTTTGAACTTTATACCCTCTTGTGTCTGGTTTCTTTCACACAACATTATTTTTATGAGATTCACTCATGTTTTTCATTGTGGTTATAAATAGTTCGTTTTCTTGATAGTTACATATTTATTATCATTCTTTTTATGTGTCCCATAATATTACAACATGCATCTTAAATATTGACTCTCCAATTACTTTCTCTTTATTCTAGTTAACGGGAAAACATCGTATAAGGAAATTGCACCTTTGATTTTGCTGGTAGTGACCCCATCGCGATGCCATGCTTCATGGGGCATCGGCAAATTACTTTAGCGACTCACGGTTCCCTGCCCTGTCAGCAGTAGCTATTCTGAGGCATGAAAGCCTCATCCACAGACCATGAGGCTGCATTTTTATCTCCCTGGTCCAAGTACCACATTTCTAAAACACAACATCCAGCCTACTCCTGCTTCCAACAGCTTCCCACCAGCATCTCTGCAATCGCTGCGTGTGTGGCTCCTTTCAAGCAGCTCCTGGGTTAGGCTGGAGATGAACAGTCCATTGCTTCCACCCTCAGGCTGCCCGGAAAATCACGAGTACTTAACAAAAGAATTCCCAGACTTAGGTACCAACATATATTATTAGAGGAGGAACTAGACATCGCAGTAACTTGTTATAATCCTATGGAGGCAAATGCAATCCTGCCTTCTGATGCCGAAACCACCTTACAGCAGAAGCTGAAAGGCCCTCCTATTACCCGGGAATAGGAATGGCTCTAATCAAAATTATGGTGTGTTAAACAGAAGAGCTCATGTGGGGAGATAGCAAAAATTTAAGATAGATTCCAGGTTAGCTATTGCTCCCAAGACTGTTCCTGTATCACTGCTCATCTGTGTTCCCGACCCGCTGCCAGGCTCATTTGAGGACAGTGTCTGCCATGCTGCAAACTGAACAGCTAAGGGAACTGAGATCAGGGGCTCCATGCCGATGTCTTTTTACAGGAAAAAAATAGAGAAGAGAATTTAAACCCATGGGCATACGATTGACATTTTTAAAGAGGAGGTGAAGAGTTCATAGGAAAGGGATGGGATTGGCTTCTCCCCAAAGCTGCAAAGCCTGTGACAAACAGCACTGGTGGGAAATTTATTCTTACTGTGAAAAAGGATTTTCTTGAAAGGGTAAATCCCCATGTTGACCTCAGAATTAAACCAGTAATTTCATGGATGTGGGATGAACCCTCAACTCAGAATCTGCACCTGGCTTGGGACAGTTGGGGAAATCATGGTTTCATTTCCGCATCCTTACTACCCCTGGTTATCCCAGGCTTTACATCTTCATCTCGCTAGACGGGCTGAGCCGACTTACTGGTAGACACAGGTGCTTCTTTCTCTAAGCTCTGACTAGGGGATTTTCCAGATTTGCTTCTCTTTCCTGAGGTGTTTAACGCTGTGGTGATTTCTAAGTATGATGTTACAAGCCTTGTCTCTTGTCCCAAGATTGTTACTGTGCTGTATTAATTGCCAAAGTGGCCCCAGTTCCCACCCTCCCTGCGTCTACACCCTTGGTAATATGAGTTTGCAGCTCTCATCAAGAGGCAGATTCTTTTTCTCCACCCTTGAATCTGAACTGGTCTTATGACCTGCTTTGACCAATCGGATGTGGCAGAAGTGATGGTGTGTCAGTTTCAAGACTGGACCTCAGGAGGCGTTTTGTGCTTCCGTTCTGTCTCAGGCTCCTGTCTCCACATGAGAACAACACTGGAGCAGTTTGCTGGAGGGTGGAAGACAATATGGAGCTGAGGGAAGCCATGGCAGACAAGGCATTCAAGATCAGTCAGTCCCCAGCTGACCTACCAGCTGACTTTCAGGTTCATACGCTAAATAAATGGTTATCGTTTTATGCCACGGTGTTTGATATGATTGGTCATGCAACGTTATTGTGGCAATGGATCGCTGCCCCAGAATTGGTGCCAGGAGTTGGGTAGTGCTGTAACAAAAGGATAAACTATGTAGGGAAAACAGCGAGGAAATTGTTATTGGAGCAGAAAAGATGGTGACCCATGTTACGACGTAATGAAATAATTGGTAAACTATTGCCTCTGGTTCCCTAGAAGATGGAAAATATTTCCAATATACTGTTGTGTTTGGCTAAGGAGAGCTCCAGCCATCAGGCTGGCTACTCATGGATGAGCGTGATCAGGCACAGCGAGAGAGGGTTGACCTATGGAAGGAACTGGCTGCTTTCCCAGAAGAATTTAGAGGAAATATAGAAGGACTACAGCTTGCTAGGTTGGAAAAGAAAACTCTTTCTCACATCCAGTCTCTGTAGCCACAACACATTATCAAAGTGAAAAACAGCCTGTGAATATAGATCAGATTAACAATGTGGCTTCATGACCTTTGGTTATAATTACCTCTGAAAATATGAGCAGCTCCCAGCTAGACAGAAGGGTTTCCAGGAAGCTTACGAGCAGGGTCCTCCAGAAGCCTGATCTTAAGATATCAAGAAGTCTAGAGAGAAATGCATGCCCTCCCAACCCAGCTTTATTAAAATATAATTGACATATAACACTGTGTAAGTTTCAGTTGTACTTTGCAGTGACCGGATGTACTTATATATTGTGAAATAATTACCACAATAGGGTTAGTTAACACTTCTATCACCTCACATAATTACCTTTTTTAATGGTAAAAACACTTAAGACCTACTCTCTTAGCAACTTTCAAGTATATAATACAGCCTTGTTAATTGTCACCATGCTGAATCTTAGACCCCCAGAGCTTACTCGTCTTGTACTGGAAGTTTCTTTTTTTTAATTTTAATTTTTGTTTTTATAGCAGTAACATTGGATTATAACATTATATAACTTTCAGATGTACATCATAATATATTTCAAATTCTGTGTAGATTACATCATGTTCACCACTCAAAGACTAATTCTAATCCATCACCACACAGGTCCCTAATCACCCCTTCCCCTCCTCCTTCCCCGATTCCTCTCTGGTAACCACCAATCCAATCTCCATTGCTGTGTGTTTGTCATTGTTTTTATCTTCTACTTAGGAGTGAGATCATACGGTATTTGACTTTCTCCCTCTGACTTATCTCACATAGCATAAGGCTCTGAAGGTCCATCCATGTTGTCACAAATGGCAGGATTTCCTTCTTTCTCATGGCTGAACCATATTCCATTTTATATATATCTCTTGGCTACTGTGAATAACGCTGCAATGAACATGGGGGTGCAGATATCTCTTTGAGATCCTGATTTCATTTCCTTTGGATATAGACCCAGAAGGGGATTGCAGGATCACATAGTAGTTCTATTTTTATTTTTTTGAGGAGCTTCCATATAGTTTTCCATAGTGGCTGTACCAATTTACACTCTCACCAAGAATGCACAAGGGTACCCTTTTCTCCACATCCTCACCAACACTTGTTGTCTCTTGTTGTCTTCTTCTTTTTTTTGGCGAGGAAGATTTGCTCTGAGCTAACATCTGTGCCAATCTTCTTCTATTTTGTACGTGGGTTGCTGCCACAACATGGCGTGACAAGTGCTGTAGGTCTGTGCCTGGGATCTGAACCTGCAAACCTGGGCTGCTGAAGCAGAGCATGCTGGACTTACACCATACGGCCAACCCCTCTCTTGTCTTCTTGATGATAGCCATTCTAACAGGTGTGAGGTGGTATCTCATTGTGGTTTTGGTTTGGTTCCCCGATAATCAGTGATGCCGAGCATCTTTTCATGTACCTCCTGGCCATCTGTGTATCTTCTATGAAAAAATGTCTATTCAAGTCCTCTTCCAATTTTTAAATCAGATTCCTTTGTTGCAATTGAGTTGTATGAGGTCCTTATATATTTTGGATATTAACCCCTTATTAGATAGACGGCTTGCAAATATTTTCTTCCCTTCGTGGGTTGCATTTTCATTTTGTTTCTTTTGCTCTGCAGAAGTTTTTAGTTTGATGTGGCCCGATTATTCATTTATTTTTGCTTTTAGTGTCATATCCAAAAAATTATTGCCAAGACCAATCTCACGGTACTTTTTCCGTATTTACTTCTAGGAGTTTTATGGCTTTAGGTCTGATGTTTAAATCTTTAACCCATTTTGAGTTACTTTTGTCAGTGGTGTAAGACAGGGGTCCAGTTTCATTCTCTGTATGTGGATATCCAGTTTTCCCAACATGATTTGTTGAAGAGACAATCTTTTCCCCATTGAGTATTCTTGGCTCCCTTGTCAAATATTAGCTGATCCCACGTGGAAGGGCTTATTTCTGGGCTCTTCATTCTGGTTCCATTGGTCTTTGTGACTGTTTTTTATGCCAATGTCATACTGTTTTGATATTATAGCTTTGCAATATAGTCTGAAACTTCTCTTTCAATGACTTCTTGTCACAAGAAAAGCAAAAACAAGGAAAAATATTTGCCTCTGTACAGCTGTCTCTTTGGTATGGATATGCATGATGGAGCGTGGCTTGTCCATCCTGGAATGCACGTGAGCAACCCTTTTAAATCAAGTCAAATCGAGTTGAAACCCAAGGAGCCTCTTCTCAAACTGCCCCAATGTCCCTTTGGACCAGAAGCAGAGGAGGGTGTTCAAATGTTACCTGTAAAGCAGTAAAAACTGCCACCTATTGTTATACTTCTTGCCTATTCTTGCATCCAAAATGGTGTCTTTTATTCTTTTATATAGTGGATGCTCAGCAAATATTTGTTGAATGATAGTAAATCTGCTTAGGACGCTCCCCCCACCCCCCCAGTGGCTTTCACATACCAAGGTCTCCAACATTCCTGAAGCTCCTCTGTCACCTCCCCAATTCCAAAAACTAAATGAATGATATGAAACTGATCAATATCCATGCAATAGGTTTAAAATATGTTACTTCTTATCCAACAGGTGCGCAAAGAAAACCATCATTCTGCTTTGGTTTCAGCTGTATCTTTTGGTCTTTCTTTCATCTGTATCTTGTAAAAATCCCTGAAACTACTAAAGGAAATAATCCATGCTGCTAATCTACTGTCTAGGACACGATCTCTCCACAGGAAGTGTGACAGCTCCCCACCACGATGACAGCTGTTCTCAGGACCCAGAGAAACTCAACCGATTTGAGTCTTACAAAAGCACCTCTTATTATTTGTGACTTGCTGTTACCAACTATGGAATTAGGATACTGATCAGTGGCAAATCACTAATAAAAGGACCCCAGGCTGGCATCTCAGAACTGCTCTCTTTGTCATGAGAAAATGAAGAAGTGTCCCCCTCTTCCTGTCCCATAAGCAAACCCTAACTTGAGCCCAACAGTTGGTTCTTCCTAATTATGTCAGAGTTATATTCTTTTACTCCGCAAATATTGGCATTGTACTGGTGACAGTGATACAAAGGCACAGGGACAAACATCTTCCATAGTCTACCGTAGTTTCTTCCAAAGGCAGAAGTTGCATTTCCTCTCCTTGCCTTCTCTCCCCATCTGCTGTTGTTATGAGAGAAAGAGATATAGACACAGTAAAGACCTGTCATTTATAAAGGACTTCAGTCTTACCCAGTCCTTGATAGTGAGCCTTATTTACCTTAGAACTGAGGCTCAGTGACCAGTCCCGAAAATTTCATTATTAACAGCGCAACAGCCAAAAACCATCGCAAAGCTGGCTTTCTGCCACCACATGGTTGACTTAAGTGGTGGCTGGTAATTGTGTTAGTTTCCTGAGGCTTCCAGAACAAATTGCCACAAACTGGATGGCTTGAAACAACAGAAATTTATTCTCTCGTAGTTCTGGGGGCCAGAAGTCTGAAATGAAGGTGTTCGCAGTGCCGTCCTCGCTCTGGAGACTCGAGCCGAGAAGTCATGCTTTACCTCTTCCGGCTTCTGGTGGCTGCCCGCACTCCTTGACTTGTGGCCACATCACTTCAGTCTCTGCCTCGGTGGTCACACTTCTTCCTTCTCTTCTGTCTGTAAATCTCCCCTGTGTGTCTCTTGTAAGGACCCTTGTCATTGGAGTTAGGGCCCACCCACAATGATCCCGGGATGATCTCCTCATTTCAAGATCCTTAATAACATCTTCAAAGATCCTTTTTCCAAATAAGGTGACACTCACGAGTTCTATAGATCAGGATGTGGGCGTATCTCTTTTGGGGCCACCATTCATCGCCGTATAGTAGCCAATCTTCTTTTTCAGAAGAGAGGGAGAAGATTAGGGGTTCTGTTTGGTCCTTTTTTCACTGGATGAAGGTTTCTAGTGAGGACTTATTCCTCAACATGTAAATGGTTAAATTAGTTCCTGTCACTAAGAATCATCATTTGCTAGTTTTGATATAGGATTCTTTACAGTATCTCCATTCACTTCAGAAGCAGCCAAGACAGAGGTAGGCAAGATGTAGTTAAGACAAGGCAGGTTTCTACTCATGAGAGACAGTTTCAGTCCATCCGGGAACAAAAAATTGATGTGAAAATTTATTGCTATTTCGAAGATATTTTCCCTCACGCCACCCCTTGTCCTCGGGGAGTGTAATGGTTTGGAATTAACTTTCAGCAGAGCTGTGAAGTTACTGGATGGCTCTAGAATGCAGGTTGAATTCCGTTTGTCACCTGCTTCTCATCAGGGCTAAGGCAGAAGCACGGTGGACTTAGGATGGCTTCAGGAGTTCCAGCGTGGCTTCTCCATGATTTGGATCTCCAGTGGGAAGGGGCTTTCTGCTTCTATTTGGGGAGAAAAGTCAAGTCAGTAGAAAGATGTTATTAAATTAAGATATGTAATTAAATATTGCTCCAGGGGATTCTCACACTTTTTCAGTGCTTGCCAATCAGACAATCCTAGCTCCGATGGGTGAAGATCTTCTCGGTAAATTCCAGTAGATAACTCTTGCACCTGGACTGAGATTCCATATTCCGAATCTACTCTTTCACTGTCTTCTAATTGGCAAGAAACTCAGTGACAAAGCCTTGCCTCTGTACATTTTCCCCTTTGGTCTCAATGTGTTGGGAGTTTTGGCTCATTAATTCCCCTAGTCCAGTTAATATTAAACAGGTGAAGTGTTTCCCCAATATCCTGCTGGGTCAGAAAAAGAGGAGGGTATCAACCTTGTAATAACATCTCTCCTGCAGCAAGTTATTTTCTAACCAGATCCTTGCAACAGTCCCTGTCATATTGTCCGATGACTAATAAGATGCATACTGATAAGTCACTACTGTGAACAGACCTTGGAAAGATAAATTATCACATAAACATCTAAACAGAGCTCAGAACTCAGAGGATCCTGGAAATGGCTGTCCAGAGTCCACACTCCCGGTAGGACCACTAGGCGAAGTGTAGCCCAGCCCACCATTTCAACTGCTTGCCCCCGTTGGGTCAGTCTTCTGCCCTCTAGAGGGCGGCCAAGTCAAATTTTTGATAGAAACCAGGGCTTGGTAGAAAGGCGTTCCAGTTTTCCAGATGTGCTGGTGGCTTCTGAGGTTGTTGGCGGGATGGCGTGAGAAAGCTCCGTGGAAGCTGTCACGCGCGGTTCATTTCTTTCTGCACGTGTTTTTGGAGGCTCATGTCAGAGCAGTTTATTAAATGCTTCCTCTACTGTTAACCTGTTGGGTGGGGTTCGCCTTTGAAATTCCCTGTCTGAGACAGACTACTTCTGGAAGTGCCCTCAGAGGTGGAACTGAGGTTCCCCATCCAAAATCCACGGGTTCGCCGACTTCTAATAGGTAAAAAATTCGATGAAGCATTCCTGCCTCTGTGCCTTTTTTAAAGGCTACACTGAGAGAGGTATTTCCCTGAACCTACCCCGTACCTCTTGTGGAGGACATTACTCTGCTGCACAGACTAACATCAATCCTGCAGCAAATTACTCTCCTAACCCACTGGTTCTCAGTCCTCTCTGCACATTGGAATCACTGAGAGTTTTAAAAACTACTGATGCGTGAATCCCCTTCCTAGAGATCCTGACTTTATTGTCAGAGGCAGCCTGGAATTGGGATTCTTTTCTTTTTTTTTTCGGTGAGGAAGATTGGCCCTGAGCTAACATCTGTGCCAATCTTCCCCTATTTTTGTATGCGAGTTGCTGCCACAGCATGGCGTGATGAGCAGTGTGTAGGTCCACACCTTGGATCTGAGCCTGCAAACCTCGGGCTGCTGAAGCAGGGTGCATGAACTTAACCACTATGCCGCTGGGCTGGCCCCCTGGAATTGGGATTTTTAAGAGCTCCCCAGATAATTTTAATCTGTAGTCAACGTTAGGACCACTGTTCTAACCAAACTCTTGCAATAGTCCCATAATCCTGGTTGAAAGCTAATGAGATCTACTCACTTGTTGATTCAGTTCTATTGCCTTTCTTTCTGGTTGTTCCTAATCCATTCACAATACGGGCCAACTGAAATGCTGTGAAAGATTTCACTGGAACCCACCTACACTCCCCACCACTTGTTTATTTCAGCACCTCTAACAGTTCCTGACACAAAGCATGTGGTCAGCATATGCTTATGGAATGAGTGAGTTCATATTCTTGAGACACATTCTTTCATTTCTATTCATTTCTATTGCGACACCAAGGTCCCCAATAGACCCAAGTTTTCATCCAAATTTAAAAATAGAAGCGACATTGTGTTTCTTGGCAAGTCATCACTCATTTAATGCACTGTTTCTTACTGGCTTCTCCTTCAGTAGGTGTATTTAAGAAAGA
The DNA here is from genome assembly GCF_021613505.1 of Equus quagga. Classification (NCBI taxonomy): domain Eukaryota; kingdom Metazoa; phylum Chordata; class Mammalia; order Perissodactyla; family Equidae; genus Equus; species Equus quagga. Next base: position 97,735,569 of record NC_060279.1, on the reverse strand, counting down.
TCGATATTTTGCTTCCATCTCTAGCCTGTAAGACCCCAAAGCTTACACAGAAAACCTGTGGTTGTGCCTGACATGACCCCACTATCCAGGACAGCATATTCCTTTGGGACAATGGGGTTCTCCACCCCCCCAGTGAGACGCTCTCTGAGTGTTTCCCAAACCTATTTGTTTCACAAATGCTTTTCACTATAAAAATTAGTGAATATCAATCATGGGTGACAATATTTGCTACTTTAGCTGGAATGTAAATAACTCAGGCCAAGCCCCTGCCACCTCTAGCCCCGGTGACAAGAAACTGAAGGAGCACTGGCCTCCTTAACTGAGCCCCATATCTAGGGCTTCCTGAATATAGCAACCATTTGACCCCTCTCTCCACAGAAAGTACGCAGCATCCTGGGCTTCCCAGTGCAAAGCTATGGGGACAGATCCTGGAGCGGAGGCCGCGATTCTCTCCCAAACGCTTTCAGTGCGTCCCACCTCCCTGAGGATGGCTACAGGTGCACAGGCGATCACGAGGGGGAGGAGGTACAGGACTGCGTACTCACACGAACACTCAGAAACCACAGCTGAAATGGTTGGGGACTTGGACTTGGGGTCATTCAGATGTGGGTCCAAGCCCCTTCTTTTCTAATTTTCTAAGCCTCAGCCCCAAGCCATCAAGAGCCTCATCTGGGTGGAGGGAAGCCTACTTTCCCCAGGTCCAGGCTACAGGATCTTGCTGGATAGCAGGGAAAGGCCTCCACATGCCCCAAGCCAGGGGTTAAGTATTTGGTTAATTGACCAGCCACAACTACTTGGCAGACGAGGAGGTACCCTGTTATTGTGGTTCCTGGTGCTGATTCCCTTCCCATGAATCTCATTAGTTATCATGACCATCGCTCCCAGTTTTTGAGCACTTACTAGATACCAGGTACTATATACCATACATTTTTAGCTCCCCCTCAAATTTGTATGTTGAAGCCCTAATCCCCTCACCCCAGTGTGACCATATTTGGAGGTAGGACCTTTAAGGAGGTAATTAAGGTTAAATAAGGTCATAACCGGGGGTGGGGGACCCTAATGCAGCAGGATTGGTTCCCTACTGTGAAAGGAAGAGACAACAGGGATGCGCAGAGAAAAGACCATGTGAGGATGGAGATACAGCAACCGTCTGAAAGCCAAGGAGAGAGGTCTCACCAGAAGCCAACCCAACCCACATCCCCACATCTTGATCTTGGACTTCCAGCCTCCAGAGCTGTGAGAAAATAAATTTGTTGTTTAAGCCACCCAGTCTGTGATATGCTGTTATGGCAGCCCGAGCAGACGAATGCAGCTCACCTGTATCTCTTCTAGCAGCCTCCCCATCCCCACATCTCCTAGGCCAGGTGATGACTCCAAGCTCAGGAGGACCTGCTTATGTGATGGCCCATCAGTAAAGGTCAAGCCGTTGACTCTCCCATCTCCCTATTCAAGGACGCACGGGCCTCCAGCTCAGAGTCGGGGTAAAAAGTGACGATGGGGTCATCTGGGGAGCTACGGTAGAAATTAACCAGGGTGTGGAGGAAGCGGCAAGAGAATCCTGAACATGCCACTTAATCAACTGTGACCACCTTTCCTCTTGCCTGCGCTCATCTCTTAGTTGGAAAGCTCATCTCTTCCACTGTGAATATGCTGGGGAGGTAGGGAGCGTGCCCATTGGTGTAACCATCCACAGGTGACTTAACAGCTCTTGGAACCAGCTTCCTCATGTATAAAATTGACATAATAGTACTGGCTTCATAGGGTTGTTGTGAGGAATAAGTTAACTTATGTTACGTGCCCGTAATACTGGCTGGAACCTATTAAGCTCTATGTAAACGTTGGGTATTTATTACTGTTGATCTGGCCCCTCAGTTGGGTGGCTTGGGTGCCTCAACCTTCAGTTCCCCCTCAGGTTGTGTAGGTGCAGCTGATGTTGGTTCTGGGAATACGGCTTCTTGCCTTTCTCCTGAAGGTTGGGATGTCCCTGCAGGGAACACAGGGAGAGCGGCAGCAGGTTTGGTGCTGGCTGAGCGGATGGGAAGGCATGAGAGGCCGCAGGGACATTTCTCCTAGCCCAGCTCCTCTGTCTGAGGCAGAGGGAATGACCGTCAACCCACACTCAGGTCAGACACAAGATGACATAAGAGGCACACAACGGGGCACATGCTCATTTTTCATCTTCTCCTTGGAGAACTGTGGTTAAAGGCCCCCAGAGAGAGGGGAAAGCTGGGGAGAAAGTCCTAGGCCCACCCCTCGTCTTACTAGGCTGGCAGATATCGTCTGAGTAAGATCCCTTATGTCTTGGAGTTCGGAGGAGAGGCCTGTTTAAGAGAGCATCTGGTGAGGATTCTTCAAGCCACTCCTGATACCCGCCCTGTCCTCGGAACCTCTCCTCTCCGAAGGCTTTCTCAGGAACTGTGCTCCAGCACTGGGTTATGATAGAGCATGTCATTGTCTTCATCCTTAGTCTAAAAAAGATTTACGTGGCTCCAAATGATCTGAAGCTACAGCTGTGGGCAGTGAGGCTGGATGACCCAAGGGCTCCAACCTATACTTGGTCTTATGAACCAGAAACCTGAGAGTCGTCTTAATATCCAGCTTCTCCTTCATCCTCCGTGAGAGAACGTGGGTAGCATCTCACAGAGAGGGAACAGAGAGTGCAAAGGCCATGTGGTGAGACCAAGTTGGCAGGTTTGAGGAGGATCAAGGTCAGCGTGACTGGAGCAGAGAGGGTCAGGGAGAGCGCGGAAGAGATGCAGAGAGGTGGGCGTGGTTCAGGTCTGTACCCCACTTTTGGGGCTGTTCAACGAAAGGGTCCAACACAGGGACTTGGCTAAATCAGTTGTAATTCATCTAAATGATGGGCTTTTTGCAGCAATTACAAATCACGTTGTAGAAAATACCTAAGAACATGATACAGTATCGTAAAATATTATGTGACACATTAAAACTTCAGAAAGGTAAGACAGTATATGATGCCAATTTTACTGAAATAAATCTGTTTTCAAAAATGAAATGAACAAAGCAAAATATTGACAGCGATGATCTCCAACTGGTGTGTTTAGAAATGAATTTGTTTTATTTTGCTACTTTTAGTTTTCAAATATTTTTACTGAGTCTTACCAATACTATAAAAATATTCACCTTAGTTTTAAAAATCAGGACATTCTCTTATTTCAAAACTGTTTTTTCCTTGAGATGTTTCCCTTTTTGATCTAGTCAGTGCCCTGAGACCTGTCCATTTCAGGAGACAGGGGAACATGCATTGTTTTTTCTTGCAGGAGATGGTAGGAGGAAATGAGAACCATTTAACCATTCTTTATTAGCCAAGGGGATGAAAGAGCACCCTTTCCTCTTTTCTCTCTCTCTCTCTTCCTGGAAGTGCTATCTCCAGTCTTTCCCATCCGGTCGCATCTCTACTCCATCCCTTCTGGAGCTGACTGTCCGCTGCCTTCTCCGTGGACGTTCCTCCCACGTGCATACATCTGTCAGGGCTGGGACCAGGCATTTCTCCAAAATCAGCTGATGAGCTGATACAGTCAAGTTATGATCATCAGGAGAATTGAGAAGAATTTCTGTGTTATTATGCATTCACCTAACCTGCGTGTGAGTCTCGGAACTCCAGATTCTTTTGTCCCTTCCCTCACAAATCTCAAGGGTCTGCATGTCCCACCCCGTCTAACATTGCATCACTGATAGCATAGGAGAGAAAAAAAATGGAGAAAGGGTTTAGGGTAAACTTGTGAGGCACAGAGGGTCAGAGATATGGCCAGGGTCACACTTCTGCCAATGTCAACCTCAGGGTATGACCTGGGGCAGTCTGACCCAGGAGGCAATGCTCTTAACTACTCTGCTCTTCTTTGTCCCCCTGACTTGATCCTCAGGGCTGCTCCCTGCGTTCTTTCGAGGAACCAACTCTACCCCATGAGGACAGTGAGCTGTGGTGGAAAGAGCTCAGGATCTGTAATCGGTCGCTCTAGTCCCTCAGCAACCTTGTGAAGGTGGCACTGAAGGGAATGGGGACGTGTTCCAGGGAAGGGAAGGCAGCCAATAAGGGGTGTTCTAGGAAGCCAGCAACTACAATACACAATTGAAACAGTGCAAAACACATGTTTCAGAATTATCTCACCAGAGGGCTGAGGGAGTTGGGATATTTATACACCACCTCCTGGGTGTCATTGATTAGGGTTTTTCCTGGAGTTAATTCTTTGGCATTTCCAGATTGCCATGCATACATGGGCTGTATGACTTTCTAAAGTTCCAGAAAAAAAGATTGTAAGGCACAGAGGAAGATAGTGGCAGTTGGAAATCTACTGGGGCACAACGACTGGTCCACGGCATGTGGGCAAGGAGCTGATAGCTTCTGTTTGAGTCCACTCCTTGCACCACTCAGATCCACTGGTGCCTCACTGAAGTTCACTCCATCTTGCCACTGTTCCATCAAGTTGGTGGCTCATCACCTTTCTTTTCTGAAAGATATGTAACTGGAAGGTAAGTTTAGTGGGACAAGTTGAAGTCTCCACTGCTGTAGCTGGCTGGTCTTGGTCAGAATTTGGGTCTTATACCATCATTCAAGGTTCCTCTCATACTTGGCCAGTACTTCTGCTGGTCTAGTTGGCTTACTTGGTGGCGCAAACACATGCCTTCCTGTCTGAGGGATCTGAATCCCTGGTTAAACTTTTCCCTCATCACACTGATGTTGCTGTAATTCCCCTTTTACAGTTATTTCTGGACACAGAAGCCTCAAGAGTTCTAGATATATTCTTCTTTGCCCCCATTACACAGCAGCAGTCCTATCTCCTGACAGTAGAGTAATTTCTTTCTTTGCTTGCTGTCTCTTAGCATGAGGAGCCCAAAGCAACTGGGTGGTAACCAAAGCTTCAAATTAGTGGGGCTCCTGCTGTGTCCTCTGGTGGAAGTGTTCCCTTGCTGGGGGACCAGGACCTCTAGATCTGCAGAATCTTCAATTGCAGGAATAGGAACACAAATTCCCCAAACGGGTCATGGAAATGATGGTGAGAGAGGTCCCTTTTAATTCCACTTCCTGTTTTCCTGGACCTGTATTTTTTGCTAAGTGGGAACTATACCATACAATGGCTGTTGGTTTAAGGCATCTTAAGGGAGGTCCCCAATACCAAAGAGCTAATCTCCAAGCTGGTGCTTTAGCTATGCTTTCAGAAGGTGAAACAAAGGCAGAGAGTGAAGCCTGCACTCAACTCTCCATTCCTTTTATTGTGCTCAGTTCATTCAGATCTGAAGGTGCACTCCCATTAGAGTCTGGGCTATTTTCCTGAATTGTTCCCTATACCAGTGGATTTTTTCCTCCTGTCCTGCACCAGCCATTCATCACCAAGGGGTATGGGAGGAGATATCAGAGATATCCACAAAAAACAATGTCCTTGGTTAAATATTCAGGTTAGAACTGGGCACTCGCTCACTCAGCTATTCCTCCACTCCCTCCACACATCTGTTTTGAGTAGCTTCTCTGTGCCAGGCCCCGTGCGATGAACATCCCCTGATTCCAAGACCAGGCTTTCTCTCCATGCAACAGCTTTAACAGCAGGGGCCCTGGGGATGGGACAAGCTTCAGGTGTGGTAGACACTTGGTTTTCATTAAATGTTCTATTTAATAAATAGTTTCTGACGCCAGAAGATGACCTTGTTACTTTCCTGCTTTGTAACATCCCAGGGCTCAGAAATGTCCTCAGAACAAATTTTTTTGTTTGTCTTATTTGGGCACTAAAAGCCTTTGTGATAAGCATCCTGCCTCTCTGATCTTTACCAGAACTTCTCAACTCATCTTGTGCTTTCAAAAGATAGAATATTGCTATAGTGCCCTAAACATGCTGTGGTATCTCTCTTCTTTTTTTTTCTTTGATTATATTGCAACTTCTGCTTAATTTTTACCACAACCCTTTATTGATAGAACATACTAGTATTTTAATATTAAAAACAATTGCTAACTCTTGTTGAATTGTCCCTATATTAATGTTGTGTCTACTTTGTGAGGGAAGGGTCAGGAAATCCCTATCCATCTTCATGTGGCTTACGAGACCATCGTGTGGAGTGAAGGTCTATTTTACCACTCCAGTTTTATGAAGCTGAAAATACAGTGAGAACTTTTGGCTGTTTTTGACCAAATTTTACAGCATCTTCTTCAGGAGAAAGAATAGGTAAAAGATTTTAATAATTGAATGGGCCATGGGTCCCAGGATAGTTTTCATTCACTTAGAGCAATAATTGCCTATTTCCAAAAAAACTGAATCACAAGCTAGTGATGGGATCCTATGACCCATTATCAAAAATATTTTGATAACTGAATGATTTGTATATTAAACACGGATGAAAATTGAGTGTTTCTCCAGTCTTAAACTGTTTCCTTTAGAAAAATCTGAAAGAATTCATAAACAATTCATAAATTTTGGTTCAGAAAATCTAAAGTTAGTTTCTGTGTCATCCGTCATAGAACTTTTGAGCTATGACTCCAAAAAAAAAAGCCCTCTTCTGTCTCGCCTGCCCCCTACTTGGAAGCCAAGAACCTTCCTTCCCTCCACCAGACCCACCGTTAGTCAGGACCACGGACAGCACCACAGGAGCGCGCTGTCAGAGACTTGGGCGTCAATGACAGTATTATCATAGAACAGAACTTCTTCTTTTGAGGGCTTCAGCACAGACTGGGAAGAGCAAAAGACACTGAGAAGGGAAGGCTTTAGGGTCCAGGAATGGCTTTCTATTTCTTGAGAAATGCTCTATTTTCTGGGAGAAGATCAAGAATTTGCATTGAAGAGGACTGAGAAAGATGGGGTCTGGGGAAGTCCTCAGAGGCACTTCAAAGATTTTTTGGGGGGCCGGCCAGGTGGCACAGCGGTTAAGTTCTCATGTTCCACTTCGGTGGCCTTGGGTTCGCCAGTTCGGATCCCTGGATCCCGGGTGCGGACATGGCACCGCTTGGCAAGCCATGCAGTGATAGGCGTCCCACATATAAAGCAGAGGAAGATGGGCATAGATGTTAGCTCAGGGCTAGTCTTCCTTAGCAAAAAGAGGAGGATTGGCAGATGTTAGATCAGAGCTAATCTTCCTCAAAAAAAAAAGTTTTTTTGTTGAACATTGGTCCCTGGTCTGTCCATGTCATATCTTTGTATCTGAGACATCGCTACTGGCCACCATGAGCGCAAAGCAGTATCCAAGATAAAGAAGACTGTAATGATCCGTGTGAAGTGGACCGAGTTGGCCAATATCATTCAAGGAAAGGCAGGTATTGTATGTTTGTTTAGCAGGGCCAGCATGTAGAGTTGTGTAGGTTAAATTCAAATAAAATGGCCACCAGCCACGGGCAAGTCGATATGAAATCCAACTTGTGCTCTGCTCCGCCAGCCATGGACCCCAGTTTTCATCCACTTAGAGTAAGAATTGTCTAATTCTTAAAACATGAGTTACAAGCTAGTGATGAGATCCTGTGACCCACTATCAACATGCGGAAGTGACCAAGTTTGAGATAGGGAAGGTACAAGGAGGTGATTGAACCCAAGAGTTTACAGACAGAGAGGAGAAAATTTCATTCCAGTATGGAATGAAACCAAGAAGAAAGGCCGGAAGAGTGCCATTAACTGTATGTTACCACCTCAAGGTATCCAGATGTTAGGTCGGAGGAGGGCTAAGGAAAGAGGCGTGCCCATTAGTAAGATTGGAGTTGAAGAACAAGTGGTGAGAGGTGATATGAATTTTCAAAGTTGATGCCTGAGACAGTCATTGTCGACAAAGAGGCTATTTCCACAGGATTTTCTTAAATCCACCTTGGTCTATTTTTAGGAAATACCTTATGTGTCTTAAGCGGTTCTCCAGACTTGCTAAGAAGCAGATGATCAGAGCCTCTATGGAGAGAATGAGTTGCCATTCTGCTGTCTTGGCAGGAACTCAGAGAAGCTGAGAATGGAGAGTGGGGCCAATTGCTGCAGAGAAACAGTCCCAGAGAGAATGATAATATGAGCCTGGCTGGTTTTCAGAAATGATATGGACCAGTGACTGCTACACATCTCCTATCGCCCCCTCTTAAAACAGCGGTGTTAATTGCATTTTCTCCTATGTCTGTTTCAGCATTGTATTCTTGCTGTTTACAGGGCAGGTAATTTGTCCCTTTAGTGCACATATTGAGGGGAACTGAAGCTGAGAATTTATACTCAGTTCACCTCATGAGCACCAGGTCCTGATTTAGATGATGAGATCCTGGCCTTCAATCTTGAGCCTGTGACTGTGATTGCACCACTGGGGTCCGAGGATGGAATAGTAAATAGTCACCAAGGATGACTTCCCACAAACCACAAAGTCAAAACAACCACGCCCTTATGTTGTCTCCTCCCCCTGATTTTGGCTGTCTCTCCGACTTGCCTGTGAACAATGAGATACGGCAGGAGTGACACTGCAGGACTCCCAGAGCCAGGTCCTATTCACCTTGCTCTTTCTACTTGAGCCTCTTTAAGGGCTCCCTGTGGTGGAAGCCAGTTACCATTCACTGAGTCCAAAAACCATGAGACCGCCATGATTTGAGGATGTTTAAGACAGCTGTGAAAGTCATGTAAAGAAAGAGATAACCAGTCAGCCCCTAGCTGTTTCAGTCACCCCAAGTGAGGTGAAGACATGAGGAAAGCGCCTATCTGGAAGCCCAGCCCAGTAGACCCTTCAGAAAACTCGACTCCCCACCAGGGTCTGGTTAAAGCCACATGATATGCTACCGTTTGAGTGCAGGAGAACTGCAAAACTGGGAGCGAGAATAAGAAATTATTTTTAATTAATTAATTAATTAACTAACTTATTTTGGAGGAAGATTAGCCCTGAGCTAACATCTGCTACCAATCCTCCTCTTCTTGCTAAGGAAGATTGGCCCTGAGCTAACATCCATGCCCATCTTCCTCTAGTTTATATGTGGGATGCCTGTCACAGCACAGCTTGATGAGTGGTGCTAGGTCCGCGCCCAGGATCTGAACCTGCAAACCCTGGGCTGCCAAAGCGGAGCACACAAACTTAACCACTATGTCAGTGGGCTGGCCCCAAATTATTGTTTTAATCCAATGTATTTGGGGGACGTTTGTTATTCTGCAATGCCTATCTGGGACAACGTCGAAACCAGGGTCTCGTCACTGCACCCATGTGTATAAATTGTGCTTGTTCCAACAATAAATTCTATCTTTGCTGGTCTAAAGCCCTGATTATTTATTCCCAAACATGACTCAGCTTTCTGCCCACATAAATTGGAAAAATCTTGTAATTCTTTGGAAACAAGAGAAAAAGGGACTCTTTGAGAGAAGTCTCAACTTAACTGAGAGATGTGATCAAAATTTGAGGCGTTGGGACCACTCCCAGCTACTGCTCTGAAGTTCTCAAAGGTTTTGTTGATCCTTTGTGTGATATTCACAGCTCATGACGTTTTTTGCCGAGTCTCTGTAATGTTCACAGGCCACAACGTCAGGCTCACAATTTTTAAGTCAGCCATTCTCTTCATTCCTTGTCTGGCTTTCCAGTCTCAGGGAGATCATTTGCTTGGTGGTTAGCAGCTGTGAACATGCATTTAAAGTTTGTGAGAGAATACAGCACACCAGGGAGACTACTACAATTATTTTAAGCAGGATAATTCCCTGTGTCTGCAATGCACTTCAGAGCTGTGGTTCCTAAGACCTAACCAGTCAAAATCAAGTCAAAGAAAGACCCCGCCGAAGGAGTCACCTTCTTAAGTGATCTTATGTAACTGAGTTTCAACCTCCCCAGGAGGCCTAATCCAGGTGCAGCAGGTGGCGTTGGCCACAGCACAGACACCTCCTTGCTCAGCTACAAGATGGTCAAGGGCACCTTATTATCAAGAGCAACTTTGGCCGGAGGGTCTAAGGATTCGTGTTGGGCAGCTACTGTTCTAGCAGTGGATTCTGCAGTGTTTTCAAGAGTCAAGGGGAGGTTCCTGATCATAGCCTCATTTACATTTACTCCTCGCCAGGGAAGTAGGGTCCTGCCAAAGGAAGTGAAATTCCGAACCCTGGGAGCCTGCTGGCAAGTCCTTTCTAACTTTACGATGCAATTTCAGAGACGTCGACCAATGAGGTGGCTCAGTTCGTTTGTGAACAGTTATGGGCACAGTTAGATAACCTAAGAGGCATTGCTCCGTTACGCACCAGCCATGCAGGCATTCATAGGCGCAGGGAGAATGAGAACCACCACAGACAGAGATAACCCTGTGGGGCACGAATCACTCCCATCAAGGCGGTACTGTGAGTGGATGCATTCTCAGGGGTTGTTGCATTTGTCCATTCAGGCCTGGGATCAGTTGGGTTCTCAGTGCATTTGGGAAGTAAACCTCCTAGCCTGAAATCAAGAATTGTTCTAAATACCTTACAAAGATGGGTGCTGTTGGTGAGATCTTTTCATAATTGGGGTATATTTGATCTCGATAATCATGGGAACATAGGGGTGCAGATGTACTGATTTATATGAATATTTGTGTCTGACTGGGCAAGTACAGTTATAACCAGAGAAAGGTTGAAACAAGGCTCTGGATGTTCTGGTCGTAAGAGCTGAATTTGGTGAGATATTTCTAAGTGGGAGTCAACTGTAGTCTGAGGTGACATTGGGAATTGATACACAAATGGCAAGCAATAGGATATACTGGAGTATATGAGGAAGCCATTTGGTGTAAACCTAATTCGGCCTGACCTTGTTTTTCCAAAACGGCCTGACCTGGCCATTGAGCATGCATCGTATATCTGCTTAAAGCATTTCTGTGTCCCAAAGACAAGAACAAATCACCTTAAGATAAAGGTGCAACTTCCCCACATTGAGATTTCCTTAAGGTTAAGCATCTCTTAAGGCTAGGAATTGATTGCTGCGCTCACCTGTGACCACTTAGCTCGAGACAACAGAACTGCCACCCTGCTGTGTTCACCGAGACAGCAGACCTGCTACCTACCTGCTGTGTCCATCAATCGCTGTGCTGACAGAGCAATCTCATGACTATAGTAAAAGGGACATTTTAATCATATGTGATACTTGCTGTTTGATGGTATATAACCACTCTGTACACAGCTCGGGGAAGGAAGTCCCCAGGCTAAGCTAGTCCTCAGATCTGGCTCATAATAAACTCACCCAAATTTTCATTTATAGATTGGTTATGGATTATTTTCGTTCGACAGAATAGAAGAGAAATTGGTGACAGGGAGGACCAGGGGCTCTCTAGCATCATGGATAGATCAGAATCTTTGAAGACAAATCCAGCAGTCTGAGAAGTTACCCCTCTTGGCAATGGCCTGGGAGATGTGGAGGATGGCGTTATCTTTCCAGGCCAATGCCAGAGTAAAGGCAGAAAGAGAAGAAGAAAGACCATCATGTTCAGCTAAAATATGAAGTCACGATCTGACAGCTTGGGCGGAGCGGTCTACCTCAGCGTCAGCTGCTTCTCTTTGTCGTTAATTTGATTCGGCGGTCTCCAGGGTCTGCATGGGACCAGATGTCAGGTGGAGCCTTCTTCAGCTGTGAGCTGTGGACCCAAGGCTCAGTGCCTTCTAGTTTTGCAGCAGTGTCAGTAATCAGGAGTACTTGGTAAGGTCCCTTCCAACGGGGTTCAAGGGCTGTCTTCCTCTGACGATGCTTCCAGAATACCCAGTCACCAGGCTCCAGACTGTGACCTACAGAGTCCTTTGAACTGGGATCCAGGAAACCTTTAACCTGTTGATGGTATGCTTGAGCATGAGACATTGGAGACTTACAGTAGCTGGTCATATTAGTGTGATAACAGGGGAGCAGCAGAAGGTTGTATACCAGTGGACATTGGTCTACCAGTGGCTCTTTCAAGTGTAGTGAGTTCATGTTTCTCAAAGGGGGCACTGCCAACAGTCAGCAAGACCAGAGGCAATACTTTAGGCTAAGGGAGTCCAGTAGTTTCAGCAAGTTAAGAGATTTTAAATTTAAGGATCCCATTAGTTCTCTCGACCTTGCCTGATGATTGAGCGTGATAGAGACAGTGATAGTGATATGGATCAAGGCTGCCCCAGGAAGAGAAGCCCAGGCCATCCTGGCCTACATGACGATCTATATGACCCAATACATATCTAAAGTCATACGACCACACAGTAACAAGACCCCATCTGCACTGATACCATTTAATGACTTTTTACATCATCTTTCCTTTGTTTTGTAAAGAAATAACTCACATACCTATGCCTTATAAATTTACCTCTACCCTCAACACATGGCAGCTCTTACTGCCCATGGGTTCTGTCCCCATGCTACTCCATGCTATTCTCTGAATAAAAGAACACTACTGTCAGACCTTGAGAGTCCAAGAAATCTTTCTTTCGACTCCTCATCTCACTGAGCCCGCATCAATAGTTCCAAGAAGTTCAACAGTTTGCAAGGTTTTTGTTAAGGCTCATATGATTTGCCCAGTGAAGGGGGTCCTTTGATCACTGGAGATTGTGGAATGTATACCCCAAGGGGGAAACACATTTTCCAACAATTTCTTTGCCACTGTGGGGGCATCAGCCTTGTGGCGGGGGAAGGCTTACATATCACAAGAAAACATACACACAATAACAAGGACATATTGACAGCCCTTACCAGGTGGCAGTTGAATGAAGTCCAGCTGCAGGTGTTCAAAGGGTCCAGGGAGAGGAGGTATGAGGTCTCTAGGAACAAAAATAGTTTTTCCAGGATTATAGACCTGACAGGTCAGACATTGGGGGTAAGCTGTTTTTGCAATTTTATAGGTCTCCCCACCAATCTTTATCCATAATTTGAGTCACCTCTACAATGTGTCATGGTGGGTGAAGAAATGCAAAAACAGAAAAATGGGATTTGGGAAGAACCAAGGGCCATCTTGGATTTCCCACAGCTCCACATGTTTATTTAATTTACAACCATTGTCTACTCATCTTAATTTCTCTGATTCAGGAGCAGACTCTTGCCATGTTGTGCTTGCATCAGGATGGCCAACGTCTGGCAACAAGGGGTCATTTTTCACAGAAGCAGAATGGACGTCTTTCCGCAAGTGCCACAACCTTGATAGATTCCATTGCTGCTGCCTTTGCATGAAAGTCAGCTGGGGTGCTTCCCTATGCTCAGATCCAGTTCTTTTCGTGTGAGCCTCAATTTTGATGAGAGCAATTTCAGAAGCTAAGAGAATAGCGGTAAGAAGGTTGGTGACTTGTTGCCCATTTCTGATTGGGGTCCCAGTGGACGTAAGAAACCCCTTTGTTTCCATAACATCCTCAAATCATGGACGACCCCAAAGGCACACTGGCTGTCAGTATAAATATTAACAATTTGTTCTTCTGATAACTGGCATGCTCTGTGAGGGCTTGGGGCTCTGTTGGTTGGGCTCTTAGCTTGTGGGAGATTTCCCCTCTCAGGCAGTTCTCATTGGGTGGTAACCTCCTAACCGGCTTGGAAATTCCGTTTTTCAATTCTATAGTATGACTCATCAACAAACAATATTAGGTCAGAATTAGTTGTAAGGATGTCTTGTAAGTCAGGACAAGGCGTCATGAAATACGACGTTATTATCTGGGGCTTGCCTTTGTCAAGCAGAGGTAGTAAGGTAGCAGGATTAAGGATGCTGCAACGTTTATGATGTAGATTAGGTGGCGAACGCAGAAGGGTCTCATAGGGTTACCAAGCCACAGTGGGTTTGCTTCCTGGCGAGTTAAAATCAGAGCCTTCACCAGAAGTAGCTGTTTCACAAAGTCGAGCTTATTTGCAGCGAATAGGAGATCACATGGGATCATTTCCAAAGTCGTGGCTGTCCCCAGGGGAAATGAATATTCAAAAGAGGAGGTGGGTTTTTGCTTGTGCAGGCTCAGTTGGCTCGTCTATGCAGGAGCGGCTCTTGCAGTGGCGCTGCGTCTGGTTTCAGGGTGGTCGGCATCTCTTCACAGCAACCACAACAATTTGGAGAAATAGTTAAATGCTTCTGCAACCTCCCTTGAGTTCCCTGGGGCCATTAGTCGGTGACTATAGGAGGTTACTTTGCTTGCAGAGAAATGTTGAGTCAATTCCCCGTTAGAAAGACTTTGAACCGTGTTTGGAGTTTGTAAATAAATGTCATCTCCTAGGGCTAAATTCACTGGGGCTTCTAATAACCTTGCAGCTGCGTCTGTAGCCTTAAGGCGGTTAGGGCAGCCTCAGCAACTGAATCAAGCTGAGTCACAGGCAATAAGCCTGTATTTATTGCCTTGTTCTTGGGTGAGCATTCCCAGGGCTTGGTTATCTCTTTCATGCACAAATAAAGTGAAAGGTTTTGAATAGTTGGGTAGCCCTAAGGCAGGTGGTTCTTGCAGTACTTGTGTTAGTTTTATGAAGCCTTATAAAGGCCTGCTTATGCTTATCTTCCCAAGGAAGGGGTTCAGGAACCGAAATTTTTGTGAATTCATAGAGTGAGGAAGACCATAGAGAAAAATTAGGAACCCATAGTCTGCAATAGCCGACCAGGCCTAGAAATCCATGCAGGATTAGTCGTGGCTAAGAAATTCTTGGATTCGCTTAATCTTTTTGAAGACACCTGGATTCCTTCCGTACTGAGGTTATCACTCAGGTAATGAGCAGTGTCTAGAGACCATTATAACTTTTCCTTATAGACTTTACAGGCTTTTTCAGCTAATTGTTGCAGCAAAGAAATGGAATCTTTTGTGGTCACTGAGCACAGCAAGAGGTCGTCTACATATTGTAAAAGGGTGGATTTCCTGGAGAACTGGAGGGTGCTTAAATCTTCGCGGAGTACTTGGGAGATATAAGAAGGGGCCTCAGTGAAGCCTTGAGGCATGACTGTCCAGGTATATCGTTGATTGTTCCCAGTAAAGGCAAATAGATATCAGCTGTTGGAGTCGACAAGGATGCTGAAGACGGCTGATCAAAGGTCTAAAATAGGGAAGCATATTGAGTCCGGTGGAACGTGTGACAAAAGGTTGTTTGGGTTTGGAACAACTGGGGGTGGGGAGTAACTATCTTGTTAATAGCTCTCAAGTCCTGGACAAACCACCATCCCCGCCCATTAGGTGTCTGGACTGGCAAGATGAGCGGGTTATAAGGCCGGTGTAGGGAATGGTCAGCCCGTGGGCGATTAGGTCTTTTACTACGAATGTGAGACCTTGTGTGGCCTCGGGCTTTCATGGATATTGAGACAATTTAGGAAGAGGTTTAGTTACGTCTATTTGAATTTTTATAGGTTTTGCACTTTTTCTTCTCCCGGTGTCATATTAGAAGTAGCCCCCAGATTTTTAGCACCTTGATTCAATGAGGGGACTTGTGTTGAAATTCTTCCTCTTCTGTGTCGAGGACAGACTGTGGGGACAGACCGAGAAAGATCAGGTTCAGGTTGGTTGGGAAATTTGAAAGTGAGGTCTACATTGGGGGCAAAACATCTTAGCCCTTTTAATTTATAAAGGAGCTCCCTACCTAACAGATTGGCTGGAGCTGTGTCAAATAAAAAAAAAAGGGATGTTTTTCAATGAAAGGTCCCAGAGTCGTTTGTGTTGGTTGAGATAGAAATTCTCTCTGAACTTTATTAGATATACTCATTATGGAAATTTTCTTTTCATTCTGAGGGGTTTGTTGTCCTGTGAGAGTGGGGTTTAAAGTAGAAAACATAGCTCCAATATCTGCTAGAATTTGGCAAGGTTTCCCATTGATTTTAATTTTCCTTTCCCCGTGGCTGTTTAAGGGAATTCCTGGTAACAGTTTACTGGAGAACCCCTCGGAGTTCCGTCAACTCTGGGAGGGGCCCATATGAGGGACACCCCCTGGGGACATTTGAGTTGATATTGAAGAATTTGCATAGGTTCTTTGAGGACGTTCTTTTTTCCAGTGTCCCGGTTGATTACGAGTGAAACATTGACCCTTAGGCCGTGGTTTTGATAATGGACCCTTAGGAGGGTGCAATATGGGAGGCCCAGGTTTTATTATTTTTTATTATTTTAATTTTTTATTGAGTTCATACTAGTTTACATCAATGTGAGATTTCAGTTGTACATTATTTCTTGACTGTCACCACATAAGTGCTCCCCTTTGCCCCCAGCGTCCCCCCTCCCTCCCTTCTCCTGGTAACTACTGATCTGTTTTCTCTGTCCATGTATTTGTTTATATTCCACATACGAGTGAAATCATCTGATGCTCCCAGGTTTTATTTTAGGTCTCCGGCCATGGAGTTGCTGTAGCTTGGCGGACCTTTGCTTACGATCTTGTTCCAAGGTCCTTTCAAAGTGCTCAGCTATGGGCTCGAGTCCAACCGGTAGCCCTCTATCCTATGTTCTGCCTTTTTATCAATCCACTAATGGTTTGGGAAATTCTTTAACTATGGACCTTAATTCAGCCTTTGATGGAGGAGTGAAAGATACCTGAGGAGGATCTCCTGCAACCTCGAGTGGTTTTAATTTAAAAGGTAACTGTTGAATAGTCTCTTCAGAGTGGACAGGCAGTGAGGGGCGGAGCAAAATGGCGGGGTGAGCTGACCCGGGATTCTCTCCCCTCCAAAATACAACAAAAGATTGGAAGAACTGAATTTCAGAGAATAAACACAATGCCAGCATGTGAGAGACCTACAATACCAAGAAGGCGGAGATCATAAACCTTGCTTACACCTTCGGAGGCGCTGGAACGGTAGGAGAGGACATCGCTCCATCCCCTAGAGTCTGCGATCGCTGCGGCGCGGGTCGGGAAGGAGCGGGGGAGGGGCCGCGCAACCGGGGGATCATCCAGGACTCCTGCCGCTGATTCAGTGGAGACCCGCTGACGGGGGGAAAGCTTCCGTCTGCGGGGACCCCATAAATCAAGGGCCTTGGGAGACCAGAGAACAGAACTGATCTGAACCCAGACCAGCGCGTGTGAGTAACAGCCCCTCCCCCCGAGCAAAGCCAGTGGGCGCAGCCATCTTGCCCCAAGGCGGAGAGCTAACACGCCGCTCTCGACCCCCATCTAGTGGCGACAGGCTGTGACTGCAACTGAATTCTACCACCATGAGAAAAAACCGCTCCTCTACCATCCAGCAATTTATAAAAGCCCCAGACCAGAAGGAAAACAATAAAAACACAGAATTAAGTCCCGAGGACTTGGAATCAGGTAAACTAAGTGATAATGAATTCAGAGCAGCTATAATCAAAGAACTCAATGAGGTAGAGAGAAAGAGAAACAAGCCGAGTTCTGGAGTTACTTCACAAAAAGAGATTGAAATCATAAAGAAGAATCAAACAGAATTACTCGAGATGAAAAACACAATGGACCAGATAAAACAGAATACGGATTCCCTGAATGCCCGTGTAGACAACCTAGAGGAGCAAATCAGCATAATCGAGGACAGACAGGCTGAATGGCGCCAGACAGGGGAAGAAAGAGAACTAAGAATTAAAAAAAATGAGGAAAATCTCCGAGAGATAATGGATTCAATGAGGAGTAAGAACATAAGGATCATAGGAATTCCCGAGAATATGGAAAAGGAAAATGGAGCAGAAAGTGTGCTTAATGAAATTATTGAAGAGAACTTCCCAAATCTAGGGATCAACGGAGAAATGTGTGTAGAGGAGGGTTTTAGATCTCCTAGATTTGTCAATGTAAAAAGACCCACTGCAAGGCACATAATAGTAAAGTTGGCAAATAGGAATGATAAGGAAAGAATACTCAGGGAAGTAAGAAAAAAAAAGAGAATAACCTATAAAGGAGCCCCTATCAGACTGTCAGTGGATTTCTCTACAGAAACCCTACAAGCTAGGAGAGAATGGAGTGATATATTCAAAGCTTTAAAGGATAAAAACCTCCAGCCAAGAATACTCTATCCAGCAAGAATTTCCTTCAGATATGAGGGAGAAATTAAATCTTTTCCAGACAAACAAAAGTTAAGGGAATTTGTAACTAAAAGCCCTCCATTACAAGAAATCCTCAAGAAGGCTCTCATACTTGAAAACAGAGTGGACAGGCAGCTCAGACAAAGAGTCAGGAAAGCGTGAGGACTCGGGAAAAGGAGGACAGAGGGGGGCAATAGGAGTCACCCCAGTGCTGTCATCTTTTCTTTGGGTACCTCTAGTGTCTTTAATTTTTCTTCAGCCTTTTGTGACGAATCTTTTAGTGAAGCTATTTGGGAATCTTGAAGCCTTTTGGAGGCTTCTGCATGCCAGTTAACATAGCCGTCCCATTCTGCCTTTTTCGTTTGGGAATCATTACTTTCAAGTGCTCTTCTAAAATGAATGATCTTGTCTGATTAGAACGTTCCCCATAACTGCTATTGTAATTCTGTGTTGATTTTAGTAAGATTTTGCCATTTTGTAGACATTAATGGCTTCTGGGACCATAGTTTTTAGACATAAAATAAACAAGTGTGCCAAAAGTTGGATCCCAGTTTTTCTTCTTCTTCTTCTTTTTTTTTTTTTTTGCTGAGGAAGATTCGCCCTGAGCTAACATTTGTGCCAATCTTCCTCTGTATGTGGGTTGCCACCACAGTATGGCCGATGAGTGGTGTAGGTCCATGCCCAGGATCCGAACCCACGAACCCGGGCCACCAAAGTGGAGCATGCCGAGCTTAACCACTAGGCCATGAGGCTAGTCCCAAGGATCCCATTTTTATTATTCGTTTACTTATTTTTAGCTCAGCCTTTGGGTCTCTTGGAGACAAACTAATACCTAAAATGGACGTGCTGCTGGTTGGAGATTTTGTGTGTTTTACAGTGTACTTTGTTGTATGGAAGTTTTCTTGAGGTTGGCAGGTCACCTAGTGTCAATCTAACCCTTTCTATGACCAACTCATCCTAACACAGGAGTCTCTGGGTTAGGTGGCAAGTAAATGCTCCCCTCGTGCCCATCAATTTTTGTGACTTTTTGACTTCTGAGATTCCCATTAGCAATTAGCTTTTATCTACACAAAGCAAGATGAACAAACATGTGCACCTTAATATGTTGGGAGTAGCCGAGAGATGTTACTGCTTCCTGGCTGAGAGAAGGCGCTGTGTGCACTGTCAGCAATCCCCACTGTGGAACCTCAGACGGCGGAAAGGATGGACCCAGCAGCCCTCAATAAACGGGGACAGCGGACTGGGGGCTCCACGTGGATGGGAACCTGTGAACTGCCATTAACCGCTCCCATGTGGATCTTGGGGCAGAATCAAGGGCTGGCGTTTCAGCCAATTAAATGAGAATTGTAGTCTGAAATAAAGCTAAGGGCTTGGGCTCCGGGCAGAACCATCTGCCAGCTCAAGCTGACCTTGAAAGCCAACCGGTGGCGAGCTTGATGCAAAGACAGCAGAGCTGAGAACTGAGAGGGACTCACCCACAACCCTCGGAAATGGCAAGAAAGACAGAGATCTCCAAAGTGTTCAGGAATACCGCGCCTGTGTTTCTCTTTGTCCCTGAATGCCGTCAGAAGTCTGCTTCAGATCCCGATGCTGCCACCAAATCTGTTAAAAACCAGAATTCAACAGAGTAAATGTAGTGGTCATATTGGCTTTATTCAATGATTCACGAACTGAGCAGTGTCCTATCTAGCAAATAGAAAGGAGCTCCCAAGAGCTGCACAGAATGAAGGGTTTCTATAGACAGAATGGGGCAGGGACAAGAAAAAGGCAGCTCATCTTTTTTGGGGAAGGTAGGGGTGTATCAGGCAGAGTACCTCCCTACTGCTCTCTAGGCAATTCCAGACTGACCCGTTAAGATTACATTCCTGGGGAAGGTTGCCACTACAATTAGGTTAGGTATTAAATTTCAGTTTGGTGTCATGGGTTTAGCACAAGTGACTCCATTTGTGGCCTGTTGTCTCTTATTTTTACACTTCCCATTGTTAAATGGCAAGAGTACCTAAAGAGGTCTACAGATTCAATGCAGTCCCTACCAGAATCCCAAAGGCCTCTTTGCAGAAATAGAAAAGCTGATCCTAAAGTTCATGAAGAATTGAAAGGAAACATAAATAACCAAAATAATCTTAAAAAAGAAGAACAAAGTTGGACAACTCACGCTTCCTAATTTTATAGCTTACTACAAAGCAACAGTGATCAAAACAGTGTGATACTGGCTTAAGGGTAAACTTATAGACCAATGGAACAGAACTGAGAGTCCAGAAATAAACTCATATACTAGGGTCAGTTGATTTCAACAAAGGTGCCAAGACCGTTCAATGGGGGAAAACAGTTTCTTGAAGAAATAGTGCTTGAACACTGGATATCCACATGCTAAAGAGTGAGGTTGGATCCTTGTCTAACACCAATACAAGAACTAACTCAAAATGGGACAGTTATAAAATTCGTAGAAGAAACCACAGGAGTAAACTTAGCGACATTGCATTCAGCAATGGTTTCTTAGATACAACACCGAAAGCACAAGCAACAAAAGAAAAAGCCAGATAAATTGGACCTCATCGAAATTAAAACTTTTGTGGATCAAAGGACACTATCAAGAGAGAAAAAAAGATAAGCCACAGAATGGAGGAAAATCACATATCTGATAAGGATCCAGTATCCAGAATATTTGAAGTATTCTTACAACACAACAACAAAAGGAAAACAATGCATAGGCAAAGGAATGGAACAGACATTCTGCAAAGAAGATATGCAAATGACCAACAAGCACATGACAAGATGCTCGATGTTATTGGCCATTAGGGAAACGCAAATCAAAACCACAGTGAGATGCCACTTTGTATCTACTAGGATGGTATAATGAAAAATAGAAGGAAAACAAGTGTCGGTTGGCGAGGGTGTGGAGAGATTGGAAACTTTATAGATTGTGTTGGGTATGTAAAGTGGTGCAGCTTCTGTGGAAAACAGTTTGGGGGTTCCTCAACGAGTTAAACACAGAATTACCATACGACCCGGCAAATTTCGCTCCTGGAATTGAAAACATGTTCAAACAAAAACTTGTCCATGTGTGTTCCCAGAAGCACTATTTACAACAGTCAAAAGGTGGAAATGAGACTGAGAAGGAAAGAGTTAAAGTTTTCCCTGGGTTAGAGCAGAAAAAAGAGAAGAAAGAAAAAATTTGAGATAAGCTTTGCTAACGGCAGTGGTGCGTGCACATACTCGGCTGTGTGAGGAGTGAGTTGTTTTCCCCAGGAGGTCAAGGTCCAGACGGTCAAGAGAAGAGGAGATCCAATCTCACAAGGCTGAAGGCAGGCGAAAGAGGACACCAGAGACTCAGGGTAGACCTGATACAGGCTTAGAGCAAGGTTGCCATGAGGGAAGCCATGCTGTAACATATACTAACCCCTGACCAACCCACCCAGCTGTATATATATATATTTTTTTTTTTTTGAGGAAGATTAGCCCTGAGCTAACTTCTGCCAATCCTCCTCTTTTTGCTGAGGAAGACTGGCCCTGAGCTAACATCCATGCCCATCTTCCTCTGCTTTATACGTGGGACGCCTACCACAGCATGGCTTTTGCCAAGCGATGCCATGTCTGCACCTGGGATCTGAACCGGCGAACCCAGGGCCACCGAAACGGAACATGCGCACCTAACCACTGTGCCACCAGGCCAGCCCCAGCTGTATATGTTTTAACTTACACTTGCCCTAGGTGATAAATAGCTACCCTCCAGGAAATACGCACGCTCTGTAGATTTATAATCCTGGCTGACACACAGTGATAGATGACAACTTTGTTCTGTTGAGTTTCTTAGGAATATGACGACCTCCTCAGAGAAGAACCTCTATGCTGGCATCCATCATCGATGACAACTGAAAGCCCTGGTGTGGTGCCTCTAGTCACTGATGCCAGACGGTCAACGTTCCGGAGCGCCTCCTTCATAGCCCCCTAGCCCGATATAACTGCTTAGACTTTGTGCTTGTTTAAGATGGTCTTTGGGACATGAGTCCCCCGTCTTCCGATTCTGCTGGCTAATTGAATACATCCTTTTCTTGACCACTGACTCATTTGCAATAGATTGGCTTCAGGGTTGTGGTGAGCCCTCGCTCAGTTACAAACCTTGTGGGAATGCACCCGCCAGCCAGGCCACGTGCTCCTCCACCCCTACCTGAAACCCCAGGTAAACGCCCCTAGCTTTTTCCCTTTGAAGAGATGGATCTGAGTTTTACTCTCATCTTCTTGTCTGGCTGCCTTTCGATACTATCCTGATGTTTCGGTTATTGGCTTCGCCACCAGTTGGGTAAATGAACCTGAGTTTGTGTTCGGTTTCAGAAACAATCTAAATGTCCGTCAACTGATAGAGAAACAAATTGTAGTATATCCATATAATGGAATATTATCCAGCCATAAAAAGAAGGAAGTAATGATATATGCCACAACATGGATGAACTTTAAAAACACTATGCCAGGGGCAGGCCCCATGGCCGAGTGGTTAAGTTCGCGCATGCACTCCACTTCAGCGGCCCAGGGTTTCGTTAGTTCGGATCCCGGGCACGGACATGGCACCACTCATCAGACCACGCTGAGGCAGCGTCCCACATGCCACAACTAGAAGGACCCACAACTAAAAATATACAACTATGTACCGGGGGGCTTTGGGGAGAAAAAGGAAAAATGAAATCTTAAAAAAACAAAACAAACAAAAAAACCACTATGCCAAGTAAGAAGTCAGGCACAAAAGGCCACATATTGGGTGATTCTGTTTATATGAAATGTCCCAAATAGACAAATTTACAGAGATGGAAAGTGGATTAGTGGTTGCCAGGGTTGGGGGTGGGGAGAAAGGTGGGGAGTGACTGTTTAATTGGTACAGAGTTTCCCATTTGGGGCAATTTAAATGTTCTGGAATTAGTGTTGATAACTGCACAACACTGTGAATGTACTAAATGCCACTAAATTGTACACTTTAAAGTGGTTTAAATGGTGAATTGAATGCTCCTAAAACTTCTAGACTCCACAGTATCCTACATTAAAAAGGTTCTTTAAAACAGAAAACTACCACTAAAACTTGATGTTGGCAATGTTGATAACAGATGTAGAGTCAGCCTAAACCTTCAAGATTCATCTAAGAAGTCACCAGGAGGTCTCAGTATCTATGAAAAGATTACTTTGGGATTGCTAGGAACAGTGGTTCTCAAAGTGTGGTCCCCAGACCAACAGCACCAGCTCACCTAGAAACTTGTTAAATTGCGTATCGTGGGTTCCAGCTGAGACCTACTGCGTCAGAGACTCGGGGGCGGGACCTAACCTTTTGTGTTTTTACAAGCCCTCCAGGTGGTTCTCATGCCCCCTAAAGTTTGAGAGCCACTGGCTAAGAAAGATCTTCTATCTTCCAATTAAAAAAGCAACAAAACCCAAAGCCCTACAAATCCTGAAGAGAATGAGAAGAAAAGCCACAGACTGGGAGAAAATATTTGCAAAGCGCTTATCGGATGAAAGACCGTTATCCAAAATAAACAAAGAATTCTTAAAACTCAACAATAAGAAGATGCAGAACCCAATTTAAAAACGAGCCAAAGCCCTAACAGACACCTCACAAAGCAGATCTATGGATGGCAAATAAGCATAGGAAAAGATGCTCCACACGTGACAGTAGGGAATTGCAAATTAAAACAACAAGGAGATACCACTACACACCTGTTAGAATCTAGAACACTGACAACACCGAAGGCCGGCCAGGATGTGGAGTAACAAAAACTCTCATTCATCGCTGGTGGGAATGCAAAATGGTACAGCCACTTTGGAAGACAGCTCGGCGGTTTTGTACAAAACTAAACATAACTGTTACCATGTGATCAGGCAGTTGTGCTCCTAAATATTTACCCAAAGGAGTAGAAAACTATGGGTACACAAAAACCTGCACGTGAATGTTTGTGGCAGCTTTATTCATAATTGCCAAAGCTTGGGAGCGACCAAAATGTCCCTCAGTAGGTGGATGGATCAAGAAACTGCGGCGCATCCCGGCGATGGCATATTACTCAGCATTAAAAAGAAATGAGCTATCAAGCCACGAAGAGACATGGTGGAACCTTAAATGCACATCAACAAGTGAAAGAAGCCAATCTGAAAAGGCTCCGTACTATATGAGTCCAACTATATGACATTCTGGAAAAGGCAAAACTACGGAAACAGTAAAACGATCGGTGGTTGCCAGGGGGTGGGGGTGGGGTGACTAGATGGACCACAGAGGATTTTTAGGGCAGTGAAAATACTCTGTATAATATTATTATGATGGATTTATGTCATTATATATGTTTCCAAACTCATGAAATGCACATCATCAAGAGTGAACCCTAAGGTAAACTGTGGGTTTTGGGCGATCACGATTTGTCAATGTAGGTTCATCGGTTATAGCGAGGGTACCACTCTGATGCGGCATGTCGATAATGAGGGAGGCTCAGCACGTGTGGGGGCAGGAGGTGTATTTGAAGTCTGCATCTTCCTCTCAAGTTTGCTAGGAACGTAAAACTTCTCTAAAAAAATAAAGTCTTTAAAAAAAAGTGTTACAGGCTCTTAATATCAGCCCTGATATCAGTTCCCCCACATTGAACCCAGCATACATGGGGTTAAAACTAAAACCCACCACCCCCTTTCCTGCTTCTCTAGCTCCACTTATATGTAAATACCTGTTTCTTTAAACTTGGACTCTTTGAGCTTTACAACTAAATGGGAGTTACAAATTGTTCAAAGCCCAGGTGGCCTGGAGTTGGAGGCACACTGAAGTTTAGCTAATCACGTGTCCTTGAAGTTTGCCAGGAAAGCTGCTGTCTCAAGAGTATCAAGGAGCGGAGGCTTCCCAGACCTCAACTCCTCGACTCCCGGCGCTCGAACCCACCTCAAACAAGAAGACGAGACAACCGCGAAGGACGCCCACCCGCCATCCTCCTATCTCACCCTCCCCTCCGCCCCACCTCCTGCAAGCAGCCTCTCAAGGCCAAACGCAGGCTGGTGGGAAAGCACCGAGCTGCACAAGCTACATGTTCCCCCCTCCCCTACCCAAAACCCCAAATAAAAATCCCTACCCATTCCTCATCGGGGAGCTAGCAATTTTTGAGGCATGAGCCCTTGCTTTGCTCCTTGTGCCTGGCATAGTAAAAACCTTTCCTCTTCTGCTCAAGACTCTGTTCTCGTTATTTGGATTGGCATCGGGTTCAGAGACCGAACTTTCAGTTACAAAAGGACGATATTGGGAAAACTGGTGAAATCCAAATAAAGTCTGAAATTTAGTTAATAAGAACCTACCAAATGTAAATTTCTTAGTTTTGGTAAACGTCCCTGAGAATGTAAGATGTTAACGTTAAGGGGAGCTGGATGAAATGCATACGGACACTCTGTGCTATCTTTGCAACTTTTTTGTAAATCTAAAATTACTCCGAAATAAAAAGTTTATTCAAACAAAGAACCACTACAAACCCTACCTGAAAATCCTATGCTATAGGCAGCCCCAATGACCAGTTCAACAGAGTATATAATTAGAAACAAATTTAACAAGGTACATACGGTCTTTGGAAAGGGCGATTCCAAAGTCTGGATCCTGGGAAAAAGCTCCTCAGGAAATACAGAAATGCTTACCACTGTTCACCAGAATACATGTCTGGGAATGTTCAAAGCAGCACTATTTGTAATAGCCAGAAACCACCCGAATGCCCATCAACATTAGGATGAATTTAAAATTTGGTGCATTCACATAATGGAGTATAATACAGAAATGAGAGTGAATGAATGAACTGTAATTAGACGGAAACAAGGTGTCCGGTGAAAGATGCTAGACACAAAAGAGTACGTACTGTGTGATCCCTTTATATAAAGTTCGAAAGCAGGCAGAACTACTCTATGACATCATCAGTCAGAAGAGTAGTTCTCATCAGATGGGCAGAGGCTGAAAGGGGATGTGAGGGGCTTCCAGGATGCTAGTGATATTCTGCTTCTAGATCTGATCACCAATTATACTCTAATCTTTTGTGTGCTTTTCTCCATGTATGTGAAATTAAAATAGGAAAATAAAATTGTGGCTTACAAACTGGGCATGCCTGAGACAGGCTAGTGGAAGTGTCCTGTGCCACGACAATACTAACTAAAGTGACAGCACATAATTCACCAATTTAGAAACATGCTTGCAATACTGTGGTCAACACTAAATAATCAAAAATTGTATTTACGTTCAAAATCCCACAGTAGCAAGGTCCACTGCAGCCACACATTTCTCCAGGGAGAGTCCAAAATTTTTTTCAGGCCTCCTAGATTCTTGTAATGAGCAACTAGCACAACCGGGTCCTAAGCAAGGCTCCGGAGATCGCTGGGGAGAGGCGGGGAGCTCCCTCATGGGATAAGAGTGATCAGATTATCCACACAAAGAAGCAGAGCGAGGTTATGATGAAGTGCAGGGATGCTGGCAGCGCAAAACAGAGCTCCTGACCGGTCTGGGTGATCAGAGAGGGTGTTATGAGAAGGCAGTGGACGGGGCCAGGGAAGGGAAAGGGAGCTGATCCTCAAAGCAGACGGAACAGCAAGAGAGAATCTTGAGAACGGGACGCAAACTTCAAACTCTTCTCAGCTCACGCCTCAACCCAACTCTGCGCGTCAGGTGAACGCCTGGCACCCCCTGTAGGTCTCTGGAGTCGTGGTTATTTTTTCTTTCATTTCTCAAGTACCTCATGGTAAGAAAAGTGAGTCGGGTGTCTTCTTGGTCTCCTGAGGCCCCTTAAATGGCTTTCTACTTCACTCACTTGGAATAAAGTTCAGACTTCTTCACGGTGACTTGGCCTTGGTCCACCTCTCCCACTTCATCTTTCCCCACTACCCTCCCTCCACAGTGTACCTCAGCCACAGCGGCCTCCTAGCCATCCCTCAGACATTAAAAGGTTTTTCATGTTTCTGGGTCTTGGCATTCGCTGTTCCATTTTCTAAGAACGCTCTTCCTTACTCTTCAGTGAAAAGCATCCTTTCTCAGAGGCCTCTTAACTGGCTTTCCACTCTAATGCACTTCTTCTCCTCAGTGCCGTTAGGGGATTCATAACACCAGTGCATCCCATAATCAGAAACTGTTTATTGGCTTGTTTACCTGTGTATTTTCTGCTTTCTTTCCTAGAGTGCCAGCCCTTTCTTTACGAATCTTGATGTCCTTCACCAGAACGAGAGTTGGCAGTGTAGTCACTTAAATAATTGTTAAGTGAACACACGAAGAAGGGACAGGGTCTTTTTTTTTTTGGTAACATTATCTCTTGCAAAATCCTCTGATATTTTGGCATTTGTACCCTTTGAATATATCCCTCTCTTTTCATACTCACTAGCTTCCCAAGGAGACTCCAAGCGTTGATTCTAAAATTGACATGGAAAATTCAAGGCCCACTTTATCTTTCCAAATGGAGATATGGAAAGGGGTTTTTCTACCACTGATCACTTTAAAAGTTTCCCTGAATTTTCTTCTCGCATTGATACCAAGCAATGAGTTCACTCTGTTCGTCGTGATCTGAGCCAATCGATCACAGCGAGTTAGGGACTGAGAAACGAAGCTTTCATTCAATTAGCCGGCATAATCGGGAAGATGGCAGACTAAAGTCTCAAAAAAACTATCTTTGAGAATTGCAGAATCTTGAGGTATTTATACGGGGAAGAGGGGCCGTAGGAGGAGGTATAGAAATGTTGGCCTTCAGGCATGATGGGTTCCAGGGTCTGTCTTAGTTCTCTTTTCCTGGCAGTGATGATGAATATCTCGTAGGTGTGTTTCCCACCTGTGGTCAGCCTGTTCCTGGAGAGAAACTCAGAACAAGGTTTTCATTTATCAGGCTATAGGGGAATCCATACGTAAGCAGAGGCCATAAATCAGGAGAGCATGTGAACTATTTTAGAGTACGTGCAGAGCAGCGAGTAGTCACACAGAGGAGGGGCTGGGGCCACTTAGCGGAACAAGATGGGCTCACTTATGTTCACTCACAGTATGAGATACAGATGGGCCTTTCCGCCATTTTGGCCTTGGGCTACCTACAGTGTTTCCAGGGCCAGAGTTCTTCAGCTCTTTCCGGACCTCTCTAAACTAAGGTGATGGGGGTGGGAGGGTGGGGGATGAGGGAGTGGGGAGGTGGGTAGGATGGACCAAGGCCAGAGTCCCAGCTCCACTGCAGAGAAGTTGGGTCCACATTGGGTGTGGGGAGCCCAGGGCTTACGGACAGGGCTTAGAGCCAACTGGCCCACCAAGTTAGACCCATCTCATGAATAAGACCTGCCACGGAGAAGAACATTGTGGGGAGGTATAAATACGTGAGCAAATACGTCACCGGAAAGGTGGAGAAAATGGAGAATAGAGGGACAGGGAAAGGGCAGCTAAGAGGCATGAGACAGGCATGATTTTTAGAAAACGCAATTCACGCATTAAGTTCCCTTGCTTAGAACTCTTCAAGGGCTTTCGACTGTCTCCAAACCAAACTCCTTAACGTAAGTTACGTCCATGATTTGGGCTCTGCCAAGATCTCCGCTCTACTCTGCTGCCTCTTGTTTGAGGAAGGTTGGCAGCACTGAGCAGAGAGGGTTTAACAGGGGTCTCCCCGAGCTCTCCCCCTGGGCGCCTCACGCTGGGCACCGGGTCTCACCAGGAGCTGCCCAGCACAGAGCCCCTCCTTCGCCTCCCGATTTCAGTTGTCTTCCCAACTTATTCTTTCTGCCGGCACCTTGTTTTGTCCTGTTAAAAAACGAAATTCAACTAAGTAAATTTTAATGATCTCATTGGTGGGACAAAGAGTGGGTTGTGTGTGGCAAGGTCCCTTTCCCTCAGGGCACGGCAGGGGTCCATCAGGCGGGTCACCTTACTAGTGCTGACCAGGTAACTCCAGATCGGCTGGTTCAGGACTCTGTTCCTGGGAGAGGCTAGAACTGTAATTAAGTCAGGTACCGAATCTTGGTTTGGTGACGTGGGGCTTAGCATATGTGACTCCATCTTGGGCCTGCTGTCTCTCTTTTTACAGTCCTGAGTGAAATTTTCAAACATTTGACTCCATTTTCCGCTTGCTGGACTTCCACTTGTTTTCCTCCACTCTGTGAGGTCAGGGGTTAAGTCTTGAATCACCGTTTTATTCCCAGTCCCCACCCCCCACCACGCACACAGACCAGGCGCAGATTAGGTTCTCAATAAGCACGTGTTGAGTGGATTAGTGGAGGGTGTGACCTTAGGGAGGGTAGGAAGGGTACTTGATTGCGTCAAAATTCTGCTTAAATGTGAGACCTTTAAAGCAGCAGACTAAGCTGGGAGCTTAGAACACACAGCTGATTGACTCATTGTGCCTCTAAAGGACATGATGGCAGGTGAGCGGGGGCAAAGGCTGCATATGCGTGAAGAGCTAGAGGTTGAGTGGTTGGGTCATGGGTAAACCAAGGTGGGAGGGGTGAGACTTTGTGGGGGCCCCTGGGCTTTCCAACACCAGGTTGTCATTTTGGGGGAACCACTGGGTGATACCAATGGGGAGCCTTTGAAAAACAATTTGTAACTGGACTCCCACCAGTAACGTGAGTTTTTGTCTCTTCACGTCCCTTGTAACACCTGGTACTGTCATACTTTTTAAATGTCAACCATTTGGTGGTAAGGAACAAAATTCAACTGAGTACAATTTAAAGATCTTATTGGCTTTATTCAACAATTCATGAATCTGGTGGCATCTAATTTACCAGACAGAAAGGGGCTCTGAGGAGCTGTACAAAGTGAAAGACTTATAGGCAGAAGGGAGCAGGAACAAGGAAGTTACACTAGGCAAGAAAGTGGGTTGGTTATTGCAAGCTTACTCTCCTCCAGGGGACGGCAGGGGTCTCACAGGCAGTTCCCTAATTGGTGCTGGTCATCAATTCTTGGTTGATCGGTTTAAGATGCCATTTCTGGGAAAGCCGAAACTGTAATTAAGTCTTGGTAAGGTGATGTGGGGCCTAGCATAAGCGACTCCATTTTCGGCCTGTTGTCTTGTTTTTAACAGTGGATATAAAATAGTACCTGATATGTGATCCAATTTCCATTTCTTTATTAACCAGGGAAGTTAAGACTCATCACGCTATTTTCAAGTCCATTCTGCTTTTCTCTTATCTAATTTACCACTTCTCTCTTTTCCGATTTTTTCTAGCACTTTTTTTTCTTGAGGCTTAGTAGAACATTTTTGTTGTATTCTAGACACTAATAATTTCTCTCTTATATTTGTTGCAAATATAGTCTCCCAGTCTGTGGCTGTGTTTTTCAATGTACTTGTAAGTTTTATTGTCCCAATATTTTAAATGTTGATGTTTTGATATTTATCAGTATTCTTCTATCATTGTATTTGGAAAGCCTAGTTTAGAAATGTATTTCTTTTTTTTTCCCCGAGGAAGATTAGCCCTGAGCTAACTGCTGCCAGTCCTCTTTTTGCTGAGGAAGACTGGCCCTGAGCTAACATCTGTGCCCATCTTCCTCTACTTTATATTCGGGACGCCTACCACAGCATGGCTTGCCAAGCGGTGCCATGTCCACACCGGGATCTGAACCGGAGAACCCCGGGCCACGAGAAGCAGAACATGTGCACTTAACCGCTGCGCCACTGGGCTGACCCCGAGAAATGTATTTCTTGTCTAGGGACGTGAATATAATTTTATTCATCGTTTCTTTTTAAATTGTTTTTTTAACGATTTTATTTTAATAATAGAAAAAGCAGTATTGGGCTTCAACACGCCCACTTAGAATTTGTAACTGGCTCTTCTGACACACGTTCCATATTGTTCAACACTGAACTAATGAAAATATTAATTAATTCATCGATTTTATATATTGACCTTTCAGTTTGGTAAATGATTTTAGACTCACAGCCACATCCCTGCTCAATTTCACTCTACACATCTTAACAATACAGGTTAATATTAACAATTTAATATTTAATTAACCATAATCAATTAAATAATTTAATAATACTCTAATATTTATGATTTTGTGGGGCTGGCTTGGTGGCACAGCAGTTAAGGGCGCACGTTCCTCTTCTCAGCGGCCCGGGGTTCGCAGGTTGGAATCCTGGGTGAGGACATGGCATCGCTTGGCAAGCCATGCTGTGGTAGGCGTCCCACATATAAAGTTGAGCAAGATAGGCATGGATGTTAGCTCAGGGCCAGTCTTCCTCAGCAAAAATAAGAGGATTGGTGGCAGATGTTAGCTCAGGGCTAATCTTCCTCAAAAAAAAAAAAAAGAATTTTGATTAAGTCAATACGAATTTATTTTAATTAGACTTACATAAATATTGTTCACTGCAGAGTTAGTCCATACCAGAATGTCTTAGGTAACATAAACTTTATAATTTGAGGTGTTAATAATTTCCTTTTTTCACATATGCTTAAGATTATCTTTCTTAATTTTCAACTGCATGATTTACCAATTCGGCCCATGGCACATTCAGCACTTTTTCCCAAATACTAAGAACTAAGAGGTAGTCAGTTGAATCCATCTTCCGGATCGTCTCCTATGTGGCCCTTCTGTCTTCCTCCTGGAATCGGCCCTGCTTGCTTTCTCTGCCTGGAGTGTAGGCGTCCATCTGGGACTCCCCTTTGTCGCCATCTTGTGCGGATCCTCTTTTCTCCTCCACGAATCCCCCTGCTCTTTATTTTGTCGGTTTGAGCTACATCCGCACCTGGTCCCTTAAGAAAGGGTACGTGGGAGGCAAGCTGACTGAGTTCACGGGCATCTGAAACTGCCTTGACCCTCTTCTCACATGGGAGGAGAAATTTGACCGCACAGAGAATTCTAGCTTGAAAATAGCTTCCTTAAGAGAGTTATAGTCCTTGATTTGCTGTCTTTTAAGATGCAGTGTTGCTTCTCTGAAGACCCCAGGGGAATTCCAAGTATCATTTCTCTGTATGGAAATTTTATTTTCCTTCAGACGCTTTTAGGATTTCCTATATTCCTGGTATTTTGGTATTTTGCAACAAAGACCTGTTATTCATGTGTTGTGCTCATCACTGAATAACCTCAATCTGGAGACCCTCGCAGTTCGTTTCTCCAATTGTAAATTATTTCTTTTACAATGCTTTCAAAATACTCTCTGGAAATTTTATTTTTAGTTAAAGAGTTATGTTTTAGTCAAATAAATATTGCTGATATTTCTTAGTCAAATATCAGACGTCCTTGATTAGATCTTTCTTTTCTTATCGTTTTACTTTTTTTGTCCGCACTTTATCTATTTTATTCTACTTCCTGGAAGATTTCCTTAGCTTTCTCTTCCCGCTCTTCTACTGTGTAAAGGCTTATTTTTAGCTACGAATGTCCAAAAACACTTGTCCAATCTGATTTTCCTTTATTTTCAAGACATTTTTTGTGGATGAGTACAATATCTGTTCTTATTTACCTGAGAATGTCAATTTTAAAGCTTTGAAATTTTCTTCTATTCCTTTTTTTAAGGAAAAAATTTCTGTTCATTAATTTGCTGCGGCTCCTTCTCCTCCTCCTCATTCTCTCTCTCTCTCTCTCTTCGTCTCTCTCTGTCTCCCTCATGTTTGAGGACTTCCTCCAACATCCTACAACTTTTTTCCCTCTTTGTGTTTAAACAGATGCTGAAAAGCTAAGAGAAATCTGTGTGTTTGACCTCCTGTCTTCACAGTGGGGTGATCGGGCAGCAGGCTGGCTTTCTTGGCGTGTGTTTGTATGAAGAATAAGGACCTTCTACATAAATAGAATGTTCCATATTAAATGGGTCAGGTATTACGAGATGACACGGTTTGTTTATATTTTAAACAACAGTAAAAACTCCCAATCGGCATCAATTACGCACCAAGTCTGTAACAGACTCATATCTTCTCTAAATCGAGTGAGCTCTCTAGGGATCATTTCTGATAGAGAAGCGGAAGCAAAGAATCCGAGTGCAGTGATGCTCCCAAAGAAACAGGGCTAATAGATGGGAGAATCAACATTCAGTCTCAGGTCACTAAGCTTCAAACCTGCCCTCCTCACTGGCCCCATTAATAAATGGCCAAATCAACAGCTTCAGGATCTCACAGGTCAACCAGTGTAGACGGCGGTGCCCCTGAGTCTACGGCTAATTAGGATAACAGGGTCTCAAATACTCTATGAAGCATATGAACTCAAATGAACCCAATGTTGATATCATGCCACTTTCCTAAGCTATCCCAATGAGGACAGATGTCTCTTCTCCCACGAGTCTGGTTCATCTTCCTAGGCTATGAGTTTCCAGTATATTCCTCTAGAACAAGCGGACAATTACACTTGCTTTTAAATCAGACTTGAACCATTTTCCAGTGGGGGAAACTGAATTTCAGAAAAAGAGAAAGATGCCTCCAGGTTGCTAGGAAGATTCAGTGATGCCCAAGGTCACAGAGAGACTAATAGATCTCTTCCAGGGGTGATGGAGTGAGCCCACCAGAAATCTCTCCTCATTTATGGCTTAAAATGCGTCCTACTCAGTGGAAGTTGGTGTTAATTTTCTGGGGGAGGGGGAGCACAGAACAATGCCAGCAAGATCATGAGGAGCGGGTTTCATGAGTTGCCTTTCTAGACTAAACTCAGTTCCTAGAGCAGACTCAGGTAAGAAGTCTACCTTTGGATATATTTATTATGAAAGCCTTTTATCTACTCCTTCTGCAGAAAAACCAAGATCTGCTCGCCGGTGCCGCACAGTGTTTACTCCGGAGCAGCTTAGAGCCTTGAAGGACGTATTCGAGAAGACCATGTACCCAGATTGGTTCACTGTTACGGAACTTACTTCAAGTATTGATCTCGAAGAGTCAGTAATAAAGGTGTGTCCCCGACCGTGTGTCTCTAGATAGCATGTCTAACCCAGAGCTTCACGCACACTTTTAATCCTCATATAATTCCTCTTTATAGGACAATTGCTATGTGCCACGACAGATGCTAAGCATTTTATATTTTTTATTATCCTGACCACCCATTTTATTGAGGAACACTAAGGCTCGCAGAGAGGAATTGTCTTCCAAGGATTATAAACACAAGGGCTAGAATCTGAACCCTCGCCTCTCTGACTCCAAACCCACAGTGCTACATAGGTCCCTTTGGGGCTGGATCTCAGATCCTCCCACTTGGGTCTGTTCCTGTTCATTTCCAGGTTCTCCTTAAGCAGGACATTGACAACCATCGTGATGGCTTACAACTGAGTTCTCACAGACTTCAGGGCATAAGAACCCCTGGATGAATCCTGAAGGCAGCCCAAGCTAGACTGCCACTCCATATGCTCAGACTTCAGAATCCTGTCTCTGAAAGCCCAGAGCATCCTCCAAGACAGGACTGCCTTTCCTTAATGTGTCCCGATCTAGGGTTTGAGTGCTCTGTCCTGTTCTTTCCCTTGCTAGCACAATCCTACACTCCCTCTGGTCTCTGGAACCCAGGGCAGCAGAGGATAGAAAGATCTTCCCATGTTCAGACAAAAAGGAAGAGATACAAGACTAGCTTTCTCACACCGAAGCAACCTAATTCCTGAGGAACTGGAGGATCCCCTTTGGATCCGCCCCTCTTCATTAACCTGCTCACCTCCTCTCTCCCCAGACTTGGTTCAAGAACCAGCGTGTCAAAAGGAAGAAGCAGCAGCAACAAATCCGACCGAGTCCGTCACCAGGAGGGCCAAACCAGACCACTTCAGCGAAGGAAGAGGAGGCCCCCTTACCCGTAACTTCTGCAGCCACTCATCTCACGAGTCCCGCCGTTTCCGATGACTGTGGACATGAACCACCTAAGCCTTCTGGGATTGAGCAACCTGGAGGGGCTGGTGCTTCTGTGTGGAACTCATGGGATCCTCAGCTTCAGGATCTCCAACAGATATGTCTTGGAGTGTCTGATCCTCCCTGGGCCTCCGTTCCCACGGACATGGATGAATTTATACAACTGTACGCTTTACCTGGAGACGATGATCCCAGCAGCCTAGATGAGTATCTCTTCCCAAAGGGCCCCAGTTGAGGGGGTACGGCTGGCACTGATCTTCTGTGTGTTGGCTGACATACACACAGCTCCTGAAAAATGTCCAAGAGAGATTTCCGAAGACCTTTAAAGGGTCAATTCCAGTCTAAACAGATCAGAACCCAGGAATTTATCTTCTTCTGTAAAAATAAAGAAATTCCTTTACTTTTCATCATTGCCTGCAATTTCTGTCCTCTGAGTGCCTCCTCAACCAAATTTCAGTGTCCAGGACAGTCATTGGGTGCCTTTGGAGAAATAACAGAAACCAGTTGGTTTTCCTTGGGTCCTAGCTTGTCCCACTTGAGCTTAGCTCCACGAAAGCACCCCAACTAAAGTCAAGACTGTGTAAAAATTCCTGTTCCCCATGGGCCTTCTTTATCTCTTACAAAAAGGAAGGTGATATCAGCAAGATGGTGGACCAGGAGGTCCTGGCACCTCCACATAAACAGTGGTTTAACAGCTACCCTCCGATGAAGATAACTCTGAGAGGACTCTGGCGCACAATAAGAAGGTGCAGCCATCCAGGGGAGCGCAAAGACCGAGGGCGGCCACAAGAAAAGTGTAGGAAGCATTTTACCTGTTGTTGGAGGAAGTCATCAAGAAGACGCGACTGCCAGTTGACCTGCAAGCTGAACCTGGACAATCGGAGGCTCTCCACCCCTCCCGTGTCCTTGGAAGGTGCATTCTGCTTGCCTTCCCCGCTCCCAGAAGCTGCTCCAAGGGCACAGCCTTAAGATAGAAATGTGGTGTTGAGCCTGTCTGCACTGGGTACCTGACTGATCCAGTTAAAGCTCCTACATAAACTTTTAAGATTCTGGTGGGTGGGTGCAGAGATCTACTCGTCTTGCAGCCTTTCAAGATAAGCTTCCTGAGTAAGTTTCCTTGCTTATTAAACCTGCCGCCTCCCAATCTGGAGGGGTCTGCCTCTTTCTTTGGTCTCTCTCTGCCCTCCAAGTACAGGGTCCAGTTTCAGATTTCACCCAGGAAGCTCCTGAGGAGGTTACAGACCAACAACTGACAAGGCAGCTAAAGACGGAAGAAATAGGCTTTGGGAAAGTGGCATGATGGAGGAAATCCTGAGGTGGCCATCAACCTCTATGTGAGGAAGGGTGGTCCCCAATCAGATGCTTGTGGACAGCTGCATGAAGATGGGGAGGCCCAGAAAACGCTGGCTGCTTTAATGCGTTTGTTTGAGAAATGGTACATAGCGCCCTGTGTCAAAGGAGAGAACAAACGCTGTGGACGTGGGCTGGCGTCTACTGTGGGCAGTTTGGCTGGACACCGATGCCCAACTGGAGACCAAAACTCAAAATGCGAAGCTGGAAGAAGAGCCGAGATTAGAGAAGGACGTGTGGTGTCCGCTACTCTGCTGGCTTCAGGGCTGGGAGACACGGTGGGAGACCAGGATATGAGTTGGAGACCTTAGTGCGCCATTTGCAAAGCTAGGAGGGTGCAGGCGGCCACAGATTAAGATCTGGGCGCTGTGACAAAGGCTGAATAGGACGTGCAGAGGTAGAATCTGGGGGAAAGTGGCGAGAATGAAGTGGGGGTGCTGTAATTGATGAGGAAAGGGACGAAATGCCCACGCCCTCTGACCCCTAACACAAGGGAGAATTTTAAACAGCAGTTACCCCAAAACACCTAGGAGGAAACTTACACTCTTTCTCTGTCCCTGAAGGGTGTAAATCTTATCATGTCTTTGAAACGTAAAGACTGCAGAAAAAAAGAGGGGGGAAAGAAGCATTTTACAAGTATAGAGATGGCTGTGGAAGTTCCTTTGCCAAAATTGATTTGCAAAATAGTTAATATTTTTTACAAAACTATTAGAAATAATAAGGGTGAAACAAAATGACTGTAGACCAAAGTAGGTAAGAAAAGTAGAATGTGGGGGGTTTTTTGGATAAGAAAAGATATGAAGGACATGGGGGTTTTTTTTGTAAAGAAAAAAAAGAAAGGTTTTGTTTTGTTTTTTTTTTTTTTTTGTGGGGGAAGATTGGCCCTGAGCTAACATCTGTGCCCCCCCTTCCCTATTTTTTATGTGGGGGACCCCCCGCAACAGCATGGCTTTTTTTTTTTTTTTGGCTCCCTAGGTTGGGGGGCACCTACCTGTGAGGAAGAGCACTGCCATGGTCAGCCCCACAGCTGTCATCCTGAAGGGACCTGGGTGACCTCCAGCACTTCAGGAATCTCCCACAGCATGGCTTGATGAGTGGTGTGTAGGTCCGTATCTGGGATCTGAACCTGCAAACCCTGGGCTGCTGAAGTGCAGTGCCTGAACTTAACCATTATCACACTGGGCCAGCCCCCAAAAAGAAAGTAACTTTGTCCTAAAGTAAAATAATTGTTCTAGAATAAGAAAGAAAAAAGATAGGAGAGAAGCTGAATGAACATAGAAAGTTGTAGGTGTGTGGAAAAAAATTTTGAGAAAGGAATTTGACATATGGTCCAGCTGACTGAGATTGGAATGGATTTATTTAAGTCAAAAAGAAAAAAAGGAGAATTTTAAAGATTTTATCTTTCCTTTTTCTCCCCAAAGCCCCCTGGTACATAGTTGTATATATTTTTAGTTGTGGGTCCTTCTAGTTGTGGCATGTGGGACGCCGCCTCAGCATGGCCTGATGAGCGGCGCCATGTCCGCGCCCAGGATCCGAACCAATGAAACTCTGGGCCGCCGAAGCAGATCGCATGAACTTAACTACTTGGCCACGGAGCCGGCCCCAAAAAGGAGAATTTTAATATCAAAGTACACTGGTGCAAAATTAGAATGTGATTTTCTCTCTGTTAAAAGGAGAAAGTTTTCTTAGATTATTGGTGTGCTCTTAATAAGAAATTGTAAACCAAGGTTTTTCTTTACCTTCAATGTAATCTGCCTAGAAAACCAAGATTCCATGTTTTGTCTTATCAGGTGTTTGATTACTTAAGAAAACTGAGTCTTCTCTATTAAAAGAGCTAAGTTTTTTTACAACTACGTAACTTTTGGTTTATGTTAAATTTCATGGGAAGCGTTGTCAGATAAGAAGTGATGTTAAACTTTCTTTTTTTTTCTCCCCAAAACCCCAGTACCTAGTTGTCTATCCTGGTTGTAAGTCCTTCCGGTTCTTCTATGTGGGATGCTGCCACAGCCTGGCTTGGTGAGTGATGTGTACATCTGTGCCCAGGATCTGAACCAGCGAACCCCAGGCTGCTGAAACAGAGCATGAGAACTTAACCACTCAGCCACGGGGCTGGCCCCCTAAACTTTCTTTAAGGTATGTTCATATGAAATTCCTAAAAATCTGGTATCTCCTGGTATCATGTTATCAATCATAATTTTAAAATGTATGTCACAGAAATAAACAAGTTCCCTGGTCAGTTACATTATAATAAAATCTCGTCATATCTTTAACCACGACCATTTTTAAGTCTTTTGTTGTTTGCCGACAGTTACTGTTTTACTCTGATGCTTTGGCTAAACGTCTTCCTGCAAAAGTGCTTCCCCACGGCGCCCCACACAACCCCGCCCTGTGTCATGGGGTGGTAGCCCGAGACCCGTCCCTGCTCTCCCTCCCCACATCAATGAAATGGGCCTGTTACACTGATGGTATAACGCTAACATGCGAAGATTTGCCTTGGCTGCAGGACACTCTGCAGACTTGGCTGGAACATCTTTGACGCAGAGGGTGGGTAACAAGCCCATAAAAACTCAAGGCCCAGGCACCATCATCAAGTTTTTGGGAGTCATCTGTTTGGGTGAGACATGCATTGCCCCGGAAGTTGTGACGGATAAGGTGAAGCTTATTCCACCCCTAAGAATGTGATAAGATGCACATCATTGTGGGGATGGGGGAGTTTGGAGGACTTTTATTCCCCACGTGGCACAGGGCCGCCATCCCTTATGTCGCCTGGTAAGAACGGGCACATGTGGGCCTGGGGATCAGAGCAGCACGCCGCCCTTGAGAAGACAGCGACGCTAGCGAACAGATTGAAGCTCTGGGCATCTCCCGAGCAGGGTTGCCACTTGAGTCAGATGTGGCTGTGACTCCGGGTCAGGCACTGCGGCAGAGAAAAGAGGTGGGGAGAGTGCCCCTAGGATTTTGGTCCCAGCTCTGGGAGGGGGCAGAAAGCTGACATACCCCACAGAGCAAGAGCTCCCAGCAGCGTACACAGCGCTCCTCCAGGTAGAGCCTCTCACGAAGGCAGTGGGCTGAACTCAGAGCCGTCTGGC
The DNA here is from genome assembly GCF_021613505.1 of Equus quagga. Taxonomy (NCBI): domain Eukaryota; kingdom Metazoa; phylum Chordata; class Mammalia; order Perissodactyla; family Equidae; genus Equus; species Equus quagga. Next base: position 97,696,592 of record NC_060279.1, on the reverse strand, counting down.
TGGTGATCACTCAGGAGCCCTGGCTGTTAACCCTTTGCCTGCGTGGGCTGGTGTATGGCCAAGGATGCAGAAATACAGGCACGCATCACTTAATGACGGGGACACGTTCTGAGAAACGCATCATTAGGCAATTTCGTCATTGTTCGAATATCACAGAGTGTACTGAAAGGGAACAAAATTTGCCCCCCCCCCAAAATGTGTCTCTTTAACATGAGGATTATTTTAGGCTGATTATTTTATGAAACAAAAGACTCAGAAAGTTTTTCTTGTTACCGCCCCCTTCATTGCCTAAAAGAATTCAGATGAAGGGGCCGGCCCGGTCGCCTAGTGGTTAAGTCCACACGTTCCGCTTCAGCGGCCCGGGGTTCGCCAGTTTGGATCCCGGGTGTGGACATGGCACTGCTTGGCAAGCCATGCTGTGGTAGGCGTCCCACATAGAAAGTAGAGGAAGATGGGCATGGATGTTAGCTCAGGGCTGGTCTTCCTCAGCAAAAAGAGGAGGATTGGCAGCAGATGTTAGCTCAGGGCTAGTCTTCCTCAAAAAAAAAAAAAAATTCAGATAAAAAACCTGTCTCAGGAAGCGAGCGATCACCCTAGCATCACATGAACCAGATGGTAGACAGAGAGGAACCTGGGAAAACCTGTCTGCTGGGCTCTCCTCTGTGTTCTGTTTCTGTGTGGACAGAAAAACACTTGTTTTCCACGCATTTGCTCCTTTTCACCGACCTACCTGTGAATTGCCTCTCTTCCCTTTGAGTCCCTGACACCCCACCTCCAGCATCTTCCTTTGTCTTTAGCTGAGATGGTGTTTAAGGTGAGGGCTTGGGCCGTTTTGGTGAGTTACTCGGTTTTCTTGGGTTTCTCCCATGTAGGCAAGTTATTAAACTTTTGCTTGCTTTTCTCCTGTTTATCTGTTTCAAGTCAATTTAGTTCTTAGATCAGCCAGAAGAATCTAGAAGGGTGGGGGAAAATTTATTCCTCCCCTACAGTATTTACACAAAGCTAGATGGTATAGCCTACTAAACACCTAGGCTACATGGGACTAATCTTATGGGACCACCATCGTATATGTGGTCCATCATTGACCGAAATGATGTTCTGCGGTGCATGATGGTATAGTGACTTGGTTAATGCCGTCACAGCAGGTCTTGTGTGTTCTAAACAAGGTCCAAGGCAACTGCCAGTGGAGTCTGGGGCTGTCCGTCAGAGTTCCCAACTCGTGAGGAATTGGCAAATGGGTTATATCGGCCCCCTCCACATGAGTGAGGGCTCTAAATACGCCTTGATTTGTGTGGACACCGCTTCTGGTTAACCCCAGTTTTCCTTGCTGTGTAGACCAGGCTGCCACTATTAGCGGATTAGAGAAGCTGAGTCCCATGGATGGATGCCCTCGTTGACTAGACAGTGACCGAGGGTCACATTTCAAGGTTACGATGTGCAAGATGGGACAAAAGAACATGACACTGGGTGGAGGTTCCATCTCCCCTATAAGCCTCCAGCACCAGGGTTGGTAGGAAGGGAAAATGGAACCTTAAAGCAGCAGATTAAATTGCTAACAGGTGAGACCGCCTTGGCCGGGTGAGCTAAGTACCGTCCCAGGCTTCGGTAGATTTGAGCAATCAGCCAGCAGGGCCTGCTGCCTCATGTGCCAGACTGGGGACCCTGGCGAGGCACCCAGCGCCATAAAGGATGGAAGTCTGGGGAAACAGCCACCTCCCGACTCTCACCGTGGACCAGCGCGCTATGCCACTGAGAACCCTGCGCCCGTCACGCCATGGAAGGTGGATCTACTGGAGCCTTAGTGAAATGTCGCACTGAGATGGGCGAGTTACTTCGCACCCCTGGGTGAGCGGGAGCGACACAACCTCTGCTGGGATCCTGTTGTCGCGCTGCAAGCTGGACCTGTTGAAATGCCTTATACCTGGAAAGGAACACAAACCAGTGAAAGAGGGGAGACCGTGGGGGTCCTGGTCTGGTGTATCCCACCCCCAGTCCATCTCCTCCGGCCTGACAGTGCTGCTTCCCCCGGACGACATGTACGGTTTGCACAACCTGGTCACGTTCCTAAAGCTGCCAACCCCCCTCTCCTCCAGGCCGGGTGGGCACATTCTCTTTCCCACCGGTACGATCATTTGGCTGCCTTCTTTGTCCCCTCTACTGGCCTGGAGGATGCTGTAGCTCACATAGGAGCCCTTACTGAGTTCACCCAACAAGCCTTAAACGACACCCAACAGAGCCTGTCCTTACTCGACCCTGAAATGTCTTCAATGGAAACGCTGTCCTCCAAAATAGGATGGCCTTGGACCCTATTACTGCCTCACAAGGAGGCTCCTGGGCCGTTAGCCAAACAGAACATTGTGTGTTCAAACCTGATGAGTCCGCTAACGTGTTGTCTTTATTAAATCACATAAGGGCACAAGTGAACGCCCTGAGTGATCCGACCCCAGCCTAGAGGACTTAGCAAGTCAGTGGTTTGGGTCATGGGGCTCTTGGAGGAAAAAGTGATCCCTGATTTTGGGAATCGTTGTCTTATCTGCGTTTTCTCTTGCACGTGCGTGCACTGCTGTGCCTCCAACGCAGCCAGATAGCCACCAGATGAGTCACCTCTGTGTTAGTGAGGCCCCTTGCCGATGCTCGGGGCACATGGTGGAAGAGGGGGCGTGTGAGACTGTGAGAGTCGGCTACGAGGGGTGGAGTGTTGGAGGAGGTCATCGGGAGGAAGTGACCACTGGTTGACCCTCAAGCCAGACCTGGGCAATGGGAAGCTCCCCACCCCTCGCCTGTCCTTGGAATGTGCGTTCCACTTGCCTTCCAGCTTCCAGAAGCTGCTCCAAGGGTACCGCCTTGAGACAGAAATGTGGTATTGAGCCTGTCTAGACTGCGTACCTAACTGAGCCCAGTTAAGCCTCCTGTGTATGTGAGTGAACCCAGTTAAGGCCTCTATCTAAACACTTAAGATCCTGGCAGGTGGGTGCAAAGATCTGCTTATCTTGTGGTCTTGCGGCCACACGAGACAAGCCTCCTAAGTAAGTTCCTTTGCTTATGGAAACTGCCACCGACCCACCTGGAGTGGCCTGCCTCTTTCTTTGGTGTCTCCCTGCCCCCTGAGTAGGGGCTGGTTTCAGATTACCTCTGAGAAGCTCCGGATGAGGTTAGAACCAACACCTACGTCCCTCCATCCCCCAGACCCACAGAGCTTGCTGCCCAAAGGGATCGCCGCAGCTGTGACCGCCCCCTTTTGGGAGAAAAGAAGGACAGAAAGACCCCAGCAGCTTTCATGCCTGAGGACCCAAACAGCCCACGTAGCTGTCAGGGACTCCCGCAGCTTCGCCACTGAGGACTCCCTCAGTCTTCACCTAACACTGATCCAAGCTGACGGAGCCGCCCAGAGCCCACGCCACTGAGTCCTATGGAGCGGGAGCCAAATCTGCATCCCCACCCACCCTGGCCCTGGCCACCGAGTGAACACCTGCACTCTGGATGGTTAGACGGTTACTAAGAAATGGGATGAAGAAAATGGACACTGATGGGGTTCAAACAAAGGTTTTAGTATAGTGCTACCAAAGGTTGGGTAGGCCAAAAGGAAACCCTACTCAGACCCCAACATTAAAGAGCCCCAAACAAGTCTGCTCTATTTATCATAGTGTGGAGAAATTTTAAAAGCCAAGAGGCAAAGATTATAACAAGAAACGTGACCTGCAATTGCTTCGAGCAATGGCTGGGCGGATTAACCAAGATCAAGACTGACCAAAGGTTCAGGGTCCCTTGGCTCCATCCCTCGCTGGGGACCTGAAGCCGTTTGCACAAGAGTGAGTAAGATGATCGAGAGTAAAGGAGAGAAGTTTCCAGGACTCCTTGATATGGGAGCCCCACGAACTGTGGTACCAAAGTCCATTGGTGAAGCCCTGACTTGGGCTACAAGTAGATGGACAGAGAGAGCATGAAAATGGGAGGGACGAGGGGGTTAGGAAGGTTGGAATGTTTGCACAGGCTGTATGGAAAGAAGTTGCATCTCCTTTATGGGAATGGGTATCATGTCTGCCGGGGAATACATCCCCTACCTGGTGTGGTAAAACCGAAACTCGTTAATAAAGTCTTAATGGAGGCTAAAATTAAGAATGGAAGAGTTGATTGAATTAAGGTGAAGGTTTGGGGGAGAACAGTTATGTTTCAACAGGCTTCAAGTGAAGTAGTTGCGTCTCTCACTTGATTGTGTTACGGGGGTGGACATTGTGTCTGACTATAGAATGTTTCTCCTACCTTGTGTTGTAAAACAGAAGGCATGTAAACCCACCCTTCAGGAAATATTAATTGGACACGCTAAACTGGAACCAGCAAGATTGCCCGAGCCCACACAGTGTAGAGCTGACGCTGGAGCGCTGGTAAAGGCAAGTTCTTTCCATGATAGCCCCACATGGAGTGTAGACTGCGGCTTATGGCAAAGGCCTGGGAGCATCTCCCAGTGACAATTATTGGGACTTTAGAGACTTTCTGCTTAAGCGGCAAGCTCGCTATTCCTATTAGTTTGTTATTGGACACTAATGGAATCTGTCTCTATGACTAAAGGACGTGCAATAATCTTGAAATCTGAAATTCCCATGATGTCTTGGGTGATGTCAGAGAAACCCCTAACGGGGATGGCAGTGCCCAGAAGAGTTCCATAATGAAATGGAAATGGTTCACACAGCATCACCTGCCTGGGAAATGCAAGGAGGCGCTACATATAAGCAGGGGGTCCCTTTTCCCCTGGGACTGACTTTGGTACCGTGTGAGGAGCCACTGGATTCTCTTGTCACTTGGACAGTGCTCTACAAGCAGCTGTTGACCGGTCGACAAAGAGCTGCTGTGTTTGTGGACCGGAGTTCCAAGGTGAATGGACAACATCCTGTTTGGAAGGCCACCCTCTGATTGAAGAAAGTAAAACCAAATCCGCTTGGTGGGCTGAATGGCATGCTGTTTTCCCTGTGGGATGGAAGAGTGGAGAAAGCCCCTGTGTTTGGGTTTTTACTGACTCCTGGGCAGTGACCAATGGCTTGGCCATATGGTCAGGCAGAAGGGCAATGGAAAGCTGGCCTATGAAAGGGATGTCCATGTGGGGCATGGCCCTACGGAAATCACTATGGGAATCTGAGGGGTGCATCAAAGGACACGTTGATGTCCATCAGAAGAACTCCCAGGTTTGGACGGAGATTGGAAACAGCAAGCAGACATGCCCGTGTGCTTGCTTCAGGCAGCCACCTGAGTCCGTGAGATGAGTGGACATGGGGGTCTGGAGCAACGCAGAGATGGACTGAATCTGGACGTACACCTCTGGCTCACTCTGAGGCACAAAATGCCAGTAAGAGCTGTCCTGTCTGCCAGCAAAAGAGACAGAGACTGCAGGTGGCTGTGTGGCAGATTCCCGGGGCATGGGGGAAGGCCCCGATCATAGCTGGCAAGCCAGGCTGATGCTGGGAGCCCTGGGGGGCTACAAATGGGTCCTGACAGGAGTAGACACTGACTCTGGGCTTTGCTGACTCAATGGTAGATGCAAAAGCTCTGAGTGCTATAGGAGAACCAGCACAGAAGATTCGGCACTAATTCGAACAGCTGACTGTCGGTTCTTCGGATCGAGGAACCTACTTCACAGCCCGTAATGTCTAACAGCGGGCAGAGAGATGTCCTCCGCAGATCGCTAGTTTGATAGAGAACTGGAAATGGCAATTAAAACATTGTTTGTCTAAAGTGGGGGAGGGGGAAATAAAAGCATGAAGAGCTGGGTTACATGCCTTCGCAGCTGTGTGCTCACACTCTACATGAGTGGGCTTGTCGACTTAAGCTAGGCAGCTGATTACTTTACCAGTGAAATGGGTTTATTCCGGAACAGCAAAGAATCACAATTCAGGACATGTGGTCTATGGTGCACCGCAGGCAAATCCAGAGACGCAAAGAACTTTCTTTTATGAAGCTGGGAGGGGCTGCTGTAAACGAAGGGTCCATTGGAGGAAAGTGGGAGTGCGAGGTATAGCGATGAGGCTTTCCGTTGGCTGAGTTCTGGCAGGCTCTCACCAGCTGAGCCGTTGCTGGCCATGCAAACATAGTCCCACACAAAGACAGTCAACTGATTTATGACAAAGAAGCAAAGACAATTCAATAGAGAAAGGGTAGTTTTTTCAACAAACGGTGCTGGAACAGCTGGATATCCACGTGCAAAATAATGAATCTAGATACATTTCACAAACTTAACTCAAAATAGATCGTAGACCTAAATTATTTTTATTTATTTATTTTATTTTGAGGAAGATTAACCCTGAGCTAACATCTGCTGCCAATCCTCCTCTTTTTGCTGAGGAAGGCTGGCCCTGAGCTAACATCCATGCCCATCTTCCTCTACTTTCTATGTGGGACGCCTACCACAGCATGGCTTGCCAAGCGGTGCCATGTCCGAACCCGGGATCTGAACCGGTGAACCCCGGGCCTCCGAAGTGGAACGTGCACACTTAACTGCTGCACCACCGGGCCGGCCCCCACCTAAATTATTAAACAATAAAACTTCTAGAAGATGACATAGGATAAAATCTAAGTGAGCTTGGATTTGGTGGTGAGTTTTAGATATAACACCAAAAGCAGGATCCGTGAAAAAGAAATTGATAAGTTGGACTCATGAAAATTAAAAACTTCTGCTCTGGAAATGACACTGTGAAGAGGGTGGAGACAAGCACAGACTGGGAGAAAATATTTGGAAATTATCTGATAAAAACTTGTATCCAAAATATACAAAAAACTCTTAAAACTCAAAAAATAAGAAAACAAACAACCTAGTTAAAAAATGGCCAAAATGTCTGAACAGACACTTCACCAAAGAAGATCTACAGATGGCGAATAAGCTTAAAATCATACATCATTAGGGAACTGCCATAAAACACCAGCAGGACGCCACGACATAGACCTATTACAATGGCTAAAATCCAAAAAACGACCATGCCAGATGCTAGCGAGGGTGTGGGGCATCGGGATCTTTCACTCATCGCCCTTGGGAATGCAGAATGGTTCGGCCACTTTGGAAGACAGAGGGGCAGTTTCTTACACAGCTAAACATAGTCTTACTATCTGGTCCAGCAATTGGACTCCTAGGTATTTATCCCAATGAGTTGAAAACTTTAAGTCCACACAGAAAACTGCACACAAGTGTCGATAGCAGCTTTATGCATAATTGCCCCAAACTGGAAGCAACCAAGAGTCCTTCAGTAGATGGATGGATAGACTGTAGTCCATCCATACAATGGAATATTACTGAGTGATGAAAAAGACACGGAGGAACCTTAAATGCACGTTGCTTAGTGAAAAGAGCCAGTCTGTAAAGGAGACACACTGAGTGATGCCAACCATATCAATCCAGGAGAACGCAAAAACCACAGAGTCAGTAGAAAGACCAGCGGTCGCCAGGGGTTTGGGAGGGGGAGAGGGAGGAAGAAGAGGTGGCCCACTGCCGGGGTCCCGCCCCGGCGGAGTCCAGGTTCCTGAGGGATGGACGGCGTCGGCGCAGTGAGGGAGGGGGAAAATAAAGGGGACGTGAGACTTGGGTTGGTGTTAGCAAGTCCGACTTTACTGTGCACAAGTGTCGTTTATATATTTTTCAGGATTAGTACAGAAATAGTTTTACAAATATTCTCAGAGAGATAAGGAAGTAAAAAACGAGCACAAGAATATTTATTAGCATTCCATTCTATAGAGCATAAGGTTAATGATCGTCTTCTCTGCAATTAACTAGTGTTTGTTGTCTCTAAGCTAAAGGAGATAGGTACCTAGGCGTCTGTTGTAATTCATGGTAAAGTTAAATCAAAGAGAGAAGGTCCAGGCCTCCGGACAGGACAGCAGTCCGTCTGGTTACATCCTGGTGAAGCCATCCCTGCCTCCCTCAATCATTTACGTCATTAGTGTAGATGGTTAATGGGAACAAAAGGCGACTCCAGGGTGTCTTATCCCCAGGGCTATCTGCATTCTCAGCGGGCAGTTAAACATCTTTACTTTTGCGCGCCCTTTAGGGGGTGGAAGCATTCCTTTGTCTTTTAGATTGTAGAGCTAACAGTCCCTTAAGCACACTGCCGGAGAAAGTATCATTTTGTTAGTAAAGTAAAGGGCTGAAAAGCTAAGCTAAAGTATATATCTTCAAGAATAAAAAAGAGAAATAAGTATACACATAACCTTGATAGAAAGCATGCATATAATTCAGAAAATATCAGGGGTGTCGGCCGGCCATCCTTCACCGAGGGGCATTCTTGCACCCCTCGGCCCTTCTACTCACCAATTATTTATTATTTATTGCTTTTAGGAGAAAACCTCTATAACATTTTAACAGAAAGCAGAAGGTCAAGAATAATATATAGATACTTCTTGATCATCCAATTAACCAGCAAACTTAGAAGGACGATGCATATGTATATTTAGACAAAGAACTGGAGGGAGAAGGAAACATTAACCAGACAGAGGCCATAAACCTAATTCGACATCTTATCTGGGCAGGATTCCTTTCTGATTGTCTCAAATGGGACTGTGTGCTCCTCCATTAATTAACTGAAAAATATCTTGAAAGTTACCTGCAGGTGGTCACATTCTCTTACTATATCTAATTTTCCCAGGAGGTAGTGCCTCCCAAGCAGCCACCCAAAGGAGTGAAAACTGGAGGTTAAGAAAGGAAAAGGAATGAAGGGCAATTAGAAGCAGCACAGGTTTCAGAACTATGTGAGGGGCTGGCCGGTTATTCTTCACCAAGGGGCGACCCTGCACCCCTCGGCGTTAATCGGCTGGACCCTGTCAAACAGCCGATCAAATGATGTAGCCACGGCTCCCAGCAGCCCACGGGATTTTCAGGGCCGTGAGATATCTTCAGGAGACTGTCCTGGAAGATACACGACGTTATGCATTTGTCAAAACTCAGAGACTTGTACAACCCAAAGAGTGAACCCTCACGCAAACTGTGGACTTCAGTTAATCGTAATGTACCGATATTGGTTCATCCGTTGTTCCACGATAACGCGTGATATTGATAACAGGAGCAACTTTTAGGGGGTCAGTGAGGGATATGGGAACTCTGTGCTACCCGCTCCATTTTCTGGAAACCTAAAACTGCTCTAAAAAATATCGATTACTTTTTAAAAATGTGTCCAGCTTGACTAAAATGGAATGACTGACTCCCTAAGAGAACCGAGTGAGAGCAGGCGGCCTTGGATTCTGCTGGCCAATCCCTGGAATTGGCTGTAAAAATGACGACTCACCTTCCTTCTTTGCCAAATTCAGCCTGATCAGGGGCCTCCTGTCTAGATTCTGGAAGAAGAAACAAGAACCCTTAAATAATTAAGAACAATAAATACACGAAGGATGTGAAGAAATGCTTAGGGGCTCTAGAGCTGGATGAAAAAGAGGAAGGGTGGGAAATTCTCTGAACGTGCAACTCTACGCAGCTATAAACAGAAAGCCTAAAGCGGCAGATGCTGACCCGAGGAGGTCCAAGACACCGCCACCAAGCAGGAGAGGGTCAGGGCAGATCATGTGTACATGGTGGTCTTGTTTATACAACCCGCCCCCCCACCTTCCCGCCTCTACATGAGTCCAGGTTTGCAAACACAGGAACACCGACCCCGTTCTCAGGGACGACCACTGGGCTGCAGGTTGACACCACAAGGTGGAGGTTTGTTTGGTACACCTGCAATGTTCAAACAGTTTTTTAAGGGGAGCACAGATTAGTGCTGAAATTTCAGAACAAATGTATTTCTAGAGGACAGAGAGGTGGCTGCTGGAGGCAGGGGGTGGGGAATGGGTGAAATGGGTGAAGGGGGTCAAAGGTACAAACTTCCAGTTATAAAATAAATAAGTCCTGGGGATGTAATGTACAGTACAGTGACTACAGTCAATAATACTGTATCGCATATTGGAAACTTGCTGAGAGAGTAGATCTTAAAAATTCTCATCACAAGAAGAAAAATTGTAACTATGTCTGGTGACGGGTGTTAACCAGACTTACTATGGTGATCATTTCGCACTCTATACAAATATGGGATCATTATGTTGCACACTTGAACCTAATAGAATGCTATATGTCAATTATATCTCAAAAAGTTAATTTAAAAAAATTTTAAAGAAGAAACCAAATTTTATTTCTTAAACTGGGTGGTGGGTACACAGGTGTTTGCCTTATTATTCGGTCGTATGAAGCTTTAAGAAAAATAAAGCATTAAAAGTGGGGGGGGGCATCAAGGGGCGAATGGATAAAGAGAATGTGGTATATAGACACAATGGAATACTACTCAGCCATAAGAAAGGATGAAATCTGGACGTTTGTGACAACATGGATGGACCTTGAGGGTATTATGCTGAGTGAAATAAGTCGGAGGGAGAAAGTCAAATACCATATGACCTCACTCATAAGTAGAAGAAAAAAACAATGACAAACACGTAGCAACAGAGATTGGATTGGTGGTTACCATAGAGGAAGTGGGCAGGGGGAGGGCAAAAGGGATGATTAGGCTCACATGCGAGGGGATGGACTATAATTAACTTTTGGGTGGTGAACATGATGTAATCTACACAGAATTCGAAATATATTAGGATGTACATTTGACAGCTAGATAATGTTATAATCCCATGTTACTGCAATAAAAAAAAAAATACAGAGAATGAAAAAAAAAAAAAACAAAAAAAGTGGGGCGGGGTGGAGTGAGAGACCTTTATGTAACCGATTCGCTCCCTGTAACAGAGGACGTGTCTGTCCTCGCAGGAACCGGTGAGCTGCGTGTCACCCCGCGGCCAAGCGGGGGTCGTGATGGTGGCACCGTGACTGGGTAGCGTGATCCTCCCGTAGGAGCCTGCGGCCCAAGCGATGTCCTGAGAGCTTGAGACAGCGGGTGTAGCCACGACCTGGGCGCGGCCAGGGGCGCCGCCGCGGTGCCCAACTCCAGGGTCACCACCACCATCTGAGCTCCAGGGGGCGCCATTCATACATCACGTGAAAGTGATGCTGGCGACGGAGTGGTCCAGCGGTCCTCTAGCCCGTCTCCTGCGGGGGCGGCGCTCGTCCCCTTTGTGCTCAGGGACCGCTGCGTCCCAGGTTCCAGCCGGTCGGGAACACCAGGGGAGGCCGGCTGAGACCCAGCCGCCCCGACCCGCTTCCCATAAGGATGTTCCGGCCAATCTTTTGGCTCTGTTTCCAGCAATGTCACTCAAGGCTTAGGACTCACCCTTAATCCTTGATGTCCGGTCAGAAGTGAGGGCTGTATCTTGGCAGAGTACGGTATTTCATACCAAAAAAATTTAATTTAAATGAAAATGGGGGATTCTCTATGGAAGTATTAATGACAATAATTGGCATACGAAAAAGTAGAAAATCTGAATAGACCAAGAAGAAAGGGAGAAATTACAAAGGAAGTAAAAGATCTACAATTCCCTTATCAAACCTAGAAAATAGAATAGGATCCCAAACTAGGCCAATGGCGCTGATCAACACAAAGGAAAATTTCCAAATAAAATATGAACAAATAGAACTCAGCAATATTTTAAGACAGTAATTCACAATAAATGATAGGATTGCTTTCAGAAATACTGAAATATCGCTGGAGCCAGCCCCGTGGCTGAGTGGTTGAGTTCACACGCTCTGCTTCTGCCGCCCAGGGCTTCTCTGGTTCAAATCCTGGGCGTGGACCTAGCGCTGCTCATGAAGCTACGCCGAGGCGGCGTCCCACACAGCAGAGCCCGAAGGACCTACAACTAGAATACACAACTATGTACTGGGGGGCTTTGGGGAAAGGAGAAGAAGAAAAAAGATTGGCAACAGATGTTAGCTCACTCAGGTGCCAACCTTAAAAACAAAAAAAGAAATACAGAAATATCTCAGCTGTAGAAAATTTGCCAGTGCATTCCAGTGTACTCACAGGTTAGAGACTGAACAACAGTCAATCATCTCAAAAGATGTAGAAATGTTGCAAATTGATGAGAAGGAGAGCAAAATTCAGTCATCTCCTCCCTCTGCATTTGCTCCAGCTTCCTCCATTGTAGATATCAGAGTGATCTGTTCAAAAATCTTTTTCTAAATAAGTCTAAAAGTGCTCTTTCAGTAAACGTGTAATAAATATTAGAAGTAATAACGAAGCATTGTGTCAGTATAACTGGCAGCACTTTTTCTTTCCTAGTGGTAGAGAGCAATGCTATGTTTTCTAATAGAAGGAATCTTAAGTTTGATGAAATATGGCATATTATTTTGTAATCAAAACAAATAAACTCAGTAGCAACAAGTACACCTTGTGCCCAATCTTGGTGTCTAGTACCATTTGATGAAAATAATAAGAATAATAAGAACTTTTCACATATTGAGGTATAGGGGAAGCCATTCTAGTTTAAATCTGATTTGGCCTAAAACTTGCTTATCCCAGAGCAGCCTGACTTCCAGCCCACTGAACATGCTCTGTCCATCTGCTTCAAACATTTTCCCAAAGCAAAGAATGCAGTCTTTAAAGAAGGGGTGAGTGTCTCACTTTATCCGACCCTGATACCAGTAGTTCTCTGAAGATGAGCTTTTCTTCCCAGGGAACTAAGGTCAAGTTGACCTGCTGAGTATGTGCTAAACTGTGACAAAACATCTCTTTGTGACTTTGGAAAGAAATTGTATTCCTGGAGCCGGCCCCATGGTGTAGTGGTTGGGTTTGGCACACTCTGCTTTGGCAGGCTGGGTTCATGGGTTCGGTCCCCTGGCACGGACCTACAGCACTCATCAGTATGCTGTGGTGGTGACCCACATACAAAATAGAGGACGGTTGACACAGATGTTAGCTCAGGGCTAATCTTCCTCAGCAAAAAAAAAAAAAAAAAAAAAAAGTCTCCCTGTCATGCTTGGTGTATGTTCTCTGTTCTGAAATGGGCTATAACCACACTGTAAACCACGCTTCTCCAAAGTGCTTTCTTCCCTGGTGGAGACTGCACTTCTGGGCTAGTCCTCACATTAGCTCATTAGATATCTTTCTTATCTATAGATGGTTTTTGATTACTTGTGTCAACACATTCCACAATAGAACGAACTAGGGCTCCTTGGGGAAATGGCTGATTCTAGGACTGGAAGAGGAAACATGCAGCATGAGCCTGGAGCATCTGGTAGTGCCAGAAAGTGAGGCAGTGCTCAAAAATAAGAAAGATGACTGTGTGGCAAAGGGACACAGGACTCGTCTGAAAGAGCTCCCAAGAGCCAAAGCTGGAACGGTTTAAGTAACAAAATAAAGCAGTATGGGATTATAACCCAAAATATAAAATAAAGATCTATGAATCCATACCGATATAAATAAATTGTTGGGTGAAAAAATACATAGGGAAGAAGAGAAGAATCTCCCTTGTAGAAGGATTTCAAGCAAGTTCGGTAGATACTCTGCCCTCAAGGAGGTGACGCTTGAGTCCCCATTCTCAGGTGTGGGCAGCTCGCAGTGACTTCCTTCCAAAGAGGGCAGAGGGGAAATGGGGGGAGTAGTGACTCACAATGGAGAAACCTGACAAAGACGACCTTAGCCAGGTGACCAAGGACAACGTCCACAGTCGTGAGTCGTGTTGATGCTACGTATCCTCGATATGATGTGACGAGATGACACTTTCCTTCTGTGGTCTTCCTTCCGAAAACCCGCAAGCCCAGTCTAGTCAGGAGAAAAACACCAGACAGATCCCAGCTGAGGGACAGTCTGGAACGTACCTGACCAGTCCTCACAACCGCCAAGGTCACTAAAACCAAGGAAAGGCTGGGAAACTGTCACAGCCTCACGAGACTTGACAACTAAGTGTAATGTGCTGTCCTGCATGGGATCCTGACACAGAGAAAGCACATTAGATAAAAAGGAAATCTGCATACAGTATCTACTTTAGTTAATAATAATGTCTCCATATCGGTCCATTAATTGTGACAAATGTACCATACTAATGTAAGATGTTAATAACAGGGGAAACTGGGCAATGGGGTATATGGAAACTTTCTCAATTTTTCTGTAAAGCTAAAACTATTCTAAAATAAAAGGGTTATTTTTTTAAAGTATCCCCTCCAAAAAAAGAAACCCAGAAATGTCAAAGATTTTTTTAAAAATCATCAACATCTCTGATTATTTTGTAAAGGTTTTTGTTCTTAAGACAGAGTTTTTATTGAAAAGAGTAAGCTTTCTTACAATGTCTAAATTGACTGTCTTCTTGTTTCCTCAACTTCCCCCCTCTCGTCTGTAGTCTGATGTGGTCTTTACATCATGGGAGAATTATGTCTTCATTTTAATACAAGATTCATCACCCTGCTTGCTGGAAGAGAACGCCGGGCGCTTTCCCAGGGCTCGGGGAGAAGGGTGCTGTTGGCGAGGGGAGACTCCGGGAGGAGGTTATGTTAGAGAACATCGTGCACTCTCCACCTGCTGCCTGGCTTTTATCATAGGTTCTCCTTTGGCAGTGTGCAGCCTCGTGGTTAGAGCAGGGAAGGAGGACCTGGAGGGGGACCCCAGCAGGGAGCGGGAGAGAGTGACCGGGGGCTGGTCATTTCCGCTCTGCACTTCAGAAGGGTCAGGAGGTGCTGGGGTTAAGTTAGCGCTTCCCCTCTGCTCCCAGCCACAAGCCCATCCCCTCCTCTCTTTGCTCCCTCTGGGATGACACAGTCATGGTTAAGGGTGAGGACCAGGGAGCCAGACAGCATGGATATGAGTCCCGTTTCTGCAACTTCGAGAGGGGCAAACTTGAGTGAGTGATTCACCTCTCTGGGCCTCAGTTTTCCCGTCTGTAAAACAGGGATAATAACAGTTAATTCCTACCGCATAGAGTTGTCGTAAGGATTAAATGGATTAAAATTAGACGGCTCTTAGAAGAGTGGCTGGCACATATTGAGCACTGGATATGTGTTTTTATTAATATTATTTTTAGAGGATACACAACGTTCTGTGCATTTTTTTCCCCAGATGAGACAGACTGAGGTGATGTTAAAAAAAAAAAGAAAAATTTTCCTTTTCATTTTATATCCTTCAGTACTTTAAAATTTGTCTTTGTCATTTTAATGTTTTACTTTATTAGAAAAAAATGTAAATCCTGGCTGTTTCTGTTTCTGACAGTGGAAATATCTAGCCCTATTGGGATGGACCTTCCGTCTTCTGGAAAAGTCACTAAAATGACTCCTTAGTTACATATATGTAAGGGTAAATGTATTTACCCCTGATTGCTAAGGTGGGGAAAGGAAAATCTGCATAAAGGACAGAGGTCTTCTGGGAGGAGAAGGATCCGCACCCAGACCCCTTCACTTTGAAATCCAAAAGTTTTAGAACATTTCTGCTGAAGTGGACTGGCCAGACTACAGCCAGCTGCTGTGAAAGGATTGAATGATTTCTATAGGAAAACTCACCATAACCGGGAAAGGTGTGTATACTGGTAGCTTAGACACAGGCAGAGAACGTAACTGATGTTGACCAAGTGGGGCTCCTTGTAGGCTGGGTTATGTGTGTCTTTTATACAATGAGTTGGCTTAAACTCAGAATAGAAGTAATGGGGTTACTTTACTAGAATTACCGTAACAAGGTACTATAAACTAGGTTTATCCTATAGCGTTATCCCAGGGTACATGCGTGTCTGTCCCTATATCCAAATTGCCCCTTTTTTTTATAAGGTCGCCCCCTTATTGGATTAGGACCCACTCTAATGACCTCAGTTTAGCTTGGTCACCTGCAAAGACTCTATTTCCAAATGAGGCCACGTTCACAGGCACTGGGGTTTAGGACTTGAGCATCTTTTGGAGGGGCTCAATTCACTCTTAACGGTGAGGCTCTTCACACCGGGTGAGAAAGCTGCCTCAGATTCCCCACCTCCAGGGTGCCGTGCGTCACCGACTGCTGGGGCTGACAAGCCTTTTAATGGCAGGCGACAGTCATCTCTTTTCACTGGAACACACCCCAGAGGGGCATACCGTCGGAAGCAGAAACGTTTGGCATTAAGAAGTCACCATCTGGGTATTTCTCTTCGTGTTTATCTGGACTTGGGAGATAAGAAAAAGGAACCTCAAGTTCAATTTTGTGTTTCCTTTTTTTTTTTTTTTAAAGATTTTATTTTTTTCCTTTTTCTCCCCAAAGCCCCCCGGTACATAGTTGTGCATTCTTCGCTGTGGGTTCTTCCAGCTGTGGCATGTGGGACGCCGCCCCAGCGTGGTCCGATGAGCAGTGCCATGTCCGCGCCCAGGATTTGAACCAACGAAACACTGGGCCACCTGCAGCGGAGCGCTCGAACTCAACCACTCAGCCACGGGGCCAGCCCCTTGTGTTTCCTTTTTTAAACAGCTTCATTGATGTAATTCACAGACCATAAAATTCACCCATTTAAAATATGCAAGTCAAGAGTTTTTGTATATTCATAGATATGTAAATCATCATAGTCACTTTTAGAACATTTTCATCACCTCAGAAAGAAACCCCATGCTTTAGCTATCATCCCCTATCGCATCCTTCCCAGCCTTAATCAACTGCTAATCCACTCTCTCTGTATAGAGATTTGGCTATTATGGACATTTCATATAAATGGAATCATACAATATGCGGCCTTTTGTATCTGGCTTTTTTAAACTTAACATAATGTCTTCAAGGTTCATCCATGTTACAGCATCTTCATTCCTTTTTATGGAATAATATTCCATCGTACACATACATCACATTTGGTTTATCCATTCATCGGTTAGTGGACATTTGGGTTTATCCAGCTTTTGGCTACTATAAATTATGCTGCTGTATACATCCAGGTTTTGTGTAGACATAGTTTTCTTTTCTCTTGGGGATATACCTAGGCATGGAATCATTGAGTTATATGATAACTCTATGTTTAATCATTTGAGAAACCTCCAGACCGTTTTCCAAAGCGACTGCGCCATTTCATATCCCCACCAGCAGTATCTAAGGGTTCTGATTTCTTCACACCGTTGCCAACACTTCTCTGAGTTTCTGATTATAGCCATGCTGGTGGGTATGAAGTGGTGTCTCATCGTGGTTTGATTAGCATTTCCCAGATGACTAATGACGTTGGGCATCTTTTCCTGTGCCTATTGGTCTTTTGTATATCTTCCCTGGAAAGATGTCACTCCAGATCCTTTGCCCATTTTTAATTGGATTATTTGTCTTCATTCATTATTGAGTTGCATAAGTTCTTTATGTATTTAAGATACAAGTCCCTTTTTAGATACATGATTTGCAAGTATTTTCTCCCATTTTGTGGGTTGTCCTTTTACTTTCTTGATAGTGTCCACTGAAGCACTTAAGTTTTTAATTTTGGTGGTGTCCAATTGATCTATTTTTTCTTTGTTTGCTTGAGTTTTTGGTGTGATATCTTAAGAGTTTTATAGTTTTATCTCTTATATTTAGGTCTTGGATCCAATTTGAGTTAATTTTTGAACACGGTATGAGGTAAGGGCCTACTTTATTTTCCTGTAAGTGGCCACGCAGCTGTCCCAGCTCCATTTGTTGACGAGACTATTCTTTCCTCATTGAATGATCTCGGCAACCTGATGGGAAATCCGTTGACCATCGACACATGGTTTTATTTCTGGACTCTCCATTCGATTCTCTTGATATACGTGTCTATCTTTATGTCTGTGCCACACTGTCTTGCTTACCATTGTCTTGTAATAAGTTTTGAAACTGGGAGGTGTGCGTCCTACTTTGTTTTTTTTCAACATTGTTTTGGCTCTTCTGGGTCTCTTGCAGTTCTATATAAATTTTAGAGTCAGCTTGCCATTTTCTAAAAGGAGTCAGCTATGATTCTTATTGGGATTGCATTGAATCTGTAGGTCAATTGGGGAGTATTACAATTTTAACAATATTAGGTCTTCCCATCCATATATATGGATGTTTCCCCATTTGTTTAGATCTTCTTTAATTTCTTTCAACAATGTCTTGTAGTTTTCAGAGCATAAATTTTGCACTTCCTTTGTTAAATTTATTCCTAAATTTTTGCTTTTTGATGCTATTGTAAATAGAATTGTCTTCGTTTTTCAGATTATTCATTGCAAGTGTATAGAAATAAGTTGATTTTTATATATTGACTTGTATCCTGTGGGCTTGCTGAACACATTCGTTAGTTCTAATAGTTATTGACTGGATTCCTTAGAATTTTCTATATACAAAGTCGTATCATCTGCAAATAGTTTATTTCTTCCTTTTAATCTTGAAGTCTCCCCCCCCCGATTCCCAATTTCCCTGACTAGAAGTTCCAGTGCAATGTTGACTAGAAGTGAAAGCAGACATCCTTGCCTTGTTCCTGATCTTAGGGCAAAGCCTAACAGTCAGTCCCTGTTAAGTATTTTGTTGGCTGTGTGTGTTTCCTGGATGACTTCGTCAGGTTGAGGAAGTCCCCTTCTAGTCCTAACTTGGTGAGGGTTTTCATTCTGAATGGTATTTTTTTTTTTTTTTTAAGATTGGCACCTGGGCTAATAGCTATTGCCAATCTTTTTTTTTTTTTTTTCTGCTTTATCTCCGCAAACCCCCTGTACACAGCTCTATATCTTAGTTGCAGATCCTTCTAGTTGTGGGATGTGGGACGCCACCTCAATGTGGCCTGACGAGCGGTGCCATGTCCGCGCCCAGGATCCGAACCCTGGGCCGCCGCAGCAGAGTGCGTGAACTTAAACACTTGGCCATGGAGCCGGCCCCCTGAACGGTATTTTACCAAATATTTTCTTTGTATCTACTGGGACTATCATGTGGTTTTTGTTTCTTATTCTATTGATAGGGTGTATTCCATTAATAGATTTGGGGAGGTAAAACGAATTTTGCCTTCCTGGAATAAATCTCAGTCTCTCCTGATGTAAAGGTCTTTTAATATGTTGCTTGATTCAGTTTGAGGATTTTTGCATCTGTATCTGTATTCGTAAGAGACAGTGGTCTGTACTTTTCTTGTGATATCTTTGTCTGATTTGGGTAGCAGGGTAACACCTGCCTCATAGAATGAGTTGGGAAGTGTTCTGCCCTCTTTATTTATTGGAAACGTTTGTGAAGAATTGGTATTAATTCTTCTTTAAATGTTTGGTAGAATTCAGGGTGCAGCCATCCAAGCCTAGACCTTTCCCTGTGGATAATGTTTAGATTATGAACGCAATCTCTTTACTTGCTTTAGGTCTGTTCACACATCCTATTTCTTCTTGACTCTGTTTCAGTAGTTTGTTTCTTTCCAGAAATTCGTTTTCCATCTTTATTGGATACAGCTGTTCATCATAGCCCTTTTTATTTCTGTAAGGCCTGTAGTAATGTCCACTCTTTCATTTCTGACTCTAATCATTTTAGTCTGCTTACTTTTTTTCTTGGTATACCTAGCTCATATTATGTCAATATTTTGATCTTTAAAAGAACCAACTTTTGGTTTTGTTGATTTTCACTATGGTTTTTCTATTCCCTATTTCACTTATTTCGGCTCTAATCTTTATTATTTTCTTCCTTTTGTTTGCTTTAAGGGTAGTTTGCTTTTTCTTTTTCAGTCTTTGAAGGTGGCAGTTTAGGTTGTATATTTGCAATCATTCTTCTTTCTTAAGTATTTCCCATTAAGCACTGCTTTTGCTGCCTCCCATAAGTTTTGGTATATTATGTCTTCATTTCACTTATTTCAAAGCATTTTCTAACTTCTCTTTTAATTTCTTCTTTGATCCATTGGTTATTGCAGAGAGTAGTGTTTAATTTCCACAAACTTGTGTTTCCCAAATTCCTTTCTGTTATTGGTCTCTAATTTCATTCCATCGTCATCAGAGAACATCCACTTAGTATCCCTACCCCTTTAAATTTATCAAGCTTTCTTTTACGGCCTAGCATGTGGCTTAACCTGGAGAATGTTCCATGTGCAGCTGAGCAGACTGTGTATTCTGCTGACTATCCTGTAGGCGACTATCAGGTCTAGTTGGTTTACAGCGTTGTTCAAATCTTCCATTTCCTTGCTGATCTTCTGCTTAATCGTCCCATCCATTATTGATAGTGGAGTGCTGCAGTCTCCAAATATTACTGTTGAATTGTGTATTTCTTCCTTTATTTCTCAGTACTTGGTTCAGGTATTTAGGGTTCTATTGTTACGGGCATATGTATTTATAATTGCTGTAACTTCCTGATAGATTGGCCTGATTATCATTATAAAATATCCCTCTTTACCTTTAGTAACAGTTTTTGCTTTAAAGTCTGTTTTGTCTGATATTAGTCTAGCTATTCCAGTTTCCTTGTGCTTGCTGTTTGCATCATGCATCTTTTTTATTCACTCACTTTCAACCTGTTTGTATCTGAATCGAAAGCGTGTCTCCTGTAGACAGCGTATCGTTGGATCTTGGGTATTTTTCCTGACAATCTCTGTCTTTTGGTTGGATCATCTAATCCATTCACTTTTAATATTATTATTGATACAGTTAGATTTACATCTGCCATTTCACTTCTTATTTTCTATATGTCTCATGCCTTTTCTGCTCCTCTATTCTTCCTTTATGCTTTCTTTTACATTAAGTGAATATTTTCCAACATAGCATTTAAATTTCTTTACCGATTTTTTTCATGAATTTTTTGCGTTATTTCCTTCATGGTTGCTTAGGGCTTACCATATACATCTTAACTAATCAGAATAAGCTTCAGATTTTTACCAACATAATTCCAGTGGGATATAGAAACTTTGCTCCTATAGAGCCCTATTACCTTGTCCTTCTTTTTGTTGTATTCTTGTTATACATATCACATCTATAAATGTTACCAAGAATGCAGTGCTATAATTATTACTTTATATAATTATATGTCTTTTAAAGAGGCTGAGAGAAGAAAGGAGAGCAAGTATGTATTTATAGCTTTTGTATATTAACCTTCTTACCATTTCCGGTTCTCCTCATTTGTCCTGGTTCATTTCAAGTTACCATCTGGAGTCATCTTCTTAGCACAATACAACTTTGTTCCAATATACTTTCTTTGTGTTGTTGTTGATAACTGTATTACAACTCTGCATGTTACAGGCCCAACAATACCATATGTGTATGTATACGTGTGTGTGTGTATATACACACCGTTATTTCTTAATAATTTTTCTGCTTCTTTCTCTCTCTCCTCTCCATTTGGTACTCCCATTTTGTGTATATTGTTTTGCTTAATGGTGTCCTGGATTTCCCTGGGGCTCTGTTTATTTTCTTCATTATTTTTCTCTCCATTCTTTGGATTTTATAATATCTACCTTCAAGTTTGCTAATTCTTTCTTCTGTCAGTTCAGATCTACTACTGAGCCCCTCTAGTGAATTTTTCATTTCAGTTATTGCACTTTTCAGCTCCAGATTTCCATTTGGTTCTATTTTATAATGTCTCTTTATTGATATTTTCAACTTGATAAGTCATTGTCTTCATACCTCCCTTTTACTTTTTAAATCATGATTCCTTTTAGTAATCTGAGCATATTTATAATGGTTCCCTTGAAGGCTTTGTCTGTTAAATCCAACATCTGGTCATTCTCCCAGGCAGTTTCTGTTGCTTTTCTTCCCGTGTAGGGGTCACACTTTCCCGTCTTACAGAGCCACCCCACTCCTCCTTCCTAAGCAGCATCGTCCAGTAGAACATTCTGCAATGATGGGCATGTCCTGTATCACACTGTTCAATAGGATACACACTCGCCAAATGTGGCTGCTGAACACTTACAATGTGGCTATTATAACTGAGGAACTGAATTTTAAATTTTATTTCATTTTCATTAATTCAAATTTAAATAGCCATATGTTACTAGCAGCTACCTTCTTGGACAATGCAGTTCTAGACCATGCTCAGAGCACCCAATTCTCTAGAATCTCCTACCTAGGTGTTTCTTAACCTGCTTCCAGCACCTGCGTGGGCCTCTTTCCAGTCCATCTTGCACCCGGCACCCAGGGCAGGTCATGCTGGTGTGCACACCTCTAGATCCAAGGGGTGGGCCAGAGGTGATTTTGGGAGCTGGATCAAGCTCCCACATGCAGATTACGGTGTCCATATACATGCGTGGATGACCCCTCAAGGATTCAGGATGTAGACAGGAATGGGAAGAGAAGGGTGTGAAGTTTAGATAGGGACCCTCCATTTGTACCGTTGGTCCAGGATCCACAAACGTTAGGGATGGTTTTGACTGGCAGTGTCCCACTTCTTGCCTATGTGGCAGCTACACATGTGTTCATTGTATAATTTTTTCCAACTGTATATATATATATATATATATATATACACATATACATATATATATAAACGTGCATGTGTGTGTGTATATATGCACATATGCATATATACACAAAGATATACTGTATTTCACAACTTTTAAAAATGATTTAAGAATTTTACCACTATTAGGATAGGATCCAAGTGCTTCAGGACATATAAAGCCTTGTATGGTCTATCTTCTGCCGTCTCTCTGACCTAATCACCTGCCATCCTCGCCCTTGCTCTCGGCTCCAGCCACACTGACCTTCTCGCCCCGGCCAGCAGGCCGAGCCACAGAGGCGTTTGCTGGAGGGGGCTTAACTGGCCCTGCGCTTGGGGCTGCTCATGTCAGCAATGCACAGAGATGCCTGTGGTGGGGGTTGAGTGGGGAGTGTGACGGGGTGGGAGTGGACCGCCTGGGTCAGGAACGGTGTGGCCATCGCGGCTCCCAGAGGTGAGGAGGAAAGGGGTGTGCTTACATAAGAAAGCTGGAGACAGTGCTGCAGGCTGCCAAAAAAGGACCCGTTGTGGTGGAGGGAGCCATCAATCAGGTGCCCTGAACAGGTGCAGGCTGGGGCCCCCCTCAGCGGAAAGCTGGGCTCAGAGCTCCGGTTACCGGCACGGAGGATCCAGCTCTGGAAACCAATGCCAGAGGGGAGGGAGGGCGGGAGGCAGAGGCCTGAGTCAGCGGAAAGAGCGGTTCCAGAGCACCCGAGGTGACTGCGGAACCACCAGAAACGGAGCTGGAGACCAGAAACAATAACGTCCAACTCACTGGTTCTCAAAGTAGGGTCCCGGGACCAGCAGCATCACCTTGACCCAGGAACTCGTTAAAAATGCGGATTCCCAGGCTCCCCTTAGTGAGAATCAGGAACTCTGAGTGGAGGGGAGGGCCCAGCAATTGACGTTTTAACAAGCCCTCCAAGGTGATTCTAATGTCAGACAAAGTCTGAGATCCATGGATCTAATTTTCATGAGCAGGGACTGCGCCAGGCACCGTGCTGTGTGATTTACCTCCGTGAACTCACTGGTCCCACCTCGCGGCGCTAGAAAACAGGAGGGGCACAATTTTACAGATGGGAAGTGTGACATGGGATGATTCCCGTAACTCACTTAAAACCAGAGAGCCAGGCAGAGGCGGCGATGCCACTCGAACCTCGAACTCGTGTTCTTTCCTCACCACCGCGCTCTCCTCCGGTGATGCTCCAACTTTAGCTCACAGCCCCCGG
This sequence comes from Equus quagga, assembly GCF_021613505.1. Taxonomy (NCBI): domain Eukaryota; kingdom Metazoa; phylum Chordata; class Mammalia; order Perissodactyla; family Equidae; genus Equus; species Equus quagga. The sequence continues at coordinate 97,673,203 of NC_060279.1, read as the reverse complement.
GGGCTTCCTTGAACCCTCGTGCTGGACCCATCTACTAAAGTTGGGTCCAAGAATTTGCATTTCTCACAAGGCCCCAGGTGAAGCTGATGCTCCTGGTCCGGACTCCACACTATGGGGACTGCTGCACTGTTAAATGGCCTTTTCCGCACGAGGATTGAGTCCAGCAAATGGAAATGGTGACTGGGGCTTTTTGAGAAAATCTATGTGCATAGCGCCCTACTGGGACTCTTTTGGCTACAAATGACAGAAAACCCAAATTCAAACTGGCTTAAGCAAAAAAGATGTTTGTGGGCTCATCTAACTGAAACAAGTAAGTTTGCCTTCAGGCACAGGTGGATCCAGGGCCAAGGAGGTAGTTAGGATCCTGTCTTAATCTCCATCTCCTGTGTCTGTCCTCCTTTCTGTGTTGTCTTCATTCTCAGGCAAGCTCTCCTCTCACAACGCTCCCCTAGCACCTCTGCCTTACCTTCTGCCAGGTGGGAAACCACATCATAAAAGGAGTTCCCCTTCCCTACTGTCTCAGCAATAGCGCCCCCTAGCTCTCACTGGCCAGGCTTGGGTCACAGGCCCATTTCTGAACAATCATTGTGATCAGAAAGATGGAAGACTCTCATTAGCCAGGCCTGGGTTATGAGCTCACCCCAAGAGAGCCGGCAGGTGGACCCAGCTGCACCCAAAACACGCAGACCAAGAGCAGGGGAGAATTTGGGGTGCTGTAACCTGAAAAGGGAACGGATGTTGGTCAGGCCGTTATAACCAATGTCCACTGCAGCACCCTCAAAGGACGGTCGCCGGAAAGCCAAAATGTGTACCCACTCGTTAAACTCTCATAAGATGGTCCCACGTACAGATGTTGGTAAAAGAGGAAACCCAGAGATTGAGTATCTTATTATTTCATTTATATAAAGAATCGGGAAAAATCATCGCCGGTGTTAGAAGCCAGCACTGAGTTTCCCTTGGGGAGACGGGGTGAATCAGTTATCTGTCGTTGCGTACAAACCTCCCTAAACTTAGGGACATAAACCGTGATAATGGAGTACTGGCAGCACTCGTGTTTCTGGAAGCTGGCTGGGCTCGGCCAGGCGGTTGCCGCGTGGGGTCTCTCCCGAGGCTGAGGTCAGATGGTGGCCGGAGCTGGGGTCATCGTGAAGCTTCCTCCTTCACACGCCTGGCGGTTGATGCTGGCTCTTGGCCAGAATGCTCCCGTGTTAACTATCCACGCAGCCTGGGCTTCCTCACCGCGTGCCAGCTGGGCTCCAGAGGCGAGCATTCTGAGACAGAACCAGGCAGAAGCCATGCTGTCTTTTAGGACCTAGGCTCAGATGTCACATAGTGTCACTTCCGCCACACTCTCTTGGTTGTCATAGATGTCTGCCCAGGATCAAGGGGAGTGGTCACAGACGCCGCCTGTTGATGTGGGAGTGGCTCGTTGTAAGAAGAGCACGTGGAATGGGAGACATCATTATTCATTCTTGGAAAATACAATATGCCACAGGGAGGTAGTGATGGGGGTGGGCATGAAGGGACTTCTGGGGGATATTAATGCTGTTTCTTGATCTGGATTTGGCTTATAACCAGGGGCATAATTTTTTAACTACACCACAACATCGTCCCTGGGGTCTCTGAACGTGCAGTTCCAGACTTTTACTTACCCTTCATATCTTAGCTATACTGTCCTCTCTTCCAGAAAAGCACTAATGACATCCCACCCTCCCTCCCCGACCTTAGTTCTCTTGGCGCCACAGGGCCCAGCGATGCCTCGATTATAGTACATATCACTGTACCTTACATTGGCCTGTTATGTGCCTTCCTCTCTACTCTAGATCAGAAGTTCTCAAACCTTTTTTGTTTCCTTTGTGGTGAGGAAGACTGTCCCTGAGCTAACATCCATGCCAGTCTTCCTTTGTTTGTTTGTTTTTTTTAAAGATTTCTTTTTTTTCTTTCTCCCCAAAGCCCCCGGTACATAGTTGTATATTCTTCATTGTGGGTCCTTCTAGTTGTGGCATGTGGGATGCTGCCTCAGCGTGGTTTGATGAGCAGTGCCATGTCCGTGTCCAGGATTCGAACCCACGAAACACTGGGCCGCCTGCAGCAGAGCGCGCGAACTTAACCACTCAGGCACGGGGCCAGCCCCAGTCTTCCTGTGTTTTGTATGTGGGACGCTGCCACAACATGGCTTGATGAGCGGTGTGTAGGTCCGCACCTGGGATCTGAACTCGCGAATCCCGGGCTGCCGAAGTGGAGCGTGTGAACTTAACCACTATGCCACCGGGCCAGCCCCCTCAAACCTTTTTGACCACATCCCCCATAAAAGTTTATGAGCATGCATCTCCCGTATGTGTGTGTGTGTGTGTGTGTAATTTATGAGCTGCACTGTATTAATAGGTACAACATAAAACGTGCACTAAAATAGAAATGCCTAAAAGATGAGATAAAAGTGGTTATAAATAGACTTTCTAATATTTTCCTATAGCTAAGTTTGTCTTGAAAACCCCTAGAGAACCAGAACCCTCTTCAGAGACCAAAACTGTGACATGAGTTCTGCAAGGACAGGGGATGATATGTCTCGCTCACAGTAATATCCCAGCTGCTGAGCTGGACGTGGAAATTTATCCACCTATGCTAAACTTAAGGTTTGTGCACTTTACAGTAAGTATCATTATACTCCAGTAAAAAAGTTTACCTCAGGGTACAGCCCGGTGGTGTAGTGGTTAAGTTCGCACACTCTGCTTCGGTGGCCCAGAGGTTGCCAGTTTGGATCCTGGGCGTGGACCTACGCACTGCTCATCAAGCCATGCTGTGGTGGCGTCCCACATATAAAACGGAGGAAGATGGGCACAGATGTCAGCTCAGGGACACTCTTACTCGAAAAAAAAAAGTTTACTTCACAATAACAAAAAGGTAACATTTTCAAGCTGAAGGACATCAGAGAACAGAAAGGGCATGCTCGGGCCTTCCCGGCAGAAGGATTGGTGCCAGATGAAGGTTCCCGCCCTGGAGAGTGGGTGGCGCCAGGAAAGACGGCACTCAAGGCTGCTTGGGGTTCTTGGGGATGAGTGACAATTGCCTGTAAAGCGTCAGTGTGAGCAGACCCCTGCAGGGGCACACCAGCGCTCCCCCATCAAGAGGACCGGCCTGCCCCCTCCTGGAATCCAGGCCACCCTCAGTGACTTACCTGACCAATGGGAGGCAGAGGACACGGCCTGCTGGACCTCTGAGGCTGGAGCCTAAGAACCCACAGCTTCTGATGGGGTCTTCTGGAAAGCTCACGCTCGGAATGTTCTGTCAGGACCCAGCCACCCTACAAGAAGCCCAAGCCACATGGAGGGGCCATGAATGGACACTCCAGTCCACAGCCCAAGACCACAGCCAGCGTCAACCGCCAGCCATGGGAGCGAGCCATCTTGACATCCAGCCAGGAGGGCCTTCAGGTGACTGCGGACCCAGCTGATGTCCCACTGCAACGGCATGAGCGTCCCCACGCGAGAACTGCCCAGCCGAGCCCAGTCAACCCACAGAATCGTGAGAGGCAAGAATAAGCTGTTTTCAGCCACTAGGATTTGAGGCTTGTTACATGGTGGGAGGTCACTGGGACCTTGGGATGCCTCCAGCATTTCTGTAAGGTGAATACAGAAGACTTTCCCCTGATCTGTGGCTGCAAGGCTGGGATTCCTTGAAGGTGATGCGTGGACACAGCAGGGTGTCTAGACCCCAGACGCAGTTCCATGGACGGCCACACCCAGCAGAACCGTCGTGGGCTCTGTCAGGGCTCACGCAGTTAAATGGAGGACCTGGGGCCAGCTCAGTGGCACGGTGGGTAAGTGTGCACGTTCTGCTTTGGTGGCCTGGAGTTCACCGGTTTGGATCCCGGGTACAGAAATGGCACTGCTTGACAAGCCATGCTGTGGTAGGCGTCCGATGTATAAAGTAGAGGAAGATGGGCACAGATGTTAGCTCAGGGCCAGTCTTCCTCAGCAAAAAGAGGAGGATTGGCAGTAGTTAGCTCAGGGCTGATCTTCCTCAAAAAAAAAAAAAAAAAAAGAAATAGAGGACCTGAACCCAGCCTCACAGGTGTGATGTGATGATTTAAAGAAATGATGCAGGAAAGCCCTCCACATGGGGTCTGACACATAGTAGGTGCCCCTGAAAATGTGAGCGCTCACTCACTCACCATGCGGGCCACCAGTTAAGATCCAAAATCAAAAGAGCTTGAATCAGAAGGAAATGCATTAATTCACAGAGCAAGAAATCCAGAGGTAGAGTGTTCTAGGGATCTTAAATTCAAACATTTACAAAATTTTAATTAAATTATACTTCAATAAAAATTTTACTTAAAAATACATATATTTATGGGTGCCCACTAATTGCAAGGCACAGTTCCAGGAGCTGAAGATATAGCAAAGTCCTTTAGGTGGCTGAGTGACATTATCAAGAACTTAGGTCCTTTTTCTTTCTGCCCTGCCATCCTCAGCCTGGCAGCTGAGTCACCAGATGGTGGCATCTACCCTGACATCACCTCCTTACACAGCATGTCCAGAGGCAGAACAAGAAATTTATTCTGGCTTCTCTATTTTTTTTTTTTGGCGAGGAAGATTTGCCCTGAGCTAACATCCGCTGCCAATCCTCTTTTTTTTTTTTTGCTTGAGGAAGATTAGCCCTGAGCTAACATCTGTGCTAGTCTTCCTCTACTTTGTATGTGGGTCGCCACCACAGCACAGCTGATGAGCGGAGTGGGTCTGTGCCCAGGATCTGAAGCTACAAACCCTGGGCCACCAAAGCGGAGTGCATGGAACTTTAACCACTCACCCACGGGGCCGGCCCTCTTGTTCCCTCTTTAATTCAACTTTATTGAGGTATAATTTATGTGCAACAAAATATACCCATCTTAAGCATATAATGCAACAAATCCTTAAGGATCCGTTGCCCCTTGCTACTTTAAGATAGTTTCATCACGTATTTTTCTATGCCTAAACAATGTTTTGAGCTTTATAAAAATACTATCATTCTATATGGACTCTTCTGAATTTTGCTGTATTCATTCACTATTATTTTCTTGAGCATTTGTAGATCCTCCCTTTTCACTGCTGTATAATACTCTGCTGTGTGAATATACCACAATTTATTTATCCATTCTCCTTTTAATGGATATCAGCTTTGTTTCTTTTTGCTGTCAAACAGTGTTATTGCACACTTTCTTGGACATCTCACCTGGTGCCCATGCTCAGGGTTCTCCCGGGTAAGTACCTGGGGATGGAGAGCCCGAGTGCAGGAGACTCATTTCTTTAATCCCAAGCTATTCTCCAGAGGTCTGTAGTAATTTGCCTTTCCCACCAGTGGACGAGATGTCCTGCTGATCCCCATCCTCACCCACAGTCATCTTAACTGTTGTCAACTTGAGGGTGTAAAGTAGAATCTCAGTGTGGCCCTTTTTTTTTTCCTCTAGATGTTTACATAAGGAGGGGCTGGCTTTTAGTCAGATGGGTGGGATCAAAAGATAGAGCAGGAAAGGAACACAGAGAGAGACTGTAATTACGACTGCATGATGGGTAGGGACAGTGGGCAGGCGGGGATGAAAAGAGGCGGCATGTGACGGACAGGAGGGCATGGGAACCGAGGCGGAGACGGTGCTGAAAGCGCAGAGGGCAGTGGGGGCACCTGAGCGGCTGGCGTGAGAGGCAGCTGACCTCCGCGTGCACTTAACGTCTTTCCCCGCTGACTGACGAGGTCCGGCACCTTTTCCTATCAGATTAATCACAGAGCTAGGGAAGCAAGAGAATCTCAAAGGAGAAGACCAACAGACTGTTTCTTCATGACTATTTCTTCAAAGCAACGTTTCTATGCAATTGAAAGACAGAAAAGAATACGGGCAATCTCAGACTGGGAAAAATCTTCACCAGAATCTGTGTTGTCCTAACAGCAGCTGATAGAAATGAACAAAGAAAAGGTAAGTCCCCACTCAGACATCCGGTACCAGCAGAGGACGAATCCCGAGAGAGGCACTCTGGGGCAGCTCAGGGCCGAGGCAGGATGATTCTGCAGAGACTGTGGAGAGCACTGCGCGTCTCCTGAACATCCGGTGAGACGCTTCAGGCAGCCCCCCAGGCTCCGCTGGTGTCAGGGGACACAACCCAGGCCTCCACAGCTGACCTCACAGTCCGGTTCAAGATTTGCAAGACCCACATCTTACTTGTCGTTTCTTAAGTCAGTGAATGGAGATTTACCGACTCTGTGCCGGATTCTAGAGGTGAAGTGGCGACCAGGACAGACTTTGTCCCCGTCCTCATGGAGATGTCCACGTAAAGAGGGGGACAGATATTTAGATGCTGACATCACAGATGGGCAGGGTTAGGCTGGAGGAAACCCAGAGAGCTGTGGAAGCCCACAACAGACACCCGACCCCACCCCCCCGGGGGGATCACGGAGGGCTTCCTGGAGGAGGAGACATTCTAAAGGAGGCCTGAAAGATGATGGAATTAGTTGTGAGGAGGAGGTTGGGAGAAAGAAGAGTGCTCCAAAAAGCATGTACAAGTGCGCAGAGGTGAGATGGAGTCTGGAATGTTCTAGACCAGCACGATCCAACAGAAACATAATGAGACCCACAAATGTGAGCCACAAACATAATTTTAAATTTTCTGGTAGCTACATTAAAAGAAAAAGAAACAAGTAAAATTAATTTTAATAATATATTTTATTTAATCCGATATATCCAAAATATTACATGTGATCAGATTAACATGTGATCAATACAAAAATTATTGAGATATTTTACATTCTGTTTTTTGGACTGAGTCTTTGAAACCTGGTGGGTATTTTACACTTAAAGTCATCTCGGCTCACATTAGCCGCACTGCAGGTGCCCAGCAGCCACGGGAGGTAGGTGGCTGCTGTCCTGAACACAGCAAGACCCTGGCTACTCAAAACATTGGCATCACTGGGGCGCTTGTCAGAGACATGGAACTTCAGGCCCCTCCGACCCCTCCCGAGACCCAGTGACTCAAGAATCTGCATTTTAACAAGCCCTCAGGGGATCTATACACACGGCAGTTTGAAAACAACGGGTCCAGTCCTGCCCAAAACACCTCTGTCGCTTCCTATTGCCTTCATGATAAATGCCCAGCTATTGACTCTGGCAAACACTCATTCATTCATGCCTCACTGGGACTGAGCACCTGCTGATGTGGGGCCCTGTGCTGGGTGACGCAGGGGACACGGCGGGGATGAAGACAGACCTGATTCCTGCCCCATGGAGCTCCCGGGCAACTGATAGATAAGTACACAAATCTCTGTTTCGTTTTGACTCTTACACGTAACGTGCCTGAGGGGAAGCTACAGCGCGCAGTTGGTGGGACAGGAGGCCTGACCTGGTTTGGGTGGCGGGGGCATCCAGAAAAGAACCCAAATAAGGGAAGAGGCTACAACCATGGCAAGAAGCCACTGCAGATTAAATGTCCCGCTGCAGGTGACGGGGCTGCCAAGCGGCACCAGGCTGGCCACAGTCACGAAGAGGGATCGTTTTCAGGCTTCAGAGCGCCGGGGAGAAAGGCCTGGAGGATGGGGTTACAGGAAAGGGGCCAGGGAGAGCCAGGGGATGGTGTCCCACACGCACAGATCCCTCTGCTTCTGGAAACTGGGGGAGTGGGAACAGAGGCTCAGGGAGGACTCGGAGCAAGGAATTGTGGGTTACCTTTCCTTTAAAAGAAAATGTCTTAAAAAGATGTATCTAGATTCGCTTCAAAATAACTGAGCAGGGAAGAAAAATGTGCAGGACATGGACGGCACAGAAATGGCCCCCTCACAGTGACTGTAGCAGCTGGATGATGGGGACGTGGGCGTTCATTACACTTTTCTCTCTGCTTTTGTGTACGTTGGAAATTGTCCCTAAAAAAGCAGTTAAAAGTCTTTTTCTTTACAAATAATTGGGGATGTCAAAAAAGATTTTTAGCAGCTGGAGAGGAAAGTAATTGAAGCCCTTCTTCCAAAAAGAAGCGACTGCACCAGCAGCAACGTGAGCATCTCCTTTGAGAATGGAATCCAGGAGAAAGGTGCTTGAAGGCACAGACAGTAGAAGCAACCAGGACCCGGGTTCAAGCCTCAGTGCTGCCACTGTCTAGCGATGGAACCTGGGGGAAGGGCCTTCAGTTCTGAATGCCGCACAGACCACCTGGCACGACGACAGCAGCTCCGTCCTGAGGGCTGGGTGGGGACCACGGAATCAATGCACATCAAGAGCTGACGAGGTGCCTGGCGCGAAGGTGGCGCCGTGTAAATGTTGCCATTTATTATTAAAGCACGTGCTGGTCAGATTTAAAACTGCAAAAGGTCTCGAAACGGATGCATTCACGGCTCCTTTCCACGGAATTCACCGTCCCGGTAGCCACTCGTATCAGAGTAGAAGCCAAGAATTCTCCCAACACCAATGTACCGGAGGAACCTTCCTTCACACGGATGAAGTCCTTCTATGTAATTTAGTTGTTCCTAACGCTTGTAAGATACCATTTAGATAAATCACATGAGTCATGTTTACAAAAACTGTGAAAATTAACGGTAGAAAATTCCCTCAGTTGGCGTGATTTAAAAGGAAGCTTACAGGCACCCCTTAAAGGTCACTGTGGCGTCGCGGTCACCGCGCCCAGAGAAACACATCTCTACTCTCTGCTTGCTGCTCTGGAATCTTGAAAGAGATAAGATGATTCCTGAAAGTCTTTTCCTCTTAAACTCAAAGATGATGTGACTGTTTCTTGTTTAGTTAACTTCTTCCCCCACAACAGCTACTGGTGTCACATTACTGTGCGATGAAAACATGTTCCCTGCAAACATTTTTTAACAGTAAAGCTCCCCCCCTGCTTCCTACACTCAGAAATGCCCACTGCTGACATTTACTCGCCATCCCTACAGAGGATGATGTCTGGGACTGTCTCAAAACAATGTGAGCGGGGAGAAAGTGGGTGGGCGCCGACCGGGCAGGGCCGGCAGGGCTGAGGGTTGCTGGCGCAGGGTCCACGCGGAGGCCCGGGTGGTGCACGGGTCACGTTCAAGGAAACAAGAAGTTCAGTGTCTGAAGCTTAGGCAGTCAGGACACAGGCCGAGGTGATGGTCAGGGGCCAGTGGCACCGAGCCTTGGGTTAAGGAGTTAGGACCTTGTCCTGAGGACACTGGAGAAACACGGGAAAGCTCCAGGCAGGAGGACTTGATCAGATCTGCGTTCCACAAAAGTCCCTCTAAGGGCCAAGTGGAGGTGGGTTACAGAGAGACGGGAGGCCAGGGCCCGGGAGGAGGCCAGGCAGAGACAAGGTGGGAGAGGACAGGGTGGACCAAGGCAGGGCCATGAAAGGCGAGAAGGGGGCAGATGGGGGAGACAGCCAGGAGTCCTGGTGGACAAGCTAGGGAGACTGACGGGTGGAGCTGGTGGCCGGGGTGGGGAGCGAGGCATCAAAGACGGGCTCGGGGCTCTCTCGTGAGCCTGGGGTACGGAGGGGCCACTCCTGAGACAGGGGCCGAGAGGAGGAGCAGGTTTGCAATTTGGGACAAGGTGAGTGTTCGGGGCGCAGGGATCATCCAGGGCTGAGGGCAGGAGGGGGCTTCGTGAGGCCTCAGGACCCCCAGGTCTGGGGCTCAGGGAACAGGTCAGAACTGAGGGCAGAGAGTGGGCGCCATCAGCACAGAGACAGGAAAGAGACCATAAAAGAGTGTAAGATGGCCCAGGGGGGAGGACAGAAGAGCCCCCACATTTAAGGGATCCGTGAAAACAGGAACTTCCTGCAAAGAAGCAAGACAGAGGAGAAAGCTCAGGGGCCAGCATCATCACAGAAACGGAGGGGAGAGTGTCCTTATAGAAGGCGGGAACGGCCAGCGCTGCTAGCGTCTGCCAAGGGGGCCCACAAGACAGACACGAATAGTGACCACAGAGCCAGGCTTCTCACGGTCGGAGAAGGAAGTCACTAAGTAAGCCAGGGAGAGGCGAGGACCAACCCTCGGGCTGGTCAGAGCTATCAGTACAGACTCACGTTTCGCTTCATGCACAGATGTCTGTATCTATCCACATACAGAGTATAGACATGGGTATACTGGGTTTGTACACAGACATGTATTTCCCAGCTCTGTCAGCTGACGGGGACTAGAAACAGTGACAGCCCAGCAGCAATGACCACGCTCAGTGCCCAGACCTGGGTGTCTAAGTCCACCTCCAACAGAAGGAACCAGGGCCCCCTGGAGAAATGGCGATCCCAGGGCCGGAGCAGGGAAAACACAAGACAAGCCTGGAGCATCTCACAGCACCAGGAGGTAAGGAGGTGCTCAAGGGAGGAAAAAAAAAAAAAAACAAAACACAGGAGGAAACCTGAAAGAGCCCCATGGCCCAAACTGGAACAATCTGACTGAAAAAATTAATTGCGATATTCTTGGGTTACACCCAAAGAATAAAACAAACATCCGTGAGTCCAGACTGATATAAATTAACGACTGTACAAAGAAAATAAACAAGGTAGTGGGGACAAATCTTCCTACAGAAGAATCCCAAATAACAACTGCAGAAGAAGTGAAGGAAATAGGAAATCGCCACTGGAACACCACAGTAGTAACTGCCGTGGACGAACGCTAAAACGAGCTGTGGAACTGAGAACAGCACGGCCTTTGCACGGCTGCCACGTATCTTCCCATGTTTATTAGTTACTGTGGTGGTCTTAACACATGCAGACAAATTCTTTGGTATTTTTCCCTCCAGGAGCTGGAGCTTAATTCTCCTCCCTCCGAGTGTGGGCTGGATTTCGTGACAGAGTAAAGAGAGGGAAAAACAGCGACGCTCCAGCCGAGGAACCCAGAAGACGCCACCGGAATGAAGGGAGCCAGGTCAACACCAGCTGAGGGGTCCTCCTCCTCACACCTATGATCCCGATCTAACCGCGAGGAAAACGTCAGACAGATCAGACTGAGGGACATTCTAGAAAACACCTGACCGGTACTCCTCAAACTGTCACGGGCATGAAAAACAAGGAGAGACCGGGGAACTGTCACAGGTTGGAGGAGACCAAGGAGACGTGATGAATAAACGCAGCGTAGCATCTTGGATTGGATCCTGGAACAGAAGAAGGACGTCGGTGGAAAAACGGGTGGAAGATGGATAAAGTCTGGAATCCAATTAATAGACTACTAATTCATGCTAAACTCTTCGTTTTGACAAAGGTACTGTAATTATGTAGGATGTTAATAGGCTGGGTGTAGGGTATAAGGGAAGTCTCTGTACCAAATTTGCAGCTTTTCTGTAAATCTAAAATTATTAAATAAAAACAGTTTTCTTAAGTGCCTACCAACCTGGCTACACGCAGAGGCCTGCAGCGCCCGCCCTCCTCCCACATCTGCCCCTTTAGCTCTCGCCTCACGTGTCCTCCACCCCAGGACGTCCTTCCTGTTACCTTGAATCGTGTCAGGAGCTCCCTCTGGGCCCCACAGCCTGTCTGGCGAGGGTCTCCGCTCGGGCTGTGCTCTGAGGGCGGCGTGGAGGCTGTCTCAGTCATCGCTGTGTCCCTCGAGAGCGACGAGTAATGAGTGGCTCCCCGGCCGCTGTGGGGGGACCTGCGGCAGGCAGCGGCCGTGCTGGCTCCCGTCACTTCCCCCGACTCGACGCTGCCCCTCTGAGCCCAGTGCCGCTGGAGCCCACCTTCCTGGGCTCCCCGCCCCCAGCCACCCAAGACAGGGTGCATCTGAGGTTACGTAAATGGCCTGTCCCTCCTAGCCATGAAAACAGGGTCAAATCACCCCCCCGCCCCACGCCTGCCCCCACTCCGCCTGTCAGCAACGCTTTGTGACTGCAACTATTTGAGACGTCACTGCGGGAATCCTCCAGCTACAGCAGGTTGAGCAGGACTGGACACAGCACCCCGGCTATGCGACTCCTGTCTGAGGAATTTCAAATGGGGACAGAGGGGCTGTGGGGCACAGCACTGGAGGGTCACCCAGAGTCGAGGCAGGAGTCCACCCGGGGCCAGGCCAGTTGCCTGCAAACAGAGGAAGCAGCAGAGGCCCCGAGAGGCGGAGAGCACAGAGCCCAGGGAAGGAGGAAAGCAGAGCCCCTGCCCCATGTCCCAACGCTGTCCCATTCTCACGAGGCCCTCGTCCAGCCGACCGTCCTCACCCACCATCAGGCTGCTGGGGACCTGCCCTCGCAGCATCTCCCGACGACTGCCCCTCCTGCCCCGCCCTGCTCCAGGCCACTGCCATCTCTCTCCTGGATCGCTCCAGCACCGCCTCGCAGGCCCCTGCTCCCACTCCCTGACCTCGTTTCCGTCTACACTCCCCTCCTTAGTAACCTCATCCTGGGCCTTAACGCTACGAAGATGAAAGTGACTCCCAATCTGCATCTCCAGCCCAGACCTAGACCCTGAATGCCAGCGTCGTAGGCCGCCCTGCGGGCCCAGCGAGGCCACTGGGAGGCTCACACCACAGCCCTAGTCTTCCGCGGCTCCTGGCCTCCTTCCTTCCCGGCGCAGGCTAAACGCCTAAGGGTCGCTGACTCCCCCTCCGCACCCCACGCCTATCCCCCACAATCCTGCCCACTCTTCCTTCAAACTACATTCAGGCTCCGACCGTGTCTCCCCACCTCCACCGCGGCCACTGCGGCCAGGCCACCACCGTCCCTCAGCTGCACTAGTGTGGCAGCCTCCACACTGGAGTCCCGCTCCAGCCTGGAGCCCACACAGCAGCCGGTGACGCGAGACCGCAGCACTGTGGAGTTCAGAAGGCTCCGACTGCCTGTCCTTTCACTGAGAAGCCACTGCAAGTCCTCTGGCGGCCCAGCCAGCCCTGCGTGCCTGGCCCTCAGCTCCACCCCTCCCAGCTGCTCACTCTGGCCCAGTTCACTCCTCCAACACACCAAGCTGACCTCAGGGCCTTTGAACTTGCTGTTTTTTCTACTTGGAATGTCCTTCTTCCCAAAATATACACACAGCTGGCTTCCTCCCTTTGTGTCAGGTCCTCTTCCATTGACACTTTCTCAAAGATGTCTTATTTGACTCCTCCACCTAAAATGGTAGCTCTGTCCCTCTCCAGCCCTCCTCCCCTCAAGCTTATCATCAATATTTATTTTCTTATCATCCACCTTCCCCACTAGAACGTAAGCTCCATGAGGACAGGGCTTTTGAGGGGTTTGTTTACTGTTATAACAGCAGCACCTGAAACAGTGCTTGGCATGGAGTAAATATTCAATATCTGACGAATCAACAAATAAATGAATAAAACCGTGGAATCAGTTAGGATGTTGGTTCCAAGTAATAGAAAGCCTGATTCAACTTAAATGATACAAAAAGACTAATGATACAAATTAATGGCTTAAATGATGCAAAAAGATTTATTGTAAAGTCCAGAAGTAATCTCACTTCAGGTAAGGCCTGATCCAGCACTTCACCAGTATCACCAAGGACATTTCTGTCTTTCCAGTAGGGCTTCCAAGAAAATGGCTTCATCCTTGTGGTGCTAAGATCGCTGTCCACACAACCTGGATGCATGCTTCATAGTAATTATCATCCCTGCCATATATTAGGTATTTGCTCTCTGTCAGACCCTGCCTCCTGACAGTAACCCTGTGAGAGGAATAGCACTATACTCTCCATTTCACAGTGAAGAAACTGAGCCTCAGAGAGGTGAAGTCACATATCTAAAATCATACCACTCGTAAGTGGGTTAATAATGCTTTTATTTGCCCTCCTACCACTTCTGTAACAATCACAGAAATTTTAATACAGAGGAAACGATGCTGATAACAGCAGCTACCACGTACTCAGCCCGATGACGTGCCAGGATATCTTGCTAATGAAGTTAACTTCATTAACTTCTCTGTGCCCTCGTTTCCTCATCAGAATAATGGCAGTAACAACATTACCACACAGGCTGACCATGAGGATTAAATGAGCCAACACATAAAATGGTAAGATCTCAAAAAACGTTAGCTTGTTTCAGTCAGCTATTGCTGGATAACAAATTATCCCAAAACAGAGTGGCTTAAAACAGCAACCGTTTATTTGCTCTCGATTCTGTAACTTGGGCAAGGTGCAGAGGGCGAGGTGACTCGGGATGGCTTGTCTCTACTCCACGTTTTCAGCTGGGAACCAGGCTGGAATAGCCAGGACGGCATCACTCACGTCTGGCAGCTCAGCTGAAACAGCGGGACAGCTGGGGGCCGGCGGGGCGGCTCTCCTTCCACGTCTCTCTCAAGCCAGGTAGCTGGACGCCCTCACACAGCGGCCCAGGCCTCCCGGAGTGAGAGCAGGAGCTGCCAGGCCTCTTGTGGCCCGGGCCCCCAGCCTGCACAGCATCACTTCCACCACCTTCTACTGGTCCAAACAAATGACAGGGCAGCCCAGGCGAAAGGGGAGGGGACTCCACCTCCTGACGGCAGAAACAGCAAAGAGCGTGCGGCCTTCTTTAGTACCAGCTGTGTCAGTCTCATGCTAACAGCCTCGTCACGGGTCTCTACGTCAGTCCTTCAGCCCCTAAAGTTAACTCCATACGCAACAGCCAGAGGACCTTTCAGCACACCTAACTGAAAACGCCTCCTTCCACCGCCTAGAATTCCCTACAACCTCCACTCCCCAGGCGTAAGGACCCAAACTCCTTCAGCATCTGCGTGGTGCAGCCCTTGGCTCCCCCTCGGCCTCTAGGTGCCCCCCTGACCCTACACCCCGTTACCTCTTAATGGAGCTAAGGCCTATTCCTTCATCGCCTCAAACCTCACTTCCGGGGGCCACGTCAGACTTCCTGTCCAGCGTGTTCCTAGCGCCCTCCCCCTTTCTTTGTAATTTCATGTGTGTGTGATGAGCGCGTGATCTGAACCCCAGCCCGAGACCGAGAGCTCTCTGGGGACAGGGAAACCGTTTTGTTCTCTGCTGTGCTCCCAACGCTGAGCACAGAGCAGAGGCGAGATGAAATACTTGTTGAAGGTCTGAGACCTCAAAAAACTGGAAGGCAGCCCCTTAAAGTTCTGTGGAAAGAAGATCAACAGAGTCCCCAGGATGCCAGGTCAGGGGCTGTGCTCTGAAATCATCCATCCATCCATTCAACAAATAGTTACTGAGCCTCTGTGTGCCAAGAGCTCTCCTCGGTGTTGGAGATAAAGCATGAAGTAGTCAACAGCCCCTGCCCTCATGAAGCCTGTGGTCTGCTGGAGGAGAGGAGAGACAGACAATAAGTAAGACAGATAAATCAACTATATAGTGTGCTAAGTAATGATATGATTAGTGCTAAGAAAGAAGTTAATGGGAAGTTAACAGATGAATGTTAGTCGTACCATTACAGAAGGTGGTCAAGGAAGATCTCAAGGAGAAGGTGACATCTGAGAAAAGATCTAGAGAAGGTGAAGGGGAGCCTTGACTATTTGGGAGAAGAGTGCTCCAGGTAAAGAGAACAGCAAGCGCAAAGGCCCTGAGGCCAGAGTGGCTGGATCAGAGTGAACAAGGAGAGAGGAGTAGATGATGTCAGAGAGGTAACGGGAACAGATCACGCAGGGCCTTGAGGCCATGGAGAAGACTCTTGCATTCTCTCTCTGTGACATGGGGCCACATGAGTGTCCTGAACAGGGCAGAGATGTGACCTGATGCAGGTGTTCACAGCATCCCTCTGACTGCATGTGACAAACTGACTGTGAGGAACAAGGGGACCACCGAGGAGGCTGCCATGATGGTCTAGGCAGGAGATGAGGATGGACAGGACCAGGGTGACAAGAGTGAGCTGGGAGGAAATGTGCAGGTTCTGAATATACTCTGAAGGTATTGCTGATGGACCACACATGGTCATAAGACAAAGGAGAGTCAAGGACAACTCCAAAGCTTTTGGTCTGAGCAACGACAAGGATGGAAGTGGCATTTACTGAGAAGAACGTGGGAGAAACAGGTTTTGGGGAAAAGACCAGGAGTTCAGTTTGGCCAAAATAACTCTCAAGATCTCTCTGGACATCCAAACGGAGATGCAATGTAGGCTGTCAGTGAGCAGGTCTGGAAACAGAAACTGGCGATAAACACTTCCATGCTTATCCCACATTTCTTACAGGACCTACACGATTTGGCTCCTGCTGATGTCTTGAGGCTCATCTTGCACCCTGCTAAGTCCGTGGATCACACAGACACACACACACACACAAATCTTGAGCCCTCCACTTCCTAGCTATGTGATCTTGGGCAAGTTACTTAACTTTCTCTGCTCTCAGTATCCTCATCTGCAAAAGGGCGATCATAATGGTACCTGCCTCCTAGGAAAGTTCATTAAAAAAAATTTTTTTACTAAGTATCTCCAGTATGCCAGGCACTGTTCTAGGTGCCGGAAATATTCCTTTCCCGCCTCTCTCCGCCGCGTCCTTCCACACAGCCTGTCAGCTCGGCCTCTTGCCGAGGAGCCTGCCGCAGCCGCCACCCCGGGCTCCCGACCTAGTCTCTCTCCCCTCAATCCACTCCCAGATGGCAGCAAACTGGGCCAGGCCCCTTCCCTTTAGAAACCCTCCCGTGGCTCTTCACTGCCATCAGGACAAAGTCCAAGCCCTCTAAATGGCCAACAAAATCTTCCACGATCTCATTCATACAGAACTTCCAATAAGATCTCCACCGACACCAGATCACCTGCAGCTCCCATCCGCACCGCAGGCTGCTCCGCATCGCACCCCCGCCACCCCCGGACACCCCTCCGTCTTCGGCCTCTGCTCACAGCTCCCCTCCTCCGGGAGCTTCCCCACCGCGCGCGGTGCGGGGTCCCTCCGCGTCCCACGACGCGTCCGTTACCTCACACACGCAGGGAGGCAGCGGGGCCCTTGCCTGTCCCTCCTGTCGACCGGGCTTCCCGCGAGCCGGGCCAGAGCGGCTACCGATGCCTCTCGGAGCAGGGCCGCTTCCGGCCTCAGCGCCCACACTCCGCTCGGTACCCACGAACGCCGCCGGCCTGCTCTCCCGGCACGGCCCGGAGACCCCGCCCTCCGCACGCCACGAGAACGCGACACCCGAGCTGGCCAGAACCACCCAATCACGGCCTTCTCCTCCTCTACAGCCCGCCTCCTGCATCCGGGCCCCGGGCGGCTTCTGACCACTGATAGGCTGCCTGAGGGCCCGCCCCTAACACGTGGGCGCGAAGAATTCTGGTCTTTGTAGTCCCCAAACGAAGGGCCAGAAAGCCACTGCTAGGCGGAACTCCGTTTCCCAAGCAGCGACGCACCCCGATGCTAGGAGATCGTGCCCTTTGAATCAGGCAGCTCTGGATTGGCCGGTTGGGAGACAGAAGTTTCTGAATTGCCATTGAAACAGGCCCACTTACCTGCAACCTTGGGAATATCTTTTTGCCTACGAGTCTCGTGCTTCGCAATGGTTCCAAAGGTGAGACCAGACGTGTGGGGTGTAAGGTCTGTGCCCATGGCCTGCCTGCCGTTCCCCAGATGGCACCACTGAGGCCTGCTATGTGCATTCAGCACCTTCTGGATGTCTGCCTGGCATAAGGGACACTCCTGTGCAGACTCTGTGGAAGCCCTGGCTTATTAGGGTAGAACCTGATGTTTCCCAGAGACAGGCCAGAGCTGGGCCTTTACCGTTTCGGGGTCTCAGTTGACCCTGGAAAAAGCAAATGTGGGCTAGGGTCCTCTCCAGGATCTCTGTCCAGGACTCCACAGACCCCAGACCTGCCGCAGCCCCGTTTCTGCACCAACAGCCATCACTTCCTCAGGGACGCGTCCCACACGACCAAGCTCTTCCAGCACCCCTTCCCAAATACCGTTCCCTGCCGTGCCTCTGAGGGCCAGGTGAGGGGGGCCGAGGGCCTGCAAACGCTCAGGCGGGCATGTGAGAAAGCTCTTTACTGGGGGGTACAGCAAGGAGGAGCAAGGCCATCTCCCCCTACCTGCCCCCACCCCCTCCTAGGGCCCTTGGGTGAGGGGGGTCTCCCCTCACTGGACCACCACTGTCTTTGGTACAATAAATAGAAAACAAGGGGGGAAGGGGGCTAAGGGTCCAGTCCTTAGTGGGGAGGGTGCGCCTAAACCCCTCTCCTTGACCCCCTGCCCCAGGCCCCAATCAGTGCAGGCCTCACCCACCCCAGCTGGGTAGCAGCAATTCCAGTCAAGGGGAGAGATGAGGATGGGAGCCCAGGGCCCCCAGATGGGGGGGTATGGCTTCAGGAGGGGCCCCAGGGAGGGGGCAGGGTCATGAGCTGGCTGCTGTGCTCTGGGGTACACCACGGAGGCCCAAGCGAGGCCCCAGAGTGGCAGGGTCATCAGGGGGTGGGAGGGGTGGACGACCTCCTGTCATCCGAGTCCGGAGGGCTGAGGCAGCCGGGTGCTGAGGGGCAGGCGCTGGGTGAGGCGGGGAGCAGTCCGGAGGGCCGCCCACCAGGCTCACATCCATCAGCTCTGGGGGTGGTGGTGAGGTTGGTGATGGGGGACGGCCAAGGCATCGGGGTTGGGGGGGTAACTGGGCCCCGGCCCCGGGCAGTGAGGAGGCGGAGGCAGGGGCCTGATGCGTCTTGTGGGGCACGTCACCTCCTGCCCAGGGGCGCAGCGGCTGGGAGGCTGGGACCTAAAGGAACAGAGGAACAAGGAGTGGGTGATGGAGACCCGGGTCCTGAAGCCCTAGACACCCTGCCACCCACCTTCACAGTCCCCAAGGCCCCAGTACCTGGGGGCTGTTCATCTCACAGTCAGTGATGGGGGGCCCAGGGCCCCCACAGTATCGGTTACTGTAGCGGTAGGTCCGGTTGTCACTGGAGGAGCCGCTGGAGCCTCCTGGAAGTGCCAGAGGAGGAGAGAAGAGGCTGTAGGTGAGGAGAGGCCTCTGGGTTTTTGGGTGGCTGAGTCTGGTATGGCCCAGGCCCAGGTTTGGGCTTTGGGATGAGTGCTCATTTGAAGGTTTGTGCTCAATTTTGAGATCAGGGGTCAGAGTTTGGTTTTGGATGTCAGAGTCAGAACCAGTTTTAGAGGCCTGAGCCCAAGCCCGTCGGAGCTCTCCTGCCTCACTCATTTTGGAATTCAGAGCATACAGTTTCAAAGCAAGTCCCCCAGATCAAGGCCAACTAGAGCTGCCCCCACGCCCTGTTCTGCCCCACCTGGCACTGGGCACCCACCAGAGCTGGAGATGGAGCTGGCGGTGCTGGAGGAGGGGCAGGTGTCGAGGGGCGCGGGCGAGGTGGAGGCACTGCTGCCTGCCGGGCCCGTGTTGGTGGCCTCATCAGCCGTGCGGCGGAAGAAGCCGTGCTGCAGAGCCCCCAGCGGGCTGATGCGGGCAGCGGGCTCATACTCCAGCATGCGCAGCACCAGGTCCTGGAAGCGGAGGTAGTCGGCGGGGCTGTGGCCCGGCTCCCCCGCCCGCCGGCCCCCGGGCCCGCCCGTCTGCACGCCCAGCACCTCCTGCAGCCGCCGTGTCCCGGGGCCCTGGTAATCCTGGCAGGGAGGGGGGGGGAGGGGGGGCAAGAGAGTGGCCGTCAGTGGGCGGGAGGGGCAGGGAGACACACACGGGGAAACAGAGGCACAAGAGAGAAAGTGGAAAGAGAAAAGCTAAGAAGAGCTGTGGGGTGCGTAGGAGAGAGGGGGTGGGCTGGGGAGGAAGGAAAGGACAGACAAGGGGGAGAGGAAGGAAGGGAAAGACACAAGGGAGAGGAAGCAGGGGGAGAAGGAGGCCCAAGTGTGAGAGAGTGAGGGGCCACCGGGGTGGGAGGAGCGGCGTGGGGCAGGGGCCGCACCTTCCTGAGTTCCTTTGTCCTTCGTAGGGTCCAGCCACCCCCAGGTAGCCGTTCAAAGTACTTGCGAGCCTTGGGCGCCTGGTCCAGCATGGGGGCTGGTGGGATGCCCAGCACCTCCACAATCCGGCTCATCTGGTCCACCTGCGAGCGGGCGGGCAGGCTCAGCAGGCTGCCAGGCGTCCACCGCCTCGGCGCACCCCCACCCCCCGAGAGCACACCTCATTGGAGCCACTGAAGAGGGGCTCTCCGGTGTGCATCTCCACTAGGATGCAGCCCAGGGACCACATGTCGATGGCCAGGTCATAGGGTGTGCCCAGGAGCACCTCAGGCGACCGGTAGAAGCGGCTCTGGATGTACTGGTAGATCTGGGGGAGGAGGGCAGGAGTCAGAGGTCCTGGTCTCCCCTACTGCTGCCACCGACACCCCCAGGCTAGGACGAGCCTCCTGCCTCCAAAACCTCGGATGGGGCTCCAAACCCTGAGAACAGCGCCAGCTTTTCAGGAGCCACCACCACCATCTTAGTTATCGGTCTCAGGAGTCTGCTGGCCTCGTCTGACCCTGATCTCCATCCCCAGGCTTGACCCTGGGCCCCTCTTGGTCACCAGCGGCTGGCAGTCTGCAGGCCCAGGCCCTTCTCGCCCTCCCAATCCAGACCCTCTTCAAGCCACTACCAGCGTTATCCAATGCCAGCTGACATGAAGCTGCAGCGTTCCCCGCCCATCCCCAGCTTTAAGAGAACGGGGTGGACAAAACTGAGCCAAGTGCCACCCAAGGCTCAAAGCCAGCCCAGCTTCCCCCTGCCCACAGCTGGCAGCCTCAGCTGCACCCTTCTCTTTCCTCTGGGCAGGATTCCTTGCGGCCCTCTCCTTCACCCGCCTCACCCACCGGCCCCACCCTCGCCACCCGCGACACCCCATCCCAAGCACCATCCCTCAGGCATCAGCCACTCGAGGCTGCACCCGACAGTCCCATCGCAGCCTAGCCCACCCCCGGGCCCCGCCGCCCCGCCGCTAGCCCCGCCCCGCGCAGGGCCGCACCCGCTGGCCGAGCTGGCAGGAGCTGCCGAAGTCCACGATCTTGATGGCGCTCCGCTTGGGGTTGCAGAGCAGGATGTTCTCGGGCTTGAGGTCGCAGTGGATGATGCTGAGCTCGGGCGTGGCCAGGAAGAGCAGCGCCGTGCAGAGCTGCTGCGCCAGCTTCCGCGTCAGGTTCAGCGACACGCCGCGGAAGTGCGTGTTGCGCAGGAGGTCGTACAGGTTGTAGGAGAGCAGCTCGAACACCAGGCACAGGTGGTTCCGGAACATGAAGTGCCGCTTCAGGTGCACTGCGGGGAGGGGACGGAAAGGGCCCGAGGAGAGGAAACCGGGGCTCAGAGAGGGCCAGTGGTGGCCCGGGGTACACAGTAATAAGGGGAGAGGCTGGAAGCGGCCTGTGTCTCTGCCTGTCAGCACTGGCCAAATTGTGGTGGGCTAGTCAGGATGTTTTTATGTGGTCTGTAACTTGATTCACACCAAGAAAAAGTTTGTTTTTTGATTTTTTTGCTGAGGAAAATTCGCCCTGAGCTAACATCTCTGCCAATCCTCTGCTATTTTGTATGTGGGCTGCCACCACAGTATGGCTGTGCGAGTGGTGTAGGTCTGCTCCCGGGAACCAAACCTGGGCTGCTGGAGTGGAGCATGCCGAACTTAACCACTATGCCACCAGGCCAGCCCCCTGACTGATTTTCTTGATTAAGAAAAGTTAATTCTTTTCAAGTCTCCATCAAACTTTCTGATTGAACCAGAAAGTTTCCATTTGGTGCTGCAGGCTCTTTCACACCATTCTACACTTCCTCATTTAATTTGATCACATGGTGTTAGTCTCGGTTCTGTTTATTTTTGTGGTGAAAGAGACGTTTTCCGTTTATGCTAAGGATGTATATTCGAAGAAACGCACTCTTTAAATCCACTTGCTTTTTCTACGAGGAATCAGCGGAGGAGAGAGGAAGACCACGGCCCAGGTGTCAAGAGGAAAGGCTCTGGGGCCCACTGCTGGCTCAGACTATGCTCCACCGAGTACAAACTCTGCCACCTTAGGCAAGGACGGCACCTGAATGCCCCCCTTTCTTAGTTTCCAAGCTGTGGACAGTGATGCCCC
The DNA here is from genome assembly GCF_021613505.1 of Equus quagga. Lineage (NCBI taxonomy): Eukaryota > Metazoa > Chordata > Mammalia > Perissodactyla > Equidae > Equus > Equus quagga. The sequence goes on along the minus strand of NC_060279.1, from coordinate 97,651,378 downwards.
TCCCGCTGCGGGGCCGTGGCGAGGCTTCAACTAATGGAGGTGTGTGAAGTGCTTACAATGAGCCTGACCCTTCGTGAGCACCCGCTAAACTCGGACCAGCAGCATCATGTGCGTAGAGCAAAAATCACGGAAAAGGCAGGAGACGCACTGATGTCAGGGGACACCAGCCCCTCCCGGACGGGGGGTGTCCCATCCCTGAGCGGGTCCGCTGCCGCGGGCCTCACCTATGTAGTACTTCATCTCCGTGTCGTGCCGGTTCATCAGCTCCAGCAGCCGCAGCTCGATCTGGGCCTGGTTCAGGAAGGCCTTTTTGTTCTTGATGATCTTGATGGCCACCAGCTCCTGGGTCTGGTGATCATAGGCTTTCACCACCTGCCGGAGCGGGGCACATCACAGAGTGGGGGGAGGAGGAGGAGCGGGACAGAGCCAGGCGCCACTCTTCTCCCCCCAGCCAAGGTGAACCCCCAGTATCACTAACAGTAATTCAAAACTGAGTGCCCACCAACAGCCAGGCACTAGTGTAAGCAGTGGACGTGAGATAATAGCATCTAATGTGAGAGTCCTGTTATTTGCTCTGTTCTACAGAGAAGGAAACTGAGGCACAGGGAAACCTAGTGACTAGGCTAGGGTGAGTGGCCCAGCACAGAACTGGAAGCTGCTGAAGCCCTGGCTGTGGGTCGATGTCAGTGGGTGCCCGTGTCCCCAGTCCCTGGCTCAGGGTGGGGGAGGGCGTCCCGCACCTGGCCGAAGGAGCCTTTGCCAATGAGTGAGTCAATCTCATAGCGCTCCAGCCAGCGCTCGCCACTGCGCACGATGTAGTCGTGGTTGTCGTCGTCATAGCCGTGGTTCAGGACCTTCTTCTCCTTCTTGGTGCTCGAGTCCTGAGGCGGTGCCTGCTGGGCCCGCCGCTTCTTCTTTGCGTAGTATACCTGCCCAGCCAGCCGGCCGGGAGATGGGGTCTGGTGAGTGGCCTGTCCCAGCAGCCAGGTCCCCTCAGCACCAGCCCGGGTCCCCCACCGCCTGCCCACCTCATTGATGTGCTTGTAGGTCTTGATGAGGTCCACGGAGAGCTTGCGCAGTGGGGCCGAGGTCGCGTCCCGGAAGGCCAGGGGCAGCCTCCGCGGCAGCAGCCGCACATCAGGCAATACCTGGGGGCGGGGTGTGGGTGGGCACTGAGGACGGCCTTTGCCTCCCACCTCAAGGGGGAGAACTCTGGGCGGCGGGCTCATCATTAGTGCGCACACATTTACGTGGTCACTGTCTCACAACCCAACTAGAACGTACACTCCCCAGTGGCAGAGATTGATCTTGTTCTTGCTGGAGCTCCAGCGCCTGGAGCAGGGCCTGGCACACAGTGGGTCCATGGGAGATCTGCTGAGCGACTGAAGGAGTGCGCTGTTTACCCCTGACCTTTCCTCCTTCACCACACCTTCACTCCTTTCAGAACCTCAGTGGGAGAGATCAGAGAGGAAACCTGGGCTCTGCCCCTCCAGATCCTTTGGCTTGAGACTGTCCATTTGGGGTATCGCATCTTGAGGACCCCCTATCTTGGGGGCCTTCCCAACCCTTGCGCTCACCTCCTCTGTGCATCTTTGCGAGTGTGTGCACCCAAGTCTTGGATCTGGATCCAGCAGCCTGGACCTCCCGCTCCCTCCCGCTTCAGGCTGTGCATTTCAGAGGCTTAGGGATCTCCCCCCTTGAGGATCTTTACCCTGTACCCTTGGCTCTGCTGGCTCTGAGGCCCCTCAGGCTCAGCCTTCCTCCCTCTCATGCCCTCCAGATCTTCCACTCTGGACTTGTTTTGCTTAGTGCACATTTATTGAGTGTCTACTATGTGCCAGGCACTGTCCTCAGCATTGCACAGGCATTTCGGTAACTCATTTCCTCCTCACAACCCTGGGAGGCAGGTATCCTTGGCCCCATTTTAGAGAACAGCAAACTGAAGCGCGGAGAACCACAGCAGTTTAGCACCAGGTCAGGATTTGAACCCAGGCTCTCCAAACCCTGCCTCTGCCAGCCACTCCTCTGTTACCTCCCACCCCCATAGGGCCCTGCATGTCCCCAGAAGATGTCCTGGGCAACCACATTATCTTCTGGCCCCAAGACCCGTCTATCCCCTGTCTCCCCCTGCCCCAGGCAGGTGATGAGCCAGCCAACCGCGTACCTGCGTGTGCTCCTGGGGCCCCGGGAAGCCAGAGAAGGGACCATGGCCTGGTGGGACGGCCATGGTGGGCTCAGAGGGCCGCAAGGGAGCGAGGCCTGGAGCGGGAGCCCGGCCGGGGGGCGCCTTCTCGCATCCTGCACCTCGGCTGCCACCGCCGCTGAGACCTGAGAGCAGGCGGGAGGCGGGGGCACAACAGAGAAGAAGGGGATGCGTGGGACAGTGCCAGGCGGGAAAGAGGTGGACATTAGAGAGAAGGCAGGGTACAGAGGGAGGATAAAAAGGGTGCAATGGAGCAACAGGTGGCAAAGAAGAGAGGGGACAGAGAGAAGCGGCGGCGGGGGGCGGGGAAGGGGAGGAGGGACACAGCGGAATACCTCAACAAATGATTACCAGATAAATGAAGTAGGTGGCACCAAGAGGGGAACATGTGAAGGGAACGATGGGGAGCCAGGCAGGGGTGTGGGTCATGGCAGGAAAGGACAGAATGACACCAAGAATTGGGGGAAGGAAGAGGAGAAAAAGATAGAAACCACACATGGTATAGGGAGAAGGGCTCACTCTTTTCTTCCCATGTCTACTCCTGGCCCTTCCCAGGGCCCCTCACACTAAATGCTGCCCTCCCGCAGTCCCCCCTGAACCTCAGAATCTCATCTCTTGTCACAGTAAGGTCCCTCCATTTCAAGATCTACCCTTCCCAGTATGTGCCCCAAACCGGAGAACTCTAGGATCCCCCAGGCCACATGAGAGTCCTCTGGGCCCCCTCCAAACCACATCAGGGTCCTTGAGGACCTCCTGACCAGACCAAGGTTATCTGAGAACTCCTCATATATCAGAGTGCCACCGCCACGGCACTCTCATCCACCAGAGCACACTACTCCCAGGGAACTCTCCCCATATCACGCCAAGACCTCTTCAGTATCTCACTTCCTCCCATATCGGGGACCACCCCTTCAGGTAGAGTCCCCATACCGTATTCCAGTTCCCCCAGCCACATCAGGGACCTTCCTCATATTACTCCAAGGTCCACCTCCCACTCAAGGCCCACTCTTCCAGATGGGCGCAAAGGGGAGGCGTCTCTTCCCATGGTTTAGAGCAATCGGCCTTCTCTCCCCTACACTGGACTCTCCTCCCCTCCCCACCATCCAATATGCCTACCGGAGCCCTTTCTCCAGTCACTTCTCTCTACACCAGGGTCAATCCACAACTGTGCCCATTCCTAGAAGGCGTCCCTAGCCAAATTCCCAAAATATCACAGAGTTCTCCCCTCCAGAGTATCGGCCACACGAAAATCCTCTCCCCACGGGCCTTCTCCCATGGCAACCCTCTTCTGTGCCAAGCCTTCCCACTCCACGACCCTTCCTCTCTCTTGGAGCTCCCCCCCAAAACCACCTCTTCCTCGGGGCCCTCCCACACCAGGACCGTCTCTCCCAGCCGCCACCCCCTACCCGGGTCAGGGCTGGCGCGGGGCCCACGGGGGGCTGGGGCGCGGTGGGGCCCCCAGTGGGGTGGGCGAGCGGCCAGCATGGCGACGGTGGCGGCGGTGCGGAGACGGCCGCCTGTCCCGGCCCGGCCGGCCCGGCAAGCCCCGCGGCGGGGAGGGCAAGCGGGACAGGCGGCCCGGTGGGTGACAACAGCAGCCGCCGCCGCCGGGGGCGGGGAGAGGAGGGGACGAGGGTCAGCCCGGGGCACGCGGGGGAAGGAGAAAGCAGGTGGACGGGGGAGGGGCGGCTTAACCCTCGCCCCGCCGGCCCCGCCCCGCCCCGCGCAGCCACCCGCCCCCGGGGACCCCGGCGTCCCGCCCCCCACCCTAGAGGCCCGCCCCAGCCCGCGGAGCCCAGGCGGGCGGGGCCCGACTGAGTTTGGCAGTCCGCACCTGCCATGGCAACAACCGTGCCATTGGCCGCTGCTACCAAGAGCTCAGCCAATCACAGCTCAGGACAGCTGTTGCTAGGCGACGACGAAGCGGCCGGCGGAGCCGAGCCCAAACAAAGGGCGGGAGCGGGGCCTCGCTCCCCCCCCTCCCGGCCTCCCTCCTAGGACTGCTCCCTCGGGCTCGGCCCCTTCCAGGAATCCGACTATGAATAGCCAGCACGGCCTGCACTTGCCCGCCACCCCCCTCCTCTCCTCCCTCGGCCTCGTGCTAAGTCTCGCGGCGACGCGGGCAGGGCGGGTCCCATACTGCCCCCGTCCCCGCGAGCGCGTGCCGCCCCGCCCGCAGCCGCGTCGTTACCTGAGGGCGCGGGCAAGGGGACTCAAACTGCTCGGGGAGCCCGAGCTCAGACCTGCCCACGGGCTGAAGGTATCCGGCGGACGCGGCGAGCCAGGGCCCCGATTACCCAGTAATGCAACCAGCAAAATGGCGACCACAACAAACCGGCCCCCCCCCCCCGGCCCCCCCCCCCCCCCCCCCCCCATCTGTCCCTCTCACGTGACCCAGGGCAACACTACGCGCCTGCGCCCAGCGGAGCTTACCGGTGGACATGCGCAGTGAGCTACCAACCCCGCCCAAGCGCCGAAATCCGGGTTGCGGCTGCGCAAATGTCAGCTAAGAAAGGAGCATGCGCCGTGTGACCAGAGGAACAAATCCTCCCCACCACCGCGCAAGTGGACCAAAGGCGCATGCGCCATGTCTCTAGCGGTCGCCAAGCAATCAGCGGCAGACAGTGCGACGGAGGAGTCTTTTAATAGAAAAACACACGCGGGACAGTAGCAACACAATTTCGCAGTCCAGGCGGCGCCGGGCTTCAGTTCTTCACCTTTGGGGGTGGCCTGCGAGAGGAAGGAGACGAGGGGATCAGAGTCCCTCCCCACTTTGGGGCAACGCTAACAGGACCCGCGCGGCTCCGGGCGGGCGCCTCCCGGCCCCTACTCACCTGTACACGCCCACGACCACGGCGTGGTCTCTCTCGTAGGGCTCCAGCGTCAGCTGCTCCTGGGGCTTCATGTTCTCCTGCTGCATCTTCTTCACCTCCGAGGCAAACACGGCCTCGGCCGAGGCGGTGGAGTCGATGCAGTTGGCCTGCGGAGGACAGGGGATCTCAAGTCTGCAGCGAGCCTTCGGGCCGCTTCCCCTTTTTTGTGCTCTTTAAACCAGACGTATTTGTTTTTATTGGCAACTCAGTGAAACTCAGGCTTTGGAAATGTAGGGATAGACTTCCTGAGAGGAGTTTTCGGTTTGGTTTGGATTTCGAATAGGAAGCTTCAACAGAGCCCTGTTTACGTGAAAGCCAGTGTTTAAACTGTACACCCAGAGGTTTTTCTTCTACTTCCTCTTAAACAAGCGTAACAATGCAGCTGAGAATACCAGAACAAATGTAGCAAAAGGCTAACACACGCTGAGAATCCGGGTGAAGGATACACAGCAGAGGCCTCTGTATTTCAAGATAAAACGGTTTTAAAATGCACCTAACGTTTATCCAGGATTTATTTGACACCAGGCTCTGCTTAAAACACTTCCTATATATTGATAATTTTTTTTTTTTGAGGAAGATTAGCCCTGAGCTAACATCTCTGCCACCAATCCTTTTTTCTTTTTTGCTGGGGAAGATTGGCCCTGAGCTACTATCTGTGCCCATCTTCCTCTACTTTATAAGTGGGACACCTGCCACAATACAACTTGATAAATGGTGCATAGGTCCATGCCGGGGATCTGAACCAGTGAACCCTGGGCCACCAAAGCAGAGCATGTGAACTTAACCACTCTGCCACAGGGCCGGCCCCCCTATATATTGATAAATTTAGTCAATATATAGGATTAAATTTATCAACACTAAAAGAGATAGGACTAATATTTCTGTTTGACAAGTAAAGAAACAGGCAACATAGCTTGTCTTACTCAAAGTCACTTAATTCAAGCTGGTGTGCGACATTAGCTGGCCAGACTTTGCAATCATTCCCTTGGCCACTGCATTCTACTGCATTTTAAAATCTGCAGCTTTTCAGTTTTGCAGACATTTTTCATCACACGCTATTTGATTTGGGGCAGAGGTGGCTTGTAGGGAGCTGGGGAGGGGTAGAGGCCTAGAACAGACTGCCTGGATTGTGGGGGATGGAGGCCCCCTTGTTTTGACTGGCTGCTTGGCAGTCACAGAGAGAGAAGATACTAGCACCCCATTGTGGACCCCGCACCTTAATGGAAATGACAAAGTGGCCGCCGTTACGTAGGAAGGTGTGGGCATTCAGGGCTACGATCCGGGTCTGGTCTGGCTGGGCCACGTCGGCAAAGATCACATCCACCATCGCTGGGGAGGAAAAAGCGGCAGTTGGAACCCACATCCACTGCATCTTCCCAGCTCCTCCCAGGGGCCTGCGCGCCTTCACCAGCAGGTTTCTGGCAGTCTCCCTGCCTCCAGTCTCACTTCCCCCCGCTGATCCCCCTCCCTCCATGGTGCCAAGATGGGTCTAAAACCCACAGTCACACCATCCATCCACTCCTCTTGTAAACCATGTTTGCCACCTACTCTGTGGCCAGCCCTGGGCTGGGCGTGGGGAACACAGAGACGAGTCAGACCCGGACCCTGCCCTCGAGATGCTCCCGGGTCTGGGGGGGAGACAGGCACATCATCAAAAAGGCAAGTAAAGGTGAGCACTTAGAGGCAAGAGCGTCTGCAGGTTTGTCAAATGCAAACAAGTTGCAGGACAAAGGATACGGGATGAGGGCATGAAAAAACTCACAGAAAAACCGGCGGAATGCAAAGTAACATTTTTAAGACTGTGATTAAAAAAAATAACAACTTAAAAAAATGAAAAGACAATGTAATGAAAACGGACTTCTCAAAACTGGGAAAAGCAGACAGCAAATGGTTCGTATCAGTCCCCTCTGGGGGTGGATTATAAGGCGTTCCATTTTTACATTATGCTTTTGAATTTTTAAAAGTCATTAATATTCACCTGGGCCCCTCTGGGCCTCAGGCTCTGCTTTCTGGGTATGAGCTCCCCAGGTGATGAGGGGGACCGCTGAAGGAGGCTTTCACACTTAAGCCAGTGTAAAAAGGACCACGTTTTGGAGGGAGGCAGGAAGTACAGGGGGCCTAGGGAGAGGGGCAGGAGACCGGAGGAAAGGAGGCTGGCCCTCTGAGGGCGCGAGACCCCCAAGACCCTGAAGTGGGAAGTGGGACCTCACCTGGCTCCCCCTACCCTTCTCCACACTGCAGGCTCATCCACTCCAGGGCCATCCGAGTCAGGGCTCCCGCGGCCTCTTCCAGGGAGCCCGGAGCAGCCTGTCCTACCCTACCTGGGCCACCCCTAGACCCCTCACCGATGAGCATGCGGTATTTGTGCGGGTGCCGAGCATCTTCAATGACAGGAATGATGTTGGTCCTCTTCTTGGCCAAGTTAATGAGGTCACGGCCGGAGCGGTGGGAGAACTCAACTGCGTAGACCAGACCGTCCTAAAAGAAATCAAATAACAACGACAATGACACCAGTCCTCATGTACGGAGCATCTACTTTGGGGCCATACACACTGCACACGGCATCTCTTCCAATCCCCAAATCAAAATCCCACCGTTTAACCACTATCGTTATGTCCATTTTACAGAGGAACACACTGAGGCCCAGTGATGGGAAGTCACTCAAAGAGGGCGACCAAATCAAACAGCGTGAGATCTAGCCTCTCAGCACTGGGCCCCGCTAACACTAGTCACCTCGATGCCCACGCCCCTTCCCTCGAGGCCAAGAACTCAGGAGTGAGCTGAATCAGGCTTCGGAGACCACGTGGTTCAAGCTGCTCCTTTCACTCAGAGGGAAGGGCCTGGCTCCAAGCCACGCAGCGCAGAGAAGCAGCCAGGGCCTTTCCCTCCCTGCCACCTCGCCACCCGCCCATACTCACCCCCACCCCGACCCCTCCCCGTCCACTCACTGGGCCGACGATGTCAGAGACGTGCGAGACTGTGGTGCCCGAGGCAGCCCCGAGGTAGAGCACCTTGGCCCCCGGCTTGATGTGGATCTGGTCCACGCCGCCCAGGATCGCTGCCGCCAGCTTGGAGCGGAAGGGGTTCCAGGCACGGTACTCGATTTTGTCATCTCCCTCCTGGGCCCAGAGAGATGGGGATGGAAGTCAGGGCGGGGCTCTTCTGCAAGACCCCATCGCCCTTAACCCTCGGGCCCTCAAAAGGGACCGGGCGCTCAATCATTGAACAAGAAATGAACGTGGGTATATAGCAGTGACCACAATGGATGCAGTGCCTGCCCTCTCACGGAGGTGAGTGACTTGGGGAGAAGGGGCCGTGACAGACAGTGAACAGAGACAAGATCATACCAGGTAATGGCAAGACCCATGCCCTTTTCACCAGGCAGCCGCTGTGCTGGCGCATCCGTGCCAGGCCCTACGCTAGGCACTGGGGACACGCAGCGAACAGGGCAAAGTTTCTGCCCTCAAGCAGTAAGTGCACACGGAACTGCGTGACACGGCCAGCACAGGAGCCAGTGACAGGCACGAGGAGAAAAGAGCAAGCCGGAGGCAGACCTGGAGCAGACCTGAAGGAGGGGAGGGGCCACTCAAGTCACCGGGGGAAGCACATGCCAGGTGCAGAAAGGCCCCGAGGCACGAGGGTGCCCGGTCCTAAGGAAAACGATGCAGGCTAAGAGGGCGGAGTGTGGTGGTGAGGGCTGCTTTCCACAGACAGGGTGGCACACGGTGGCCTCGGGAGAAAGACAAGGCCAGGGAGTGGGGAGGGGAGCAGAACCCGCAGGGCCTTCCAGGCCACACTGAGGACTTGGGACTTTAACCTGAAGGCGCTGGGGAGGGGAGCGCACAATCTGACTTATGTATGGAGAGGTCCCCTGACTGTCATGTGTGGGACACATGCTGGGGGCAGAGAGAGCAGACTGTGGGTTACGCCATCAGCTGGGGCCCTGTGGCTTGGACGGGGTGCCAGTCTCACCGAAATCGAGACTCTTTTCTCTCCATAAACTGATTCTCCAGGGACCAGATTCTTGGTGACTAGTGCATCCTCCTTTCCTCGACAGATGAAGACTCCTGAGTGAGGGGACCAGTGCAGGGGTGAAGACTCTGGCCACAGCCCACCCCACCTCGCCCCACCCCACCCCTCCCCTCAGTGGGTCCCCCGCCTTCCTCACTCACCCTCATGCCGATGAGGTTCCACCATCACATTCTTCCCGGACTGGTTTCCTCTTTTTCCTCCCCGGCCACGACCCCGGTTGCCCCCAGGATGGAACCCTCCACCTACCAGGCAGAGATGCAGTGAGAGAGGGAGACCCCACATCTCTTCCCTCCCGGCTCCCCCTGCCCAGGCCTCGTCCATCCCATTGCCCCAACCCCATTGAGTACCTCTTCCACCTCCTCCTCCTCCTCCTCCTCCTCGGCCACGGCCCCTAAAGCCTCCGCCTCGACCTCGGCCCCCACCAAAGCCTCCTCGGCCTCCGCCACGACCACCGCGGTCACCAAAGCCCCCTCGGCCACCGAAGCCACCCCCACGGGGGCTGAAACCTGTGGGGGAAACAGAAACAGGAATCAGGGCAACGAAGCTGGAAAAGTTACTCGTGCACCTCGTCATTCCGTTCGGGGGAGAAACTGGAGAAACGTGTGCAGCAGCAGACGTGTCCACTGGCACGAGAACTCAGGGCTCGCCTGAATGTCCACCGGCAGGACGGACAAACGCTATGGGGAAGACTCCTAGTCAACAGTGGGAAAGATCAACAGTCACAAGAGATAAATCTCAGAATCGTGACGTTCACTGAAAAGGCAAGTCCGAGAAAACCACGCCACACTCCCCCCAAATAGAGGCAAGGGAATGATAACGGTGAAACTCAGGACCTCGGGGGTTGGGAGGGAGGAATGACGGGCTTACGACAGGGGAGGAGCATACAGGTAGATGAAAGTTACTGTCAGTATCCTGCTTTCCTTGGAGAGCAGAGTCACGGAAGTCATCCTATTTTCAATATTGATTAGTCTGGAGAAGAGTGAACAGTGCGTGTGTGCATGCAGCATGGCAGGAGGGTCCCCCAGACTCTGGAAACATCCGCGTGCCCTCCCACTCCTGACCTCGTGCCTGGAAGAAAAGCGCCCACTCCCCAAAGAGAGGGGAGTCTGGCAAGACCTCTTTCCTTCTAACTGATCTTCCAGCTCAGGGGAAAAACAAGAAAACACCCCGAACTGCCCCTCACAGATGGACAACAGTTCTTAAGCAGTTTACGGCTTGTCAACATGATGGAAAGTTTAAGGAAAACAAGAGATTCAGAGAGACTTTATTCTCATCACTTCAGGAGAGAGGAGACACTGTTCACTGCCCTGAGCACCAAACAATGCTGGAAGCAGACGGAATTCTCCTGGGGCTGAGAGAGTCAATATTTGACTTTCTGTGTGGGCTTCAACAGCTCTGCAGCACGGTTCAGAAAGATCACGGGAGTTACAAAGCAAGTTAGCGTGCAGATTAGTGATGTTGAAAATGATCTCACTTGCTGTAAACTACTCAGCAGCAAACAGGCTGCAGTTTTTCTAAAGGTGCATTATATGCACTCTGTGGAAGTTTCATGCCTCTCAACGGCGTTCAGGAAGGAACGGGAGAACTAATCGCTAGTCCCAGTGTAATCGGTAAAAATGAACAGTTTCAAACTCCTCCGTGTAACCAAGCGCTGTTTCCCGCGACCGGCTCCTCTGCACAGCCTGCCGTCCAGAGCAACTGGGGATGGAGCTTCTTAAAGCAGCAAATCCGATCTCAGCACCCCTGCCCGAAGCCCTTCCCTGGTTTTCCATCACATTCACAATCAACTCAGGATTCCTTTCTCTGGCTTCCAAAGCCCGAAATCGGCGGCTCTCCCCTTTGGCTAATCCAGACAACCGAGAGATTCCGATTTAATTGTCTCGGGTGGGCCTGGGGCTTCTCCAAGTTCCTCCAGTTATTCTACCATGTAGTCCGCCATCACAAGGCTCCAGCTTCCGCTGACTTCTGACCTCGGGCCCCAGGCTCTTCCTCCCCAAGAACAACCACGCTCTCCGGCTTCTAAACCTTGAACATCTGCTGCTCCCCCTAGCTGGCTCCCGTGGACATCTGCTAGGCCCGCCCCTCCTTCCCTGCACTCAGGTCTCTGATTCAATGTTCCTTCCTCAGCAGGGCCTCCTCGGGCTGCATCGCCTTTCTTTTCTTCCTGTCAACAGCCATCCATGCATTTTTCGTATTGTCACTGCCTACCTCCCCCGCTAGAATCAAGCTCCAAAGGGACAGGGATGTTGAACTGTTTTGGTCACCACTGCATCCCCAGCATCCTGCACAACACCTGACACCAAGTATGGGCTCAGTAACGATTCCAAGAGCTGTCCGCTGATGACCCTTAAACCCCTGGGCTCCGCTCGTGGAGAAAGCAGCCTCTCTGTTCATTCAGAAAGCGGGTGATCGGAAGGTGACGAGAGCCCGGGTCCTTCCTCTCGAGCAGCTCTTGGAGCCCATAGGAGAGGTGGCCACGCCATTCCCGACCCTAGGGAGCAGGGAAGGTCCCTGGGAGTCGTGACAGCTTTACCTGAAAGAGGAAGATACGGAGGTAACACGGTGCCCACCTCACGGAGTTGTCAAGATTAAGTGACTTCATACACACAAGGCGCTTCACTTACTACACTGCCTGGCACACAGTTTGATATTATCATTCAAACTCAGGGTAACAGTCGCCCCTCCCTCCTACTCGGGGAGAAACCACGAGCCTAAGAGGCTCTCAACCCAGGCCGGAGGAACAGAGCCCTGGAAGCGTGGGCATGGCAGGGGGACGGGGACACAAGGGTAAACGTCCAGTCCGATACTCCAGGCACAGCTTCATCCACTTCAGGTCCTGGGGCTCTTAGAAAAATGTACTAGGAGTACCCACTCCTCAGAAAAACACGTTTACGTACACTTTTCTAGAAGTGTTGGGTGGAGAGCCCACAGATGCCCTGGTTTAAAGCTGCTCTCCTCCCACTGCCTGTTCCATCTCAAAAACAGCAACTCTCTCCTTCCAGTTACGCCAAAACCCGTAGTTGTCCTTGACTCCTCTCGCTCACACCCACATACAAACTGCTGGCTCTGTCTTCAAAATATACTCCCAAATTGTGACGATGTCAGCCAGGTGCACTGCGACCACCCACATCATCTCCAAGTAGATTACAGCACCCAACTTCCCAGCGCGCTGCCCGCTTCCACTGTTGCTCCCCTCGAGTCTTTTACACACAGAAGCAGGAAGGATCCTTTTAAAGTGTCAATCAAGTCTGAATGACATCACGTCCCAGCTCATAATCTCCCAAAGGCTTCCTCTCTCAAGCCACCAGTCCTTCTTGAAGAGCTGACTCCTCACACCTTTTGCAACTTTATATCCTAGCGCAGCAGGGGAAGGGTTGGGAGGAAGGTGTACCCTCCATGTCTGGGGGAATCAGACCACAGGGTGCCCGCAGGCATGCCAGGGTCTCAGTCCCAGAGACACAGCCTGGCACCTCCCACCCCACTTCCTCAGTAGATCCCCGAACACGGAAGAGAAAGGGAGTTCGGGAGGGGGCGTGGATTCACACACAAACCCATCGCCATTCTCCACCCCATGACCCCATCTCTCCATACGCTGAGAAAAAAGAAAACCTGTACCAGGAAACAGACCCTTTTAGTCTCAGTAGACATTTCCCCAACTCCAGTGGAGCAAGTTGTGGAGAGGGGTGCAGCCTGATTTAAGAAGCCCTGAGACACCAGCATTTTGTTCCCCTTGAGAATATAAAGATAATTTTAGCCAATACTATTATATGTCAAGCACTGCGCTATTTTTTTGCAGCTTTGCTGAGATATAATGGACATACAACATTGTGTAAGTTTAAGGCGTACAACCTGTTGATTTGATATACTTACATATTGTAAAATGATGACCACTATGCGCTGTTTTTTCTTAACATGATCTCACTGAATTATAACTGGGCGCCATTTTATTGATGAGAAAACTGAGGCTCAGAGAGATAAAGCCATGTGCCCAGGGTCACACAGTAGGTTAAGAAGCAGAGCCAGGACTGACACTTTGCACTGAGACCTTCCGCTGTCAAAGCCAGGGCTCATCATTCCACCACGAGGGAGCGGGGCTGAGTTCATCAGAATCTCGGGGAAAATCGAAAGAATAAAACCACTCATGCCCTGAGACTCCCTCCCTCCCCCCACCCCAGGCTAATCCTATTCTGGGCCTGTGAAGTTTCATCTCACCGCGGAGTCAAGAATCCCTAGGCCCTCGATCTCCACTCCATCCTCAGGGACCCGCCCCCTCGGAAGAGCAGAAAGAGGGAAAGCGGGCCAGACACGGCCACCCGCCATCAAGCGGGGAGTCCTCATCCACTCCGGCTGTCTCTGCAAAGCTGGGCTGGTGGCTAAGGGGACGGTGGCAGCGGCGGCGATACGGGAGGAAATCGGGGGACCTCTCAGACCCAGGTCCCGGACCCAAGATCAGGGACTCTCCGCTTCCAAACCAAGACATAGCCCCCAAACCTACGCCCAGAGAGCCAAGACCCCAGATGCCTGAATCCAGACTCTGGGTCAGTACCCCCGACTCCTGACCCCGGCCCAACATCCAAGACCCCTAACGACGGCCTCGGTGAGATGAACCCCAGGTCAGGACGCCCCAACCCCAGGCCCAAGACCCTCGAGTCACGGCCGTGACCTCCGAAGCCAGTCACACACCGCCAGACCAGGAACCCGAACCCGGGGCTCAGCATCCATCATAGGGCGGAACCGAGACCCCCTTCCCGCCCGAGACCGGATCCGGGCTCAGAACCCCCACCCCAGGCCAGAGCCCCGCCCCTCCGACTCCCGTCTGGCACCCCAGTTCCCGCCGGGGCCCAGTCTCCGACCCCCGACCCCAACCCCGGCGCGCACCTGGCCTCATGGCGAGAGCGGAGCTGCGCGACTCTGGCGTCTGCGGCGTCCGGCACTCCACGAGTCCGGGGATTCCGCACGTGGAAAAGAGCGCACGCGCGCGGCGACGTACGGCACGTGACGCAAGCACGCATCCCCGCCCCTCTGAGCCCAGCCCCGCCCGGATCCCCGCGCGTGCGCTGTGGGCGGGGACTCCTTCCAGCCTTCCCATCGCCGTTTCGAGTGCCCCAGTAACGGGGATCGTCCCCCGGCCTTCGCACGGGCCGTGCCCTCTGCCCCTCTTCTCTATTCCTCGTTAACTCTAAGGTCCCCTCTACACCCAAAAGCCTTCCCTGATCCATTTACACCCCCCAAGAAGAGGGACCGACCGACTCTGGCCTCCATTCATACATTCGAAAAGCATTTATTGTGCGCCTTGTATGTAGCAGGCACTGTGCTAGGCGCTGGGAATGCAGCAGTGAACAAGACATAAAAGTCCGCACTCTTCTGAACTCATCTTTTAATGGGGGAAACAGATACCAAACAAGCTGTTAGAAGGCAATAACTGCTTTGGAAAAAATAACAGGGAAGGGAGATAGGGACCATTGCGTGTGTGTGGGCGGGTGGCATTTCTCATTGGGTGGTCAAGGAATGCATCAAGTGACTCTTGAGCAAAGAGCTAAAGGAGGCAAGGAGTGAGCAGATTCTGCGTAAGTACTGAGAATTTTGTGCTTTGTAATTTTATAAATTAATATTCATCCCTGTGTTCATTCCATAAACAAAACAAGTGCTACTATGAGAAATTACTAAAAACCTCCAGGAGAATCCACTGGTCTGTTCCATGCATTGCAGTATCACTCAGTACCTAGCACAGAGTAGGTGCTCTGTAAAGGTTTGTTGAATGAATGAATGAGCCCATGCTGTTTTGTATTCTCTCTGCAGGATATTCCTGCCGCACAGAAACATTCCCGAAAATTTGTTGAAATGTCAAGATGGGAAATCCGCTGAGTCTGTTCTGGATTTCCAGGAGTTGCGTAACACTTCAAATGGCTCTGATTCAGGATAATGTTACCTACTTCTTACGGATTTTTCTGTTTGCCTTCCAATTAAACATTTTTTTTTTTCTAAAGGACAACAACAGAGTACACGGCAGATTTAGGGTTGCCAGTCCTATTTTCTGGAATCCTGGCACCATCTCCTGGCTCTGAGGTTTTTCACCTGGCAACTTGCTCTGCAGACCTGAAATTGGCCCTACCAGTGAGCAGTTAGTGGGTGCTGGCTGGTCTTGTGCTGGGGACACGGTGGTGACTGAAGGAGTCCCAGGCGCTGTCCCCCTGAGCTGCAAGTCCAGTGGGGGGAGACAGACCAACCTCAGATACTGCCAACCCAGGGTGGTGAGGGCCAGAATGGGGGAGGTACTGGCAGAATGGTCAGGGCTGGGAGCAGGAGCCACTGAGGTCTTTTCCTGATACCCCCCATATCCTCAGCTCCTTCTGAACCTTCCTGCTCTAACCACAACCTACCTCTCCTGGAAGACATGCCTTTCCGTGCAGCCCTTCCAAGAAGGGGCTGTTTTCTCCTCCTTAGCCTTCAGGCCTGCTCAGCCTGTAGATGGGAGAAGATCCTCCTTGCTCCTCATTGCCACTTCCAAACCTTTCTCTCTGCCTCCTCCCTACGCCCCTAACTTTGAAGCTTACACTACAGCACCTGCTCCTGTTCTCGTTGCCAGCTCTGTCAACTCCCACGTCACTGCAGCTCCCTTGGTTATTTTGGCTCCAGGCTCACCGCCACTCAAGCTGCCCGGATCATAATTCTTGGTGACTTCCAAATTCAGGTAGATGATCCTGGGACCATTTTGGCCTCTCGATGCCTTGACTTTCTCTCTCTAGTAATCTTGTCCTCCACCCAACTCTTCCTTCCCACGGTCACACCTAGACTTTGTACTGAGGACACACTGGTGATTGTTCCAGCCTGGTGGGGGAGAAAGACTCATCCCCAGACGGTGACAGCCCCCAAACTGCAGCCCCTTGTGGAAATTAATAAAGGAAACCTCAACGAAACTGGAGTCGGGAAGGCCTTTAAGGGAGCACTCTCCTGCCCTGTCGTACATCCTCAATTACTCCAAACAGGAAAAGACTCAGCTTGCACCTCCCGCAGGAAGTGCAACTGCTTTACCACGGAGTGAAGATTTCTCTCCCTGCCTGGCAACAGTCCAGCCAATGGGAAGCCCCGTAGCTCAGCCAATGAGAAGCCACTGCCGCCCTGAACTGTTACTTTCCCCCAATGGACTTTCATTTAGAACAGCCCCTCCCTACTACCCCTTTTTCTCTATAAAAGCAAGTTTCCCTGCTTTGTTTTCCCAGTTTGCCCGTGATTCCCCATAGCCTGCAGGTACTAAGTTGCAATTCTTTTGGCTATTCCTGAATAAACTCATTTTGAGGGTAAGATAATAGGCAAATTGGCTTTTTAAGCTGACACCCTGCAGAATCTCAGGTCTATGCGTCTCGCTGTCTGCCCATCACCTCCTGTCTCTCTAGCTCACCCCCTCTAAAGCTATTGTTCCAATGATCTTTCAGCTCCAACAAGTCGTTTAGCTGACCACCTTTTCCCTGCCCCTCACCCCCTCGTGACCACGTCACTCCCACCGCCCAGCCTGAGTCCCCAGCCAGCATGATCACCACTCCCTTGCTCACACCCTCACACTATGTGCTCTTTTCTAATTGCCTTTTTCACCCAACTGAGTCCACTGTCCAGCTCCTCTGCCCCTGCATCCTGGCAGCTGAATGTGGATGGAGAAAAACACACACCCACTCTCGCTGGTCTCACTTTGGATTCACAACTGCAAACCCAGTGGCCCCCCAGTGCTGCCCAGCCATCCTATCACTTGTCCGGAATCCATTCATTCTCCCATTTTATTTTTTTTCCCTATTAGTAGTATTAGTAATGCGTTAATTTTTAAATGCTTTGTTAAGGCATAATTTACATACCATAAAATCCACCTATTTTAAGTGTGCAGTTCAATGAATTCTAGTAAATTGATACAGTTGTGCAACCATCATCACAATCTAGTTTCAGAACACTTCCATCATCTCATTTCACACAAACGGAATCATACAATGTGTAGTCTTCTGAGTCTGGCTTTTGTCACTTAGCATCATGTTCTGTGTTGTCGCATGTATCAGTCATTCATTCCTTTATAAAAATTTAAAAAAAATTTTTTTGCAGGGGAAGATGCACCCTAAGCTAACATCTGTTGCCAATCTTCCTCCTTTTTCCCCTTCAAAGCCCCAGTACATAGTTGTGTACAGTTGTAAATTCTTTTAGTTCTTCTGTGTGAGCCTGCAGCATAGCATGGCTACTGACAGACAAGAGATGTGGTTCCACACTTGGGAACCAAACCTGGGCTGCTGAAGTGGAACACGCTGAAATTTAACCATGAGGCCATCAGGGCTGGCTCCATTCATTCCTTTCTATTGCTGAGGATTCCATTGTATGGCTATACCACATTTCATTTATCCATTCATCTATTGATGGACATTCGATTTGTTTCTAGTTTTTGTTTATTGTGAATAATGCTGCTATGAACACTCATGTACAAATATTTGTGTGGACACGTGCTTTCATTTTTCTTGAGAAGAGTCCTAGGAGTCAAATGACTGAGTCATATGGTAAGAGTATGCTCATCATCTTAAGAAACTGACACACTATTTTCTAAAGTGGCTGGACTTGTTTTCCTGGAGGGTTATTTTACACTTACCCCTCTCTCATAAAACCTCAGAACCTTCTCCTCCTTTCTCACTCCTAGCTAATGACCTTGCTTCCCACTTGAATGAAAAGATAGAAACAATCACAAGAAATTAACTGCTGCCTGCCACCTCACATGCTGTAAAGGAAAATTGTCTCTGTACTCACACCCTGCACTTTTGATACCAAATGGATGAGTTTTCCACACCAAGCAATTCTCCAGTTCTCTGCGGGCTCCAACTGGTGTCCTACAATTTAACTCAATTTGGACACTACCCAGAGTTAGCGCAGACCCCCCAGGTTAAGGGCTCAGTCCCACAAGACTGCCCCCACTTCAGATGCCAGTGGCAAGTCCAGGCCACCCACACTTCTGACCGACTGGCTGTAAATCAGGAGAGCCTACGCCCCTCTCCTCTGGTCAATAATTTTCTAGAACATCTCACAAGACTCAGGAAAAAGGATACAACTCAGGAACAGCCAAATGGAGGAGACGCATAGGGCAAGGTATGGAGAAAGCGGTATGGAGCTTCCATGCCTTCTCCGGGCCTGCCACCTTCTGAGCACCTCGATGTGTTCACCAACCCAGCTCTCCCAACCCAGTTGTTTAGGATTTTTATGGAGGTTTCATCACACAGGTATGATTGATTAAATGATTGACCAATTGATGATTAACTCCATTGCCAGTCCACCTCCGCTTCCCAGAGGTGTGGGGAGGTGGTGCTGAAAGTTCCAACCCTCTAATCATGTGATTGGTCTTTCTGGAGCAATTTTCAGCTTAACACAAGATATCTCAAATTTAACATGTAGTCGGTGCTCAAAGCCGTTTGTGGAATGAATGAAGGAATGTCCACAGCGGAGTCATGAGGGCCAGTGTTACATACACCCGTCAGTGAAAACCCAAATTAGGACCAAGTGTGCTGAACTCTTCGGAGGCTGTTATGACTGAGACCTTCACGACTCAATTAATCAAAAAAAAAAAAAAAATTGAGGGGCCTGCCTGGTGGCACAGCGGGTAAGTGCGCACGTTCTGCTTCTTGGTGGCCCAGGGTTCGCTGGTTCGGATCCCGGGTGCGGACATGGCACCGCTTGTCAAGCCATGCTGTGGCAGGCATCCCACATATAAAGTAGAGGAAGGTGGGCACGACATTAGCTCAGGGCCAGTCTTCCTCAGCAAAAAGAGGAGGATTGGCAGCAGTTAGCTCAGGGCTAATCTTCCTCAAAAAAGAAAAAATTTGATAACAAAATTTTAAATCCTACACAAAAGTGGAGAATACGAGAATTTCCCATTTACTCATCACCCAGCTTCAACAACTATCAACACTTTGTCAGCCTTGTATATTACCCCACCTTTTTTTTCTGCTAATTTTAAAGCAAATCTCAATATTATGCCATTTCATCTTCATATACTTAAGTATGCATCTCTTAAGAAAGAGAAGACAGGGGCTGGCTCTGTGGCCGAGTGGTTAAGTTCGTGCGCTCTGCTGTGGCGGCCCAGGGTTCGGATCCTGGGCACGGACATGGCACTGCTCATCGGGCCATGCTGAGGCGGCGTCCCGCATCCCGCAACTAGAATGACCTGCAACTAAGATATACAACTATGTACAGGGGGGGTTTGGGGAGATAAAGCAGAAAAAAAAAGAGAAAAGATTGGCAACAGTTGTTAGCCCAGATGCCAATCCTTAAAAAAAAAAAATGCACAAAAGTGTGCCACTTTAGGAGTTATTCTCAAAGGGAACAACCCACATAACCACCACCCAGGTCAACAAACAGACCAAAGCCCCCTTGTGCCTCTTCTGCTAGGTCTCTTTTATTATGTACGTGGTTCTAACCTTCCTTTCTTTGCTTCATAACACGTCCTGGAGATCACTCCAGAACAGAGTAGAACACTTCAGTATTTTTCATTCACCTGCAGAGTTGTCCATCACTAGATGAACCATCGTTTACTCAACCAGTCCCCTACTGACCGACAGCTGAGTTATTCCGGTCTTGTCCATCCTGCAGAACGCTGTGAGGAACAGCCTTGGGCTTACATCCTGCCATTGTATCTTTGGGTTGGATTCCTAGTAGCGAGTTGCTAGGTCAAGAGAAAAATGCATCTGTAATTTTGCAAGATACTGCCAAATTTCCCTGAATTGGACTTACACATTTTTGCATTCCCCCTGGGAACACGTGAAAGTATTCTTGTCCTCAGAGTCTTGTTAATAAATTAGATTGTCGAGTTTTTGTGTTTTTGGCTATCTGATAAGTGAGGAGTGGTGTCTTGAGGTAATCTAATTTGCATTTCTCTTAATATGGGCAAGACTAAGAATTTCTTATCTTTAAGTGCCATTTGTATTTCTTTTTTCTAAGAACTATTCAGATCTCTTGCCTATTTCTATTGGATTATTCGTTTTTCTTCTTTATTTTTAGGATCTCTCGATTCTTTTTCTTGGAAGGAAATTGAGCCTGGGTGAGACTCAACAGCAAGATTCAGAGGGAAGGACTGGCTTTAGTGACAGACATAGCTGGACTCAAATCTAGGTCCCATCACTACAAGCTGTTTGCCCTTGGGCAAGTTATTTAACCCCACTAAGCCCATTTCTTTATATCTATACTCTTTTGCAGGGTTGTTGTGAAGCTCAGAAATACTTTTCATGAATAACCTGACATACTGATTGCATTCATCATATTTAGATTTCTTTTTCTGTCAATTGTCTGTTTATATCCTCAACCCATTTTTTTCTAATTGGGCTGTTGTCTTTTTCTTATTGATTTGAAGGAGCTCTTTGCATATTGTGGATATTAATCCTTTCTTAGGTATGTCACAAATCTTTCCTCTACATTTTTGGTTGGTCATTTATTCATTCAACAAATATGTACTGGGCACCAACTATGTGCTAGGTTCTGGGAATAAAGTGGTGAATGAAGCAAACACAGTATCTGCCCTTGAGTTATTTCTAACTGGGCAGAAAGTCAAGCAAAAGTAATTTTAAAGTGTAATAAATGCTAGGGAGGAAGGAGGGAAGCAAGTGTCTGGGACAGAGGGAACCTATTTTAAGTGAGGTGGTCACGGAAGGCCTCTCTAAGGTAGTAACATGTA